>NW_017728998.1:47369199-47369549 GCF_001723915.1 Gavialis gangeticus | reverse complement strand
GATCAAGGACAACAAGAAGTCCTTTTTTAAATACATAGGGGATAAAAAGAAGGTTCCAGGTAATGTGGGGCCCCTGCAAGACACGCTAGGAAATTTGGTCATCACACCAGATGACAAAGCTAACCTATTTAATGACTTCTTTGCCTACATTTTCCTGAGCAGAGACTGGATCAGAACTCACACTGGGCCCTCCTCAGGCCCCAGGTGAGGCGCAGCTAGGCTAAGGGTTAGTGAGGAACTAGTTAGGGAACTTCTGGAGGGACTGGATGTATTCAGATCAGCTGGTCCAGACGATCTCCACCCCAGGGTGCTGAGGGAATTGGCTGAGGTCATTGCGGGACCCCTGGCAC
>NW_017728998.1:47361680-47368877 GCF_001723915.1 Gavialis gangeticus | reverse complement strand
CTGGAACCAACTTCCAAGTGAAGTGGTGCTGGCTCCTGCCCTGGGGGTCTTTAAGACAAGGCTTGACAATCACTTTGCTGGGGTCGTTTGACCCAAGTACTCTTTCCTGCCATGGCAGGGGGTCGGACTTGATCTGCTCAGGTCCCTTCCAACCCTACTAACTATGAAACTTGCAATCATAGACATATTCATCCAGTTGACAAAAGACAGGGTTAACAAAATATAAAACACAAACAGCAAAACAAACAATACTGGTTGGCGAAATATAAAAGGCACAAAATAGAAAACGTCAA
This sequence comes from Gavialis gangeticus, assembly GCF_001723915.1. Taxonomy (NCBI): domain Eukaryota; kingdom Metazoa; phylum Chordata; order Crocodylia; family Gavialidae; genus Gavialis; species Gavialis gangeticus. The sequence continues at coordinate 47,368,584 of NW_017728998.1, read as the reverse complement.
ACAACAAGGAATATAGGGCCTAGGTACCTGAGGGGTGGGGGAGAGGGAAACCACAATAACACCTTTCCACTGCAACAAGAACTCCTCCTCCCTGTCACTTCACTCACCCAAAGTCATCCCAGCTGGGACTTGAACACAGTAGGCAGGAGCTCTACCACACAGCCATCAGTGCTAGTACTATTCTAGGGGTCTTGACCTTCCCAGAGCCCCTGTCTCACATAGAGCTGCCTGGCCTCTTATTGGACGAGCTGGAAGCAGAGCTGGGAACCTCTCAGGTCCCTGCTCAGATCCTTGCTGGAGCGGGGGAGCCTCTCCTGCCAGCTGCACGCCACACTGCTGAGGGTCAACTGTTGCCTGCAGGTCCCACTCCTTCAGGTTCTTCTGAGGCTCATGCCCCGCTGGCCCAGGGCTTTGAAACTCCTTCCCTGTGGTCTCTTGCTGGTCTCCCCTGAGTCAGCTACACTGCCCTTTTTATCCCCCTCCAGGTGACTCAAGGGGCCAATCAGGGGACATTGAGAGCGAGTCTCTGGGGCCTGATTGGTGAGGAAATGGAATCCCAAGCCCTCCAATCATCTTTTACCCTTTCAGAACCCCTCGGGTAAATCACTACTAGCTAGCCTGTCACAGGGGCAAAAAAATAAAAAATAAAAAAAATACAAAACTAAGATGAAGATGCTAGAAAGAAAGATCCACCCATACCAGAGGACATGGGTGGTGACACAGGTGTGCGTGAGGAATTGACACACCAAGTAAGTTACATGATGTACCCAAAGTCACACTGGAAGCCAGGGACTAACACTAGGCCTCCTGAATCTCCATTAATTGACCTACCTGGAAACCATCATTGCTGCCTTACCTAATACCTTGCATGCAGCCTTGCAGTAAAGAGACAGTTACTGGTCTTCAAGCAGTAAATTCGACAGAGCGTGGCCACAGCAAAAGATCCAACCAAGTTGGTTATATGTACCTCATCTTAACACACACCTTCAGAGCACACATGGCTTATTCACTGCTTCTTCAGTTGCATTTTTAAGAGGTTTATGGTGACAGCACAGGTCAGTCACAAGGTCCACAGTTTGATTCCATTTGCCTTTTCAATGCAGAGGCCATCATTCTGAAAACACTAAGCAGAGACCTCTTTCTTCACCTTGTCAGGACCCAAATGCAACTTTTACTCCCTGCCCCTGACACACCCACAAAGGACTGTATGACACACATTAGGAGAGTGGGTGTCCATGACAGGATTATAGGATCATTCTACTCAGAAGTGCAACCAAAACCATAACAGTGGAGACCTGAGCCATTTAATTTGTCCTCAGTATTTGATGCTAGTTCTGGCAAATTAGTACAGCTACCTCTAGCCACGGTAGGCCAAAACACACATTCCTTTTCCACTTAGAAAGTAAAACAAATGAAGCATGAATTGCTACCACAAAGACAGAACCCACCTGATGTTATTTTACAGCACAGCCACACTCAGTCAAGGTCTATAATACAAGGGATTAGGGTCCTTTACTTTGTCTCCTCTACAAGCTCACTGTAGGCACACCACAGGTGTTGCTACCAGGTTCTTGCCTGTATCCTCTGTCCTCTTCTCCCTTTTTGTATTCTCACCTGTTGCATCCCAATACAGACTGAGTAGGGGAGGCTGCCTAGAGAATGAGGCACACTTTGAAGAAGTGGGCCCTTGTCTGGTTTGGTGCTCCCTGGCCCCATCCCACTTGTACTTTAGCTGAGCCCTCTAGTTCAGGGCCCACTATTCAGGACTGCCAACTCATCATTGGTCACATCTTGTGACCCAGGTTCCAAGATGCATAATATTCCCTGGGATCCAAACAAAAAGAAAATAAAACAGAACATGCACAGGTACTTAACTTGTTTTCCATGCACATCCAGAAATCCCCTTCACTCAGAGCTTCTTTCTAAGTCCTCCTGCCACTGTCAGGACTTCAACTAGTGTTAAACTAGTGCAAAATTTTAGTCTTTGACTACAGATTAGACCTAAAGGATTATCCTGGAGCATGGTGGAAAGCAGCATTCCTTTTGCACGGTTGCTAGTCTGGCCACAGAGGCAGGAGAACATAGTACTGCCCAGCCACTTGGGAGACCAAAAGGGATACACACCAGGAGAGTACAGACCACTTTAGGAAGCATTAACTCAACTGAAATAATTTCATTTTAGCATTTGAAGAATACAGCTGATCTTGCAGACAGGAGCATAGGTTTACAAGGCCCAACTATGGTGTTCTGCTGACAACTACAGCAGTTCCCCAAAAGCCCATATCAGAACTTTTCCCAGGACAGATGCGTTGGCTTGGACAGAGGGGACAAACTTTTCTGGCAAGTGTCACAAGTTAGCCCTGCACCCTCCCAAAGTGCAGCTCAGATGCCCTCCCCCGCCGTTTTATGTGCTCCTCTGCTTTCTGTTCCCTGCCATATGATCCTCACCTGATCTACTGTTCTATCTGATAATGTGTGGCCTGCTCCCTTTCTAATATGCTGTGTACCACACATAGGATGCACAAGTGATTTGTCATGTGATCAGCCTCCTGTAAGCGCCCTACAGCTGTGCTGTGACACACATGCATACCTGCAGAGCCCTTTAAAGTGGCTGATTGGGCAACAAATTAACCCTCATCAAATGAGGGATCAGATGAAGGCACTCCACTTTGGAGTGGCTTAGGGAACTTTTGTTCCATAGGGTCAATCCAGTACATGATCAGGGCTGGGCTGCATCAGTGCGGTCTGCAGGAAGGGAGGGGAAGCGAGCTGCAGGCTGGGGTTTGCTAAGCCTGAGTTGTGGGGGGGGAATAGGTGGATTGGAACCCCCCCGTCTCTCAGCCCGCCCCTGCCAGCCCCCACACCACCCTCCAGGTCAAGTTGGGTAAACCCCAGCCTACAGCTTGCACCCCCTCCTTTCTCCCCCCTCCCTTCCTGCAGACAGCAGGGGAACTTTTGGGGGGAGCTAGGAAGAGAAGCTGTAGGCAGGCTCCCCAGCTGGATCAGCTCCAAATTGAAGCTTGATTCCTGCCCCCTGCCCTGCCTAACCTAAGTTAGAGCAGGGCATACACATCTGTCAGCACCCCATGGAGGCTGCCTGGGCCACTTGGGGCACACAGAATGGCCACTTCGAGGCCAGGACATGTAGCCTTCTCCCACCCCAAGATGATGTCACTCCATCAGCACAACTGTGCAATGCAGCCAATATCTTGGTTCTCCTTGAGCCACACCTGCTGACCATCCCCACAAGGATCTGCACTCACCAGAGAAGGTGAAGGTGCCAAGGCAGGGTATGCCAAGATAAGTTTTGAGGAGAGAGTGCTCTGGATCCCACCAGCTCTCAGACTGCAAAGTGCTGCTCCATTTTACATGCAGGGATTCTGCAAGCACCATCCTCTTCACCAGCAGTCCCCAGTTCTTCCCATCCTGTCACTCAGAAAAAATAATAGTCTTCATTTTGTAAATCAGACCATGGTGGTGGATACTGAATCAGTCATTTGGACAGGACACCTGGCAGCCCACATTCAAAGAAAGAAGAGCAAATCAAAACCTTGTCCCTAAAACCCAGGTCTACTTTTGGCTACACCAACCTTTGTAGCTCTCTAAAGGTTCTTGCACTTTCAGGAAGCAGGACTTACCTTGGCCTCTCCAGCTGTGCACCAATGAACGGGCAAGGTCCCTTGTATCATACACCAGACAGAAGTGCTTGCCTGTCTTCTCAATGCTGAGGACATCCAGCTCTAAACATAAAAAGAATGATCTGTTAAGAGATATTCCCATTTGCCCCCAGTCCTTTCCAGCTCTCATAAGATTTGTCCCCATGAAGCCTGCAGGGTAGAGGAGTTTGGGGCCAACTTTACCACCAGTCTTGACAAATCTCTGCATGCAGATGTTCTTGATCTCACTGCCTGTCAGGGCATACTTGAGTTTGTTTCTCAGGACGTAAGCAAGATGGAAGGAATTCTGTGCATAAGGACCTGTTGATGGACTAAAAACCTGCAAGATGACAGAAAAGAAGTTTCTTTCAGATGTTATATCATGCAAGTCAAAATAGACAACCATATTTGATACGTTGTAAACAAGTATTCTGATTGGCTGGTATTTCAGGAAGTTTGAGTTCCACTACCCAATACATTGCTTTGCTCCTTATATACCACTGAAACAGCATGCTCACTAACTGTCCAAACGTCTTCAGGCAGGATTCAACAAACATTTGGCTCTGCCTTTTGTTTCTTTCGCTCCTACAACATCACTTCACTAACCTCTAGATCAGCAGCTCCAATGCCATTTGCTAACACAGGTGCGAAGCTTGTTCACCCCATGCTCCAATAACAACAAACCACTCAGGCAAGTTTCTTCAGAGGCATGCAAGAAAGACAGCAGAGGTGCCATGGGCTGAGAAAGCCATGCTCAGCTTGCATTTACCTATTTAAAGTCAACTGAGCTATTCTCATAGACTTCAACCACAACCACCTGCTTACTTGTGCATTCCAGAATTCCCCAAGCAAACCCTGACAAGTTTCAGGCAGTATACGTTTCAGTACACTGGGAACTTGTGACAAGTAAAATAAAAGACACCTAAGACTGGGGGAAGTGAGCAAAGGTGAGGCAGAAAAAGCCTCATGAAAGTGTTCAGTTACCTCTCCTAATAGCAAACCCAGTATTTATCAAATAATGCCAAGCCACTTTTCTGATGCAAGGAAACAAATGCTCCAGCTACCACACTGGTCTTCCTCCTCCATTGTTCTAAAGAGCAAACTAAAGAGATGTGGACAAGGCACAGAACCAGGAACTTTGTCCATGAACAAGTCTGGAGGCACAGAGGCACTTCATTGCCTAATAATGAATAGAGTTAGGACAATAATGCTACGCCTTTTGATGACTGATCCTGCCAGGTACTGATTTTCTAGTCTTCAGCAACCAGCAAGATTAGGAGTTTATTTATCTTAAAGAAAACATTGAGCAAACTTTCATTCATGAAGCTGCATGACTCTAAGCTGGGAATGGTAGAAAAAGCATCAAATACTATGAGATTCACTATTAAAACACCAACATTGGTTACACTGCTGATCCTTAAGATAAAAAGGTGCCAGTGAGATGCTTTGAGAGTGACAGCTGAAGAATACATGCTGCAGAAGAGACAAACATTTCAATGTCCTTACTAAAGTCTGCAAGTGTCAGTAGTAGTATACAGTAATCAATAATAACCCACGCAAATGGCGTTTGTTTTAGACTTCAACCTCCTCAGGCCCTACCCCTGAAGCATTTGGCGTGGGGCAAGGATTGTCACAGCCTCAAGCTCTAGGGAAAAGAAAGGTGCCCAATTTATTTATTCTTAGCCATGGCTTCCCAGCTCTTGCTGTGCAAGTGAGGACCACAGTCCCAGAGATCCTGCATGGCCCACCCTCCTCTAATCCCTGAGAGTTCATCTCTGGTGACATCATGCCTTGGTCATGTGCTGTAACCTCCTGCAGCCCTCAGGAAGCTCCTACTGGGTACATCATGCACCAACCCTCACTCCTGGATGTACTGAGAGTAGAAGGACTTGGTCCTGGCCTCTGCCTCCCTACCCAGCCAGCCTGGGGTGAGGGCTCTGGTCTTCTCAAAACTCACCTGGATCTCATCAGCCAGCAGTGCCACCACCTGGGATCTGGAGTTGCTGAGCTGCCCTGATACTCCTGTAAGGGTTGACCCTGCAAATGGCCTGCAGAAACAGCACCCAGCTCCCTCAGTGTGGGGAAAAGCCTATGTACCCACTCCCCTGTGCCTCTTTCCCCCCACACTTCTAAATTGGGTTTTCCTCTGGTCAGAGCCCTGCACAGCTGGCACTGCCTCAGGACAGGAAGACTGGCTCCTGCCCAGCTCATAGATCCTTGACACAATAATTACCTGAACTGCACCTCTCCTCAGAGACTGCAGTGCAGCCCTAGGGAGCACAGGTCCCATTCCCAGCTGGGCAGCAGGGAAGAGCCCGTTCTCCTAGGCATGATAACCAGGGGTGCCTGAGGCAGGGTGGAAGAGAGGAATTAGCACAACAGGGCAGCACATTGTGCTCAGCTGGGTTCTGGGCACCCTGGCTTGAAGCACATCATGTGTCTGGGTCTCCCCCATAGCACCCACTCTGTACAGCAAGGGGAACAGGCCTCTCCCCACCCTAACACTACATGGCCTACTCTAGTGGCTGGATCAGGTAGGGCTGGTTCCTTAGTTCAGGCAAGAGAGCTCCTTGCTTTTAAAACCCAATCAGTGCACAGCCACTGCTCCCAGGGGCCTTTTAGATCCTAATAGATTGCACCAGGACAGATGGGGGAAAAGCTCCATGTGGGGGTTAAGTACCCTCGTTAGCAGGGTAAGCACCAATGCTTGGCCCTTGCTTAGGTATCAGAGAGTACAGGTCCCACCTGCAAAGCTTCCTAACTGCCTCTCAAGGTTCCCCTCCACCACACTGCACAGAGGGCAGCTGGGAGGCAGATATGCAGAAGCTGCCAAGTCTGCTGTCTCTTTGCTCTGTCTTCCCAGATTTGTCTCTCGTTGCAGGCTAAAGCCTCTGAATTTGGGTATTTTTGTTTGTTTTTATTCATGGACAGTACCATGCAGGAGGGGCTCTGACCAGCCACATACTGCAAGAACAAGCAGGCAATTGGTGTCTGAGCTATTTCCTGTTCCCATGACTGCAGGGAAAGGTAAGTTCCAAGCTCATGAGCCATCCTGCCCCAAAATGTGTCTGCTTCCTTTGCTGTCTTTGTGTCTCTACGCTGGACTGAAATTCCCAGGGGAGCATGACACAGGGCTACAGAGAGTAGAGTAGTCACAAAACCTTGATGATCCTCTCGTCACATGGTCTATTTGTAACTGGAATATTCTAATCAAGTTTGCTCTTCCTTTATTCCATTGTGCATGAGAA
>NW_017728998.1:47356327-47356680 GCF_001723915.1 Gavialis gangeticus | reverse complement strand
AAAAAAAAAAAAAAAGGCACCACTCAAATGCCTAAATCTACTCAAGGGGTCAGCAACTTTTGAGAGAGAAGGTTATTGCAGGGGTGGAAATGACCCAGGGAAGCTTGTTTCTGTTGTTGCTATTATCATGTATTATTATTTACATGGTGCTAATCTCAGTTGTGGCCCTTTAAATGTTTTTGTCAAATCTGGTATTTTTTGATGTGACCAAGTTTAAAAACAGTCATGGTTTCATAGTATCTAGGGTCAGAAGAATCCTGACTGGATCATTTAGCCTGACCCGGGAACAGGAAATAGCTCAGTCACAGGCGGGAATGAATGCTGGGTTCACAAGACCCCAGACACGTGATCAT
>NW_017728998.1:47341749-47341957 GCF_001723915.1 Gavialis gangeticus | reverse complement strand
TATGGGACTCTTCAGCCTGGAAAAGCGCAGGTTCAGGGGTAATCTGGTGGCTGCCTATAAGTATATAAGGGGTATATATTAGATCTGGGGGAACGCCTGTCCACCAGAGTGCCCCATGGGATGACAAGGTCAAACAGTCACAAACTCCTCCAAGACCGTTTCAGGCTGGACTTAAGGAAGAACTTCTTTACTGTCCGAGCCCCTGAGG
>NW_017728998.1:47326064-47341237 GCF_001723915.1 Gavialis gangeticus | reverse complement strand
GCCCCTGAGGCCTGGAACAGACTGCCGCCGGAGGTGGTGCAAGCACCTACTTTGGACTCCTTTAAGAGTCAATTAATCATTTATCTTGCTGGGATCCTATAACCCCTGCTGACTTCCTGCCCCTGGGGCAGGGGTCTGGACTCAATTATCTTCTGATGTCCCTTCCAGCCCTAATGTCTATGAAATCTATTAAATTACATTGAAACAAAGGCAGGAGCAGGATCTCAGGTTTCAGGTGGTCACAGTTGCTTCCTGCTTGGGAAAATATGATTTCATTTTTTAAAAAATCGGCTAAAATTCGATATTTTCCATGTGTCAGGTATCCAGGTTGTAGCTGTATTGGTGTAGAGGAAAAGGCAATCAGGACTCACAATAGAGATGATATCTTTTCTTAGACCAACAAGATTTTTTGTGAAAACAATTGTTTAATTACAAGCTTTTGAGCACATTTCATAGGATTTCACAGAGTGACCATGTGCAGAAGCTACTGTGCATTAAAATAGGTGCAGGTAGTAGATTTACATCACATTAGCTAATGTGCAATAGTGCATGCGTACATAGCTGATGGGAAGCAAATTGCTCCCCATCAGCCCAGGCAGCAGGGGCCAGGAGACCTGCCACCTCCCCTGGTCAGCTGCCTGCTTCCCAGCCCCTGCTGCTGAGGCTGGTGCTGATCTCGTAGCTGGGGCTCAGACAATGTCCCCTGGCTCTGCAGCAGGCAACTGCCAGAGACCAGATCCCAGATCAGAGCTGGTCCTGGCAGCAGAAAGCTGCAGGGGCTGGGAAAAATGTCTCAGAGCTGGGGCCTGGCAGCTTTCTGTTGTGAGGGCAGGAGACATTGTCCCCAGGCCTTGCAGCTGCCTGGGCTGGCTCCAGTCTCAGATCTGGGGCTGCTATGGGGGCAGGGAACATTATCCCAGCCTCAGCTCCAAGATCAGAGCCAGCCCCTGCGGCAAGCAGCTGTGGTGGCCAGGGACAATGTCCCAGCCCCAGGTACAATCTTGGAGCCAGGGCCTGGCAGCTGCCTGCTATGGGGGCAAAGGACATTTTCCTAGCCCCAGCTCTGAGATCAGAGTGGGGGTTAGGGAGCAGGCAGCTGCCTAGGGCAGGGGTGCAGGGTGGATGGCAGCTGCCTTAGATGGAATACCTCCCCCTGCCCCCTGGAGCCCAGGCCTGACCCCAGTTCCCCCTGCCAGCCCAGAGCTGGCACACAGCCTAGAGCTCCACCTGGCTGCCATATGGGAGCAGAGCAGGAAAGAAGTAGCCCTTCCCTGAGCTGCTCCCATCTTAACTCCAAGACAGTCAGGTGGGTGAGAAACTGGGTGCAGGATAGGACCCAGAGAGTCATAGTGAATGGATCTGTGTCATCCCGGCAAGAAATGGACAGCGGTATCCCACAGGGGTCAGTGCTCAGTCCAGTACTTTTCAACATCTTTATTAATGATTTGGATGTGGGGGTGAAGAGCTCACTGGCCAAGGTCGCAGACGGCACCAAGTTATGGGGAAGCATGGTCACGCTTGAAGACAGGCTGCAGATACAGGCAGACCTAGACAGGCTAGCAAGTTGGGCGGATCAGAACCTGATGAAGTTCAACGTTGAGAAGTGTAAAGTGCTCCAGCTTGGGATGAGCAACCCCCAACACACCTACTGGGTTGGCAGCACCAAACTGACTAGCACCACGAATGAAAGGGGCCTGGTGGTAATAATATACCACAATATGAATATCAGCTGGCAGTGCAATGCTGTAGCCAGTACAGCAAATAACACTCTGGAGATGCATCAATTGATGCATGCCAGCAAAACCAAGGACGTGATTTTTCCGCTCTACTCAGCACTGGTGAGACCTCAACTGGAGTACTGCATCCAGTTCTGGGCACCACACTTTAACAAGGACATGGACAAGCTTGAGAGAGTCTAAAGAAGAGCCACCTGTATGATTAGAGTCTTAAAAGGTAAGCCATATGAGGAAAGGGTGAGGGACCTGGGACTCTTCAGCCTGAGGAAAAGAAGTCTGAGAAGGGACCTGGTAGCAGCCTACTGCTACACTAGGGGAGTACATGAAAAGCTCGGTGAGCAATTGGTCACTAGGGCACCCAACGTGAGAACCAGGAGAAATGGCCACAACTTCTGGAAGATCGATTCAGGCTCAACATTAGAAAAAACTTCTTCACAGTCAGGGTGTCCAGACTGCAGACAGCAGTCTCTAAACTCCCTTCAGAGGTGGTCCAATTGCTTACCCTGGAGATCTTCAAGAGGAGACTAGACAGTCACCTTTCTGGGGTCACCTGACCCCCAGTTATCTTTCCTGCTTGGTGCAGGGGGCTGGACCCGCTGATCTTCCAAGGTCCCTTCCAGCATTACAATCTATGAATCCGGAGTAAATTTGCTCGCAACAGGTGCACATGTAGATATGCTGTCAGGGAAAGGTCTCTGTGCTTAAATTGCATGTGTAGATGTGCCTAGAATGTACGTAAGAAATTCTGTTGCTAAGCCCATGGGTCATTTAACTGCCTTGATGCCTCTGAGGAAGGGAGTATGAAACTAGAGATGCCACAGCTGGATGATTAGTGGTGGGACCATATGTATAAGCAATTTCTGAGTGTTTCATGGTTTGGACAGTGGTTCCAAGATCCTACTGCTTGGTCCTGCTGACAAAAATAGATATCAGATGTTGAGTCTGAACTGGCCTGGACCAGTTTGTGACATGAACATTTTCATGTGTGGATTAATTAAAAAAAAAAAAAAATCTTTATCTGTGACTTTGCTAGAGTCCTGATCCAGGAAAATATTTAAATACAGAAATCCTACTGGAATCAATGGAAGTGTTCACAGGCTTAAATGATTTGCAATGTTTGAGCCTAGCATAAAGAAACTAAGCATCTGCATAATTCAGAGCCTGGTCTAATAAATTGAAATGGATGGCTCCTGCTTAGAAACATGCCTTTAAGTGCCTTCCTGGGGCCTAGAAGAAGTATTTGGCCTTAATAGTTAACAGCCATAGTGGCCCCTTAGTGTTTGTTTCTCATTTGCTTTTAAACAGAAAGTTCAAATATAACACGTGGAGAAAGCAGACTAAGGAAGAAATATCAATTTATAACTGTATGCATTTGAGAGAATCTTCCACATTCTGGTAGCCAGGTCAGCCTCACAATAAGCAGAGACTGTGTTTCTGGTTATTTTTAGGAAATTCTCTCTGGCCTGGGACTCGTCATTTAGGGCCAGATCCTGATGCCGGTCCCAATGTTGAGGGGTGCTAAGCTTCTCAGGTCATCTAATTGATTCAAATGGAGCTGGTTGTAACTAAGGCAACGTAAGGAAGTCAGAATCTGGCACTGCACTGCACCTCCCTTGACCCTTAAAGTTTCTTCATGGTTAGTGGCAGGTATCATGGGCATGATCATGGCACCTTAAGGTCAATGGTGAAATTCCCACTGACTTTAGTAAGGCCAACCTATCCCACTGTGAGTACCTGCTTCCTTTTCTTTGTTTTCAATAGCCCCACCCACAAGAGCAAAGACTTTCCTCATCTGTTGTGAGCTTGTACTTCTGGTTGTCATAGAGCATCACTGTAGAGGGATCCAGGCTGAGTGACTATGTCAGGACAAGGCCTGTGTGCTGCACACTCAGCAGGGTGTCTCATTCTCTTATTTCCAAATTTCACCCACCATGACTTGATGCAACTGAAAAAGGGATAACAGGAGGTGGTACCTGATTAGGGAGAGTGGACTGAGACTGGAATGGGTCTCAATGTCATCCATGGGGATGGAAGACATCCTACCGGAAGGGGTCTCAAGGTCTTCCATGGGGCTTCTCCTCCTCTATATCCCATCCCTTTCCACTTGGGTGTTCCTGTTGGTGCTTGATGCATCTGAACTTGTTGTTCAGGCAGCAGGATTTATGAAGGAAAGAAAATGCATTTCCCAGGGTCAGTGTCTCTAGACTAAGCCCTCAGTTCTCTGCTGCAATTCTCCTTCAGTAGAGTGGTGGTTAGGATTCTGTCCAGAAAACAGTAGTCCCAGTTACTGGCAGGGAAGAACAGGGAAGTCTGAAGCTGACTGGGAACAGTAGTCCCAGTCAGCTGCCAGGGAAGAACACAGTGTGTGGCCCTACCTGCACTTACATTCCCCTTATCCTGGGGTTGGTTCAGCCTTACATAGGGAGTTTTGGGTTGTTTGGAGCCAGTCTGGACGCCTGTTTGCCCCCATGTGCCCTGCTGCTGCTGACATGTGCTAAGAGCCCCAGAGAAACTCATTAAATGTTGGCACCTGTCATCTCCAGGCCCTAGGTGGTGCTTCCTGGGCCAGCCACCTGCCTTCTTCTTGTGCTGCAGCCTGTGCAGATGAGGGGCTGGGGTTCTGCTTCCCACCCCGTTCTGGAACCAGAGCCTGGGTGGTGTCCTTGGTGCACTGGCTGCCTGTTCAGCAGCATGATGAAGCCCGCCACGAACTCACAGGCTCGCCGCTCCTCCAGCTGGAGACCTACTGACTAAGGCACGCTTGTCCAACATACGGCCCATGGGCCGCCATGCGGCCCACCAAGCCGTTTTCTGAGGCCCGAGGTGCTGCGATGGGAAATGAAAGTAAACACTGTTTACTTTCGTTCCCACCCCTTGTCCCTCCTTCAGCCCCTCAGCAGCTTCCTAATGGCTGCTGAAGGGCTGGGGAAGGGACAAGGTTCCCACACGCACCGTGTCAGCTTGATGTTGCTGATGCGGTGTGGCTCCTCCCTTCCCCCCTCATTTCATGGGGTCCCTTCCTAGCCCCACCCCTCCCTTCCTCATTTGCATGCTGGCCCCGCCCTGCACCAGTCCCTGCTGACTGGTCCTCACTCTTCCAAAGGAAGATTTGTTCTTGAGTTTGTGCAGATCCTGCTCTTGAGATGTCCATACCCTCAGTATCATGTGCTTCAAGCCACATAGAAAGTACAGCTCCTTGCAGCCACATGCTCATCACTGCGGGAACCCAGACTTAGGGTACCAGCCATGAAAGACCTCTGGCCCCTGTAAGTCTCACCTGCATCTTGACAGCAAGAGGTGGTTGTCCTCATCACCACCCGCTTCTGTGTTGTTGTCTGTGACTATTAATATTCAGCCTAGGGTTAGGATGGCCTGGAGCCAGCGTCAAAATATGTTAGAAGTGCTCTCTGAGTTCCTCATGACACAAAAAAGGGGCCTGCTCATCCCATGACATTGTCAGGCCTCCAGCTGTTGGCTCAATCCTGCCACTCCCTCCTGGCTCTGCAGAGTCACTGGGTCAGTGTTTCTTTTTAGCACTAACCTGCTTTTGGTTTGCTCCAGCTCTGTTTGATTTATCTGCCCTGTGATCAGCTGTCATTCCAGCTCTTTCAGCAAACAAGCCCAAAATACCCAGGGCTACACTTACTGTGGATTTCCTGGTTTGAATATTCACTCGTTTCCCCATTAACAAAACATGTCATTACAAAGTCCTGATTTTTCTGGGTCCTCAGCTGAAGTTCAAAGGGTGGATCCAAATGCAAGTCTATAGGAGGCTTGGTTTATTTCACTCTCATTAGTGACCTGTAGGAAAAGCTGGTTTGTTCCTCTTCAAAAGCTTCCTCCTTGATTTCAGACCTTCAGCAGGACCACACCTGGGAAAGTGCTGAAATCTGTGTTGAATCTTCTGAAAGCTGTTCAACCTAGGGAGGACCACAACTAGTAGCCCACTATACGGAGAATGAGGAGGGAGAGGAGAAGGTGGAGGAAAAGCTGGATGCAGAGGTGGAGTGGAAGGATGAAAAGGAGCTGAAGCAGGAAGAGGCCATTGAAGATATTTTAAAAACTTGAGTCCACTTGAACCCATCAGCTTCATCCATGGTCAGTGAACAATTAAGATAACTTTTTTTTTTTTTGTCAGTACAGCAAGAAAGGGAGTTGTGGTAGAATGTGGGCAAATGGGGTTTTTGGTCTGGACTGCACATGTTATACAAGGCTCAGTATGAAGGCACACAGGGTTGTCCTCACCTATGACCAGACCTTGTCTCCTTTGCAGCACAGTAGGACTAGACTCCCCGCCAGTGACTCTGAGGTTCCATACAAAGTTAATTTACTGTGCTACCATGATACGCGCTTCCTTCCCATCCTCAAATAAATCTACATAACCACAGCTGATGGGAGGGGGGGCATGTCTCTCCAGCACCCTTGCTGTATATCCAGAATCCATGGCAGGATTCTCAACCCAGGTTCTGCAGCACCCTGGGGTGTCTATAGAACCTTTCCAGGCTTCCACGGGGTGCCATGCAATGTTAGCACTTATAGGTGTGCAAACATGATTCACAAGATAAACCTAGAGATTTCCAATAGGAATCCAAAGAGTTTAAACCCCTCTGGCCTATTGCAGTCCTTCTGAGTTCTTTACAGCAGAAGAGTTGTTCTAATATTCTTCTGTACTCAAAAAAAACAAGTGAAGACTAAGAACTGGCATTTTCCAAGGGGAGACTTGAGCCTAAGAAGGTTGAGAACCATTGCATTAGGGGCACAGTCTGTAAGGGCTGCCCTGCAGTGGATAACCAGGCCCCACATGTGGAGGTCTGTCCTGCTGCTGGGCTGCAGACAGTGGTTCTCTGTACTCTCTCACTCCTTAGGGGTTCTGAGGAGCTAAGGACAGGGATTTCCCCTTAAGCCCAAGTCCCCAAATACCTGAGGCTGGGAAGCCTGATCATGGCCCATCCAACTTTTTTTAGTGGCTTGCAGTTGTTAGTGTTTCCAGCTGCCAGAGGACAACTTCCTGGGCACACCTATCCCATACCACACCAGTGGTGGCTACATTGCATCAGTTTGGGAAGGCAGCATGCACAGAAGCAGGTATGATGTACCTCACTGCAGCACTCCCTGCAGGGGTAGGATGCAACCTAGACAGTCCCATTAGAACAAGAGCTTACAGGATATCATCCTGCAGTGATGCTAAAACAACATCTAAAAACATCAGTTGTAAAAGTGCAAACTAGCCCCAGTTGATCTGACTGTGGTTATATTTTCGTTTACATGGATTTATGCTGCTATGCACCAGGCCTGGGACACAGAAGACTTTTTACACATCTAAGGTAAATATCTTGTAAAACCTTTGGGAACAGAACCCCAGGAAGTTGGCCCACAAAAGATTTCTTGGCTCCCACAGCAGACTCCTTGCATTTTGCAGGCTCTTCACTATTTCATTCAGTTCTAACATCTGCTCTGTAATCTCTACATAGCTGTTGCCCCTAGCCATGCAGTGGAGTCCATTCCCCAGCCCAGTTGCTCTTCCTCTTAAGATCAGCCTGTTTAAATTTGCTGATAATACCAAGGTTTGGGGTGAGGAGAGCATGCTAGTAGGGAAGGACAGATTACAGCAGGACCTGGACAGGTTACAAGGGGTGGGCTAATGAAAATAGGATGGGTTTCAATACTGAAAAGTGAAGGGTGCTGCACTTGGGCAGTAGGAACCAGTAGCATACTTATAAGCTGGGAAACTTCCTTTTCAAGAGCACAGTGGCAGAAAGACATCTTGGAGTCATTACTGACTCCAAGATGAACATGGGCTGACAATGCAAGGTCATGGTCGGTAGGGCTAACTGTACCTTGTTGTGCATCCACAGATGCCTCTCAAGCAGGGCCAAGGAGGTGATCCTCCCCCTCTATGCAACACTGGTCAGGCCTCAGCTGGAGTACTGTGTTCAGTTCTTGGCGCTGCACTTTAGGAGTGATGTGGACAGCATTGAGAGGGCCCAGAGGAGGGCCACTCGCATGATCCAGGGACAGGAGGGCAGACCTTATGAAGAGAGGCTACAGCACGTTAACCTTTTCAGCCTCACAAGAAAAGGCTGAGGGGGGGACCTGGTGGCTGTCTATAAACTCACTACGGGGGGACGAGCAGGGTTTGGGAGAGACCATGTTCCCCCTAGCACCCACCGGGGTAACAAGGAATAATGGCCGCGAGTTGTTGGAGAGTAGGTTTAGACAAGACAGCCGAAGGCACTACTCCACAGTCAGGGCGGCTAGGATCTGGAACCAACTTCCAAGGGAAGTGGTGATGGCTCCTACCTTGGGGGTCTTCAAGAAGAGGCTTGATGTCTACCTGGCTGGGGTCATTTGAGCCCAGTTCTCTCTCCTGCCCAGGGCAGGGGGTCAGACCTGATGATCTACAAGGTCCCTTCTGACCCTACTTCTATGAATCCTTGGCTCCAGCCATGCTATTCCTGAAGTCAGGATCTCAAGAGGTCATCTAATCCAATCCCCTGCTCAAAGCAGGACCATCCACAACTAGATGATCCCAGCCAAGGCTTTGTCTAGCCAGGTCTTAAAAACCTCCAAAGGATGGAGATCCCACCATCTCTCTGGGTAACATGTTCCCGTGTTTTACTGCCCTCCTAGTGAGGAAGTTTTTCCCTAATATCTAACCTAACCTGTGGCAAAAGTGGGGCTCCCTGCCTAGCCTCAGTGCTAGATTCCCCACTTGCCTTTGGGCACACCACCCACCTGACTTGCCCACCACTCCTTGTTCTTAATTAATTAAGATGTTTATTAAGGCAGGAGGCTGCCCATTCGTGCCAGGGGATATTATCTGTGGCTCCATACCTCCTCTATACCACAGCCCATGCCTCGCAGATGGCATCCAGCTGTTAATCTCACCAGCCCCACACTGGGCCCCAAAATCCTCCAGTTTGGACCCCTCTAAGATCCCTCCATTCCAGCAGCATACCCAGCCTTCATTCAGAATGCCTAGCTCCCTGAAATTATTTCCCCCCTTGGCCCTAGCCCCCTGGGATCTTTGGGCACACAGGCCCTGGCCTCACCTCCAAGGTCAGTCAGAACCCCAGGCCCTCAGCTCTGAGCATCCCTTGCGGTGGGCCCCTGGCCCCTTTGACCGTTCTGGTCCTGGCCCCAGCATTGACCAGTCGAGGGTATTCTACGTCAGGCCTCTGAGCCTCTAGCCCCACTCTCGCTCCTGGGGTCTGCCTTCTGGCCCTACTAGCAGGTGACCCACCTGGTTGTGGGAGCTGGGGTGACTCACACCACAACTGGTGTTCCAGGGTCTCACAGGGACTCTCACTCCCCATCTGGGGCAGCATGTCATTGTGCTCTCTATATATAAACATATTGGGGTCTCAGCCCTCTGGTTCCCCCCACACCTTCACTCAGGGCCATGGCGCTTCCCTCCCTGGTGGGCTCAGGTGGCCATAGCCATGCCTGGCCATGACTACTTTTCCACAGGGTCTTGCATACCACAGGGCTCAGGTGGCCACAGCCGTGCCTGGGCCCCATTCCCCCTCCTCAGGGTCTTGT
The DNA here is from genome assembly GCF_001723915.1 of Gavialis gangeticus. NCBI lineage: Eukaryota > Metazoa > Chordata > Crocodylia > Gavialidae > Gavialis > Gavialis gangeticus. Next base: position 47,331,959 of record NW_017728998.1, on the reverse strand, counting down.
ACCACCCAGGGCTCAGGTGGCCATAGCCATGTCTGGCCCCAACTGCCTCTGGTGTGTGGAAGAAATCAAACTTCGCGTTGTGGTTGAATCAGAACTGACAGAGCCAGCTTTTCTTTATTTAGGGCTATCCTGTGATCACAGGGGGAATTCCACACAACAAGGGGAATCACTCACTTGTCTATTTCAAAGAAATCCTCCCCCTCCCTAAGTTTCTAAGCATTTTTATACTTAAGACAGATAAAGAGAAAAAAAAAAACGACCTTGAAGAAACTAAAACAAACTTACTTAATTGGACATCTGTGCACAGAGTAATAATGCAGGATTTTTTTAAATCTCAACACATAACTGAAATAAGCAGTATCAGCACTTCTGATCTCTGTCTGCTTTTCTAGTCAGAGAGGTCAAAAACCTAGCTAAATTCACTTTAACAGGTGTTACACAAACCCACCCAAAGGTGAGGGGTAGGGTTAAGGTGCCCCTACCTGCCTTTCACCAGGGTGATCACTGGCCTGGCATTTCCTGGGGGCTCCCATGCCACTGAGAGCCCCAGTAGGCCACCCGTTCCTAGCAGGGTGCAGTTTTAGGTCATGCCCAGGACCAGGAGCCTCCTAGCCATCCCCTACAGCTCCTTCTTACCTCCAGGATGATACATGAAGCCTTGCAATTAGGCAATGTTGCTGCCTGGCCTGCTAGCAGGGAACTGATCTGTTTATAAAGGCAGCCAAGGATCTAAAATGGCTGCCCAATTAAGCACCTGCTGCCTGCTTGGCTTGGGTCTTAAAGTGGCAGGCACCAACAGTGCCCTGCCACACACCTCCCCCCTTAAAATGAGATCTGGGGGGCTTCACTTGGCTGCCTTCCCTTCCGGGCTCTGCCCCAGCCTACTGCAGCCCCTGCCATGTGGTGAGCACCCCAAAGGTGCTCTGCCACATAACCTAAATGTTTCTTGTTGCAACTTGAAACTATTGTTCCTAATTCTTTCATCTGCCACCACTGAGAACAGTCTAACTCAGCAGTTCCTAATCTGTGGTACACATACCATCAGTGGTATGCAGACAACCTGGTCAGTGGTACTGGTAACAGATTTATTATAATTACTTTGTATGATCAAAATTTGTTGGTGGTATGTAAGGTTGAACTGAAAAATTTGTGGTGGTACTTAAGGTTGTATCATTTTAAACTGGTGATGTGCAATCTGTCAGAGTTTGGGAACTACTGGTCTAGCTCCGTCCTCTTTGGAATCACCCTTCAAGTAGTTAATCCCATCTCAATCTTCTCTTCTCTAGACTAAATAAGCCCAGTTCCCTCAAGCTCTCATAAATTGTGTGCCCTGGCCCCTGAACCATTTCCACTGCCCTCCACTGGACTCGCCATTTTGTCCGCATTCTTTCTGTAGTGTATTGGGGGTCCAAAAACTGGACATAGTACTTCAGATGCGGCCTCACCAGTGCTGAACAGAGGGGAATAATTACTTCCCTTGATCTGCTGGCAACACTCCTACCAAGGCAGCCCAGTACACCATTAGCCACCTTGGCAACAAAGGTACACTGTTGGCTCATACTCAGCTTATTATCCATTGTAACCCCCAGGTCCTTTTCTGCAGAGTCAGCTCCCATCCTCTACCAGTGCATGGAATTGTTCCATCTTAAATGCAGGATCTTGCACTTGTCCTTGTTGAATCTTATGAGATTTCTTCTGGTCCAATCCTCCAATCTGTCTAGGTCATTCTGTATCCCAGCCCTACCCTACTACTCCCTCCAGCTTGGTGTCATCTGAAAACTTGCTGAGGGTACACTCTATGCCATCTTTCATGTCACTGGTGAAGATGTTGAACAAAGCTGGCCCCAGGACTGAGCCTTGGGGCACTCCACTTGATACTGGCTGCCATCTAGACATCGAGCCATAAACTAGTGCCCTCTGAGCCCAATGAACCAGCTAGTTTTCTATCCCCATTACATGCAATTCATCCAACCTGTACTTCCTTAGATAGCCTGTGAGAATGTTGTAGGAGACCATATCAAAAGCCTTCCTAAGTTAAGGTATACCACATACACTGCTCTTCCTGCATCCACAGAGCCAGTCATCTAATTATAAAAGACAATCAGGTTGGTCAGGCATGAATTGCCCTTAGTGAATCCCTGCTGACTGTTTGTAATTACCTTCTCCTCCAAGTCTTTAGAAATGGATTTCTTGAGGACCTGCTCCATGATTTTTCCAGGGACTGAGGTGAGGCTGACTGGTCTGTACTTCCCTGGATCCTCCTCCTTCTCTTTCTTAAATATGGGCACTATATTTACCTTTTTCCAGTCGTCCACAACCTCTCCCAATCATCATGAGTTTTCAAAGATGATGGCCAATGGCTCTGCAATCACATCAGCCAACTCTCTCAGCACCCTCAAGTGCATCCTGTCTGGCCCCATGAACTTGGGTACATCCAGCTTTTCTAAATTGTCCCCATAGGCGACTGGTACCACCTTAGTTAGGGGGAGCACGTGCCCTTCCAAAGACCAGTCAGTGACCGGGGAGGTCCCCCTGTGACCAATCATGCCAACCAGGAAGCAGCCACAGTGCTTCATGCAGTGCACTAACTTTCTGGTTGATGCTCGCAGGGGGGCCACCAGCACTCCCGCCTGCCCCCCCCCACCCGTCACCTAAGTGGGGAACGCAGCCTGTCAGCAGGTGCACCAGCATTCTCAGGGGGTACATGTGCACCCCTGTGCACCTCCTACATGTCACCACTGATAGTCTGTAACCTGTTCTTCCACAGTTGGCTTCTCACTCCCCACAAACTGTGCTGCCCAGGCAGTAGTCTGGGACCTGACCTTGCCTGTGAAGACAGAGGTGAAAAAGGCATTGAGCACTTCAGCCTTTTCTGCTTCCTCTGTCACTAGGTTGCCTCCCCCATTCAGTAAGGGACCCACACTTTCCCTGATTCACTTTTTGTTACTGACGTACTTGTGGAAACCCTTCTTGTTACCCTTCACTTCCCTTGCTAGCTGCAACTCCAATTGCACTTTTGCCTTCCTGATAAAAGCCTTAGTCTGTCTGTCCATAACACTTTATTCGCACTCTGATTGGTTGTCTGAAATGACCAATCAGAGTGCTCCAAGAGCAGGAGGTGGTGCTGGAGCACTGCCATGATGGTGGGGACAGAGCTGGGGGCAAGGCCAGTCCTGCTAGCCTGGCCCCTTCCCCCAGCCCTGCTCCTTGGAGGCAGTGGCAGGTGGAGTGGGCCCAGACCCCAAGCAGTGGGGGGTGGGGGGGGCGGAGTGGCTTTGGACCCTGGGACCGATGTGGGGGGCAGGAGGGGGGAAGGGAGGAGTGGGCCCAGGCCTGATGCAGTGGAAGGGGGGAGGGGAGAAGCAGGCCTGAGCCAGACGTGGCAGGGGGGAGGGGGAAAGGGGGGAACAGGCCCAGATGAGGCAGGGGTGTGTGGACATGGGTCTCTATCCCCGCCTGCCCTCCCACCCCCCTGTCATTCTTGATGGGCAATTTGCTAGTTCTCTTATATTTTTCCTTAGATATTTGTCCAAGTTTCCACTTCTTTTAAGTTTACTTTTTGTGATTTAGTTTACTGAAGAGTTCTGTGCTAAGCCACACTGGTCTTCTGCCAGACTTGCTAGTCTTCCACATTGGGATGGTTTGTTCCTGCACTCTCAGTAAGGTTTCTTTTGAAGTACAGCCCACTCTCCTGGACTCCTCGCCCCCTCAGACTGGCTACCCAGGGGATCCTGCCTTGAGTGAGCTGAAGTCCACTTTTTTAAAGTCCAGGGTCCTTACTCTGTTTCTCTCCTTCCATCTTTTCCTCAGGATCCTGAACTCAATCCTTTTGTGGTTACTGCTGCCCAAGTTGCCATCTACTAGTACATTCCCCGTCAATTCTTCCCTTGTTTGTGAGCAGCAGGTCAAGAAGAGCATGGCTCCTAGTTGGCCGCTCCAACACTTGCACTAGGAAGTTGTCCCCAGCACTCTCCAAAAACTTCCTGGATTCCCTGCACACTGCTGTATTGCCCTCCCAGCAGATGTCAGGATGATTGAAGTCTCCCATGGGAACCAGGGCTTATGATCAGAAAACTTCTGCTAGCTGTTTGGGGGAAGCCTCATCCACTACATCCTCATCAGCAAAGGATCCAGTCAAGTAGCTTGTAAGTACCTCACCTTGACACGCACCTTCATAACACACATGGCTTATTCACTCTGCATAGCACACATAGCTTATTCACATTTTGTCTAACTGCAATGGCTGAGTGATCGATTATAAGACTGGACTGGAAATCCAAAGCTGTTTCCCTGTACAAAAATTAAAACCTGTTCGCAGGAAGGCCTTGTTTTTTGAGGAAGGAGGTTGGACTAAATGATCTTTTGAGACCCTTGCTTTATTCTTCTATATTAAACAACTGCTCTCTTTCTCCACAGCACCTGCTGCTGCCAGTTTTCCAAGAAAACAGCCTTCCTTTTTTGGACTAAATGGTCTGTCCAAAGTGGTCTCTCTTCTTTCAGATTGCCTAACATACCACAGGAAGTTTCAGAAAGTCACACCAGAGATAATACCTACATGCTAAATTGTTTTAGGAAAAATAGTTTTAGGGAAAAGTGTGGGCAGGCTCAGGCTGTCAGTTCTATTTTGTGATCACTTGCAACTTCATTCTCATGTACTTAAACTCAGAGAGGGCAGGCAGGAGAGGCCAACAAGAAGCCTGCTCCACAGGGAGGTGGGAGGCTCCTTTGAGGATGTGCTATTCAGGAGTTAAGACACATTCCCAAGCAGTTGGCCGTGCCACAGGAGGAGAGTTTTAGAAGCCTGCCCAGTCAGCAGGTATTGCCACAAAAGGTCAAGGAGCTCCTTGAGATAACTTGGAGGTGCCACCTAGCAAGGGTGGGAAGTTCCAAGCTAGCAGACAATGCCACCCAGGGATGGCAGCCTTCTCCACCTGGAATCACAGGGGAATCAGAAGCACCATGGGATCACAGGTGCTGACACAACATTCTCGGAGCCAATCAAGGGAGCAATTTTCTGACTCACTAGATACAGCAGCAGTGAGGGCTGAAGGAAAAGATTACAGTGTCCGTAACCTCTGCTCCTCCTTGGGAGCTCTAGGCCACTAGGAAACCTTTGGGACTCACTCATATGAGGGGCTGAATAATTTCTGACCAATCTCTAATTTGTATCACTTTTCCCCAGAGCCCGGAGTGACTTTGGTACTGGAGGAGGGCATGCTGCCAGGTTCACTAGTGCCCATCCCCAAACTCAAAGTTTAGGGGCAGAGCTCCAAGTTAGGACTGGCTCCCAAATCATGAAGATTTGTTTACCATTATTTCTTTAAGCTCTTGCTTTTTTAATTCCACTCCCTCCATGAGTGGGGATAGTTCCCAGGCTGCCAGCTCCCCCCATGGGCAGAATAAGGCAGCTCTGATACATAGTTTCATAGTTGGCAGGGTTGGAAGGGACCTGAGCATATCATCAAGTCCAATCCCCTGCCATGGCAGGAAAGAGTACTGGGGTCAAACGACCCCGGCGAGGTGTTCATCCAGCCTCCTTGTAAAGACCCCCAGGGTAGGGGCCAGCACCACTTCTCTTGGAAGTTGGTTCCAGATCCTAGCCGCCCTGACCGTGAAGTAGCGCCTCCTGATGTGTAGCATGAATCTACCCTCTGCCAGCTTGTGACCATTATTTCTAGTCACTCCTGGTAGTGCTCAGGGGAACTGGGACTCCCCCAATGCCTGCTGGTCCCCTCTGACTAGTTTGTAACAGGCCACTAGATCCCCCCTCAGCCTTCTCTTGTGGAGGCTGAACAGGTTCAGGTCCCATAGCCTCTCCTCGTAGGGCCTGCCCTGCTGCCCCCTGATCATGTGGGTGGCCCTCCTCTGGACCCTCTCCATGTTGTCCACATCCCT
>NW_017728998.1:47323641-47326015 GCF_001723915.1 Gavialis gangeticus | reverse complement strand
GGTAATTTGCAACCCATCTGACTGTGTAGGCATCGACACCACAGTCACCTACTTTTTTAATGAGAATGGGGTGAAAGACAGTGTTGAAGGCCTTCCTAAAGTCCAGAAAGACTACGTCCACTGCTACCCCTGCGTCTAAGGATTTTGTGACCTGGTCATAGAAGGCAATCAGGTTGGTCTGACAGGACCTGCCTCTAATGAACCCGTGTTGGTTGCCCCTAAGCATAATCTCCCCTGCTGGCCCCTCGTGGACATGCGCCAGGATAACTCTCTCAAAAAGCTTACCTAGGACTGAGGTAAGACTGACTGGCCTGGGTCCTCTTTCCTCCCTTTTTTGAAAATGGGAACCACGTTGGCCTTTTTCCAGGCCTCTGGCACCACACCAGAGCACCAGAGGAGATACCTGCTGCAGCAAGAGCTTGCACAGCCCGCCTGAGGGTGCAGCTTCTCCACATCATTGATGTAGTACAAACATTGGCTGTGGGCTGCTGAGCCCTCTTTCAGTGAGTCAAGTTTCTACTTTCCACTGTTCTTCCTAAAGCTCCAGTTTCAGGAGTGCTTCCCTGAAAGGGCTCCACTGAAATCCCCCACTCTCCTCAGGTTTCGTTTATCAAGAATGGGCCTAACTGAACCAAGGCTCACAGGAGGAGAGAAGATGGGGGAATAGAGCTGTCTACACTGGCATTCATCATCATCCTTCCATGTGAGGCATGGGTTACAGGATGAGAAGAGAGAGCTGCTGCCTTTTGAGGAGCTCTGACTGACCCATATATCTCAGAAGGCAAGCAAGTGGGACAGTCAATCAGCTGGAGGAGGTTTTTTCTAATGAGGGCTGAACTTCATCTTATTATAGCAAAACAAGCCTCAGCAGAGACCAAAAACTGTCAGCAGCAATGATATCCTGAACAGCTGGCAACACTGCAAGAGCAAGCTAAGGTAAGCAAACAGTTTTATGAGGATGCAATTGTGTAACAGGGGAACAGGGATGGTGGGATAGTGGAGCAATGAGCTAGACACCAGCCCAGGGAGCTGATGTGGATTGGGCACCTACTTCTGCTTCCTTTCCCCACTTCTTTCTGCTGTTGCTTCTCTAAAAGGAGACAGTGCACAACACCCAATCTTTTCACAGTCTACCATTCAGGAGTTCCCTCCTCATTCCTACTGAGAGTGCTCAGTTTTCATATCACAGATCCCCCCCCACACAACACTACTTCTTTCTTCAGCTTGTGAAACAGCAGTGGAATTGTTGATGGGATGGCAGTGGGGGAAACACTTTGTTGATGTGCCAGTGTCATTAAAAGGCGGTAGCTGCATACATCCTGACGGTAGTGGGTTTCTTTTTATAACTAGCAGGACACTCTACAGGGACATCACCTGGGTCTAAGACATAGCAGCTCACTTGATAAAGATTTCTCTTCTTTGCACATTAGAAGCCGTGTGGTTTCTAAAATGCCTTTGTCAGGCTGAGCTCCAGGCCAAGCAATATTTTCAGAGATCTGTCACTACACACAGACTTCTTCAAAAGGAGCTTTCTCACCCCAGAGTAGGATCATAAGAAAGCAGGGCTGGAAGGGACTTCACAAATAAGAGAAGTTCAATAAAGAAGGCCATCAGGCTATTTCAAATGCATGTGGTGCATGGATCAAGGCCATTGCACAGTGATTAACTTCAGCCTGGCATTTGCAATCCACCCCAAGCAATTCATCAAACAGTTAAACTTTCATGGTGTTACATCCTTCCACATATTCCAGAATTAATGTTATCTTACTCCCATACTACTCCCACAGCTTCAGTCCCCCTGACACCTCCCCAGTGTCCCCACAGGTCACAAGCCAACTGCCATTTGCTTATCTAGCACTAGTCCTTCAGATGTTATCTCCTGTGATTTAACAAGCCTCTGCTTATTGTTTACCTTGACTTTTGTGTCCAGGACACCAGAGATACCATGCCTCCTTGAATACTCTGCAGATACCTACCATAACCATGGAAATCTTGAATTACTAAGCTGTAAAGAGACTGGAGAAGAATGTAAGGACAAAGCATTCCCTCTTAATCCAGTTCACAAATTTGGATAGAAACAAAAATACCCACTGAGCATCCAGACTACAATTTTCAAACAATCAAGCTGAAAGTTCTTTAGTGGGAGAGGAGTCCAGGACAGCTGTCTGTACTTTAAAGAAGCCTTACTCAGAGTGCATGAACAAATCATCCCAATGCTCAGAAAGACTAGCAAGTATGGCAGAAGATCAGCTTGGCTTAGCAGGGAACTCTTCAGTAAGCTAAATCACAAAAAAGGAAGCTTATAAGAAGTGGAAACTTGGACAAATAACTAGGGAAAAATATAGGAGCATTGCTTGGGCATGCAGGGATGAAG
>NW_017728998.1:47315539-47322939 GCF_001723915.1 Gavialis gangeticus | reverse complement strand
CTAACCTATCCAGGTCTGCCTGGATGCAGTCCCTGCCTGCCGGTGTATTCACTTTACCCCACAGCCTGGTGTCATCAGCAAACTTGAACAGTTTTGCCTCAGTCTTAACAGGCAAGGTCAGCTCCCAGACTACTGTACCTGGTAGCACAGTTTGGGGAGAAGGTGAGCAGCCAACAGTGGCAAAAGAACAGCTTAGGAATGATTTAGAAAAGCTGGACACATACAAGTTCATGGGCCCAAAAGTGCTGAGATGGCCAATGTGATTGCAGAGCCATTGGCCATCATCTTTGAAAACTCAGAGCAATCAGGAGAGGTCCCAGATGATTGGAAAAGAGCAAACATAGTGCCCATATTTAAGAAAGGGGAAAAGGAGGATCCAGGGCACTACAGACCAGTCAGCCTCACCTCAGTCCCTGGAAAAATCATGGAGCAGATCCTCAAGGAATCTATCTTGAATCACTTGGAGGAGAAAAAGGTGATTAAGAACAGCCAGCATGGATTCACTAAGGGCAAGTCATGCCTTACCAACCTGATTGCTTTCTACGATGAGATGACTGGCTCTGTGGATGCAGGGAGACCAGTGGATGTGGTGTACCTTGATTTTAGCAAGGTAAAGTCTCCCACAATATTCTTGCAGGAAAGCTAAGGAAGTATGGGTTGGATGAATGGATTTTAAGGTGGATAGAAAACTATCTGGAGCATCAGGCTCAAAGAGTAGTAATCAATGGCTTGATGTCTAGTTGGCAGCCAGTATCAAGTGGAGTACCCCAGGGGTGGGGGGACGGTGTCTGGGGGCTGGTTTTGTTCAATGTCTTCATCAACAACCTGGAAGGTGGCACAGAGTGCACCATCAGCAAGTTTACAGATGACACCGAGCTAGGGGGACTAGTAAATATGCTGGAAGGTAGGGCTAGTATTCAGAGTGACCTAGACAAATTGGAGGATTGGGCCGAAAGGAATCTCATGAGGTTCAACAAGGGCAAGAGCAAAGTCTTGCACTTAGGACAGAACAATCCCATGCACCAGTACAGACTGGGGACTAACTGACTGAACAGTAGCTCTGCAGAAAAGGACCTGGGGGTTACAGTGGACAATAAGCTGAATATGAGCCAGCAGTGTACCCTTGGTGCCAAGAAGGTCAAGGGCATATGGAGCTGCATTGGTAGGTGTGTTGCCAGCAGATCAAGGGAAGTGATCATTTCCATCTATTCAGCACTGGTGAGGCCACATCTGGAGCAATGTGTTTGGTTTTGGGCCTCCCACTACAGAAAGGATGTGGACAAATTGGAGAGAGTCCAGTGGAGGATGACAAAAATGATGAGGGGGCTGGGGGACATGACTTATGAGGAAAGACTGAGGGAACTGGGCTTATTTGATCTAGAGAAGAGGAGACTGATAGGGGACTTAGTAGCAGCCTGAAGGGGGGTTCGAAATAGGATGAAGCTAGACTGTTCTCAGTGGTGGCAGATGGCAGAACAAGAATCAATGGTCTCAGGTTGAAGCAAGGGAAGTTTAGGTTAGATGTTAGGAAGAATTTTCTCGTTAGGAGGGTAGTAAAACATGGATGATCTAGTTGGGGATGGTCCTGCTTTGAGCAGGGGGTTGGGCTAGATGACCTCCTGAGGTCCCTTCCAACCCTAACTTTCTATGATTCAGTACTCAGTCTAACAGGCATCACCTGAAGTGCTTTGGAATGTTAGCAGAAAAACCTGAAAATGGATTACAAAAGTATTAAGCAAGTTTCATTTGATGAAGCTGGTCTTTAAAGTCAGAGTAGGAAATCTGCTCTTGGTGCTGCAATTCATCAGGTGGTAGGAACACCTTTCCTCATGGAGGCCAGCCTGGCAACTCTTTCACAGAGTTGATGCAACTTCACTGATGAACAGAATGAGAAACTCCTAGTCAAAGCATTTGTCCTTTTTCACAAGATATGTGGCATAATTTTAGAGAGACTGACAGCTGAAGAGCTGGGAAGAGTAAAAGGTAAACAGGGAGGGATGAACTGGCAAGTTTAAAAAGTTAGCAGAGAAGACAAAGAGTGGTGAAAAAGACATCCACTGTCAGGACATCATAAATGTATGCAAATTCAGTATTGACATGAGCCAGATAAACACCCACAAGGAAAGGGTGATGCCCAAGTCTGCCAGCAAACAGGAAAATCAAGCTTTATGTTCCTTGCATTTCCAAAATAAAAATCAATCAATAAATAAAATCAGATCCTCCTCCTCAGGCTCTCTTCATGTGAGACTGGGCAGCAGAAGAGTGTACAAGCTAGATGTTTTAACTCCTTTGCAATTCACCAATATTAAATACAGACTCCAAAGTCTGTTTCTGTAGCCATGTTGAGCCCTATCACAAGCTGTATTGGCATAATGGGTCGTCCTAATTTTAATCAGTCCAATTTGCACATTTAGAGAAAGGACATTAATTTTATGCGACAAAGTACTATAAACTTACATTCTGAGCCACCAATAGTTTGGTTACAAACTCTTTTTTTCTGTTTTGGTCTCCTCTTTGACTCTAGGCAATTTAAAAAAACTATCCTAAAAGCCAGAAGATGCTGCTATGCAAAATCACAAGCAGACCCAGTCTATGGGATGGCAGTCTAAGAGAAGTTAGACTGAATTCACTTAAAGGCAGTTGGTTGCTGAGATGGCATCTGCTTGTTACTGTTGCAAAGTAAACAGAGCTACAGACCCTCAGGGGCTGGGGGTAGATAAAACTCATGTAAGGCAAGACAAAGAGAAAAAAACCAAGCAGTGTGTCTAGTAAAAGTTCTGAGAAAGAAGAAAGTGACCTTTCAGTCCATGTGTTTGAGGGCTTGGCCACTGCTCTGTTTGCCTGACTGTCTCGTCTCTCTCTTCAGCAATGGTCAGATGGATTCCCTTTCCAAGGGGGTAGGGAGATCTACAGCTTGTTACCGTGGTGTACAGCTAGAAGTTATTATGGTAACAGTTCTTCTGCACCTGGGAGGCCTTTCCTCTCACTTTAGGAAACAGCTCACTTGACATCTTCTTTGGATTTCTTTCCACACTAAACCTACACCAGTGAACATCTGTTCCAGTTCCACAATAAAGTTGAACATGTGCAAAAGTCTGCATAGACACTTACCACCATTCAAGTCAATTAGGAACAGATCTAGGCTAAACAGAAATAAGGTGTTCAAACTAAAATGACAGCATCCACACAGGGGCTTGCAAAGTCAAATTATTTAAGAAACAAGTACAACCTTAAAATGAAATCTGAATCCATTAGGAAAATGTGACTAAAGATTTCTAAAAGTGAAGAGAACCTTACTACTTACAGAGGTATACTCGCTGACTCATTAGAAGCCAGATTAAATTAGCTATGAGTTCAGATGGTGAAGCATCACAGCAACACACAGCTTCATGAAAGGACCTGCTTAGCTTGTTACAACCACTGCCCTGAGATCACTTTTCAGTCACGTCCAGTTGCTTCCACATATTTAAAAAGGAATTGGGCTTTCAGATGAAAATGTTTTTACCACTAACCTGCCTGTGCAAGGTCAGCCACAGCTAGTAGGTTGTTTGAACTACTTAGAGCGTGGGGAACCAGACAGCAGTCCCAAGTCAATGTGTAAGTTTAGCTAATGGCTGTCACTGAGCAGGAGCAGAAGTTTCTGGAGATGGGAAACTTATGGTTAGCAGAGGCTTCTGCCCTGGTGCCCCTGTGGCTGTTCCCCAGCCCTCCCTTGTCCGAGAATTGAAATTCAAGTAAGAATGGGGGGGAGGGGAGGGAACTGCTGGTGATTGCCCCATTCTGTGGGGCTTGCAGGACTCTGGCTGTCTCTCTCCATGTGCCGCTCTTGGCCAGAGTGCCAGGAGTACCATGTGTAGGCATGGAGCCTGATGGCGCAGGACTTCCCACGGCTCCTGGCACTCTAGCACAGGGGTGGGTAAAATACAACCCATGGGCCAGATCTGGCTTGCCAGGCCATCAAAGATGACAGGAGCCAGGGGCAGTAGGGGAAGTCACGGCAGCATTCCCACCTGGCCCTGCCTCCCTTCCCCTGCCCAGTTGGAAGCCCCTGCTTAGCAGAGGCTTCTGGCCTTGGACTGTGGGGCTGTTTGTGTCTCCCTGTGCCAGAGTGGGAAATTCAAGTAAGAGCAGGGAGGCAGGGGAGAACCGGGTGATCACTCCAGTCTTTGGGGCCAGGCCAGGCCAGGCCAGTTCCTGCTGAGTCCCATGGTCTGCTGGCTAGCCTTCCTTTCACTGCCAGCAGTGCCCCTGCTTCCTCAGCTTTTCACCTGCAGTCCTGACTCTGCTTACCAAACACACATTGAACAGAACTCTTTGCAAAGCAGTTCTGTGCTGATACTGTGTAAGGAGCAGGCTACAATAACCCAACCCTGCCTGTGGAGTGTGGGGACCTGGGAACCTTCAGGGCTGAACCATGGTTTCATGACACTAATGTCTGGAGGCTTGGAGAGCTCTGGCAACTGTTGGTGTGAGGTGATGGTCTGTCCAACACAATGGCTAGACTGTTTTTCAAAGGCATAAACCTTGCAACAATCTAAAGGTGTGTTCCAACAGTCTTAGCACGGTGCCAACGGAAAGCATGAACCCTTATAAATCCAGCTCTGTTCCCTGTATGATTAGTGGCTGCCTGACGCTTTACTGAATTGTGCAAGCGTGTGCGCGCACACTCTCTCTCTCTGACTCTTCTCTATTTGGCTTTGACATAGCCCTTCCTCCTCCTGCTCCTTTCTGGCACCTCCTCAATCTCATTTTCTTTCTCTTTTGCTATTCCCAGGGGGTAGAATGTTACCTTTTTTTCTCTTTCCAGGTTTTTCACTAAAGTTAAAAATGAGCTTTCCGGTAGAACTCTATTTCCTATGTTTCTTTTAAAATATTCCTTCACTAAATGCATCCTGTTCCCTCATTTGATGCACCTGTGGCGGAGATCTTAAAATATTAAACTCTGTTTTTTTAATTGAATATATTTATGCTTTTGCTTTTCTTTTCACTGCTTTGTTTACATTGTGACCCTTCACTTGATGTCTCTATGACAGCTTCTCCAAGCAGGCCAAAAGAAAAATGCTCTGTGGGCCACTGCAGCTTCTCCTATATTTAAATTTAGAAAGCCTTTAAATCTATGTTGCACTAAAACAACGTCTCCTTTCCACTGTTTCTGTTAGACTTTCTGATAATCACTTTGATTCTAACATTGTTCCTTTATTTTCTGTTTCATTTTGTTCAGTGACTATCATTATCCTTACCCCAAGATGTTGCACTCATGATCCCACAAGAATCATGGTGTATGAGTTCTTCCTGATTCTTGCATTAGAAATGTATTTCCTATCACCAAAGTCCATTATCTCTTCTTTTTTCCTATTTAATGGCTGGGAGTTTAGTATGAAAATCTGTTTTCATTGCCTTTAATTCTAGCAAAAGACCCTGTCAGGAAATAATTTTATCTCATGGTTAGATTGGGATGGAGAGTGTGGCTTTTGCTTTCCTCTGTAACAGGGGGTATGGCCCTCTTCCTGAGATCTCTTGAGCTTATATAAACAGCCCTTACAGCAGCAGGATGTTGGCTGTTATGGTCCTCTTGCTTGACCTGTGACAGTTTACGGTGCTATATCTTGTGTTGTGTCAGGGTTGGCTGTGCAGTTCTACTAAGCAACCACTTAGTAGACAATGGATTTGTATAGGATGGTTTGGACAGGGATGATCCTGCCTCAGACAGGGGGTTGGACTAGGTGACATGTGGAGATCCCTTCCAGCCTTGCTCCTCTATGACTCTGTATCAGATGTGTGGCTGAGATATCTTTTTATGTTTTGCTAAGTGTAGGCACCTGCTTATCTCATTCTATGAGTTTTCATTCTAACTAGGCAATAGCTCTATTTAGAGGGGCCCATTCAACACATAGACTAGTTTTTTGGGGGGGTACATTGATTTTAGGAGACTGATGGAAACAGATGTGTTCCTGCTTTCCTGCAGCAGAATCTTGGCAGGTGGATTAAGCTGATTTTTAAGAAGAAAACTGAAGCTGAAATGAGAAGGTACTTACTGCATAAAAAATGGGATGATTGAAGGAAGGTCTGAAGTCAAGGACAGAAGACAGACATAAGAAGTTGAAAAGGGTTGAGAAGAATGCAAGAAATGAGAGAATAAGGAGAAGTGCAGATCTCTAGGTGATGACAAGACTAGTTAAGGTTTTGAAGATTAACTTGAAATTGAACTTCCAAGACAAAGAGGCAGGGTCAGAACTTGCAAGGCTGAAGCACTGAGGGGAAGATGACTTTACTCTGGAGTATTTGGAACAGGTCAGAGGTAAGGAGATGCGAGTCTGAGGAAGACACAGGCACCTTGTCATCCAGACAGCAGAATCATAAAAGAGTCTGGAAAGGACCTCAGGAGGGCATAGGATGGTTCCCAAGTAGATCATCCCAGCCAGGGCTTGGTCTACCACGGTTTTTAAAGCCTCTATCCTTCCCAGGGCCTATGGGCGGGGGGGGGGGGGGGTAGGAGGGCCATTTGACCCAGGCCTCTCATTCATGGAGGGCCTCAAATTTAGACTTTTGACGTTATCTCCAAATGAGGTTATAGATACAGACACAGAGATACACTGACAGGATTGAAAGATGTTCATCATACAACTTTAAACTTGTGTCCCATTGCCAGGCCACACTGCCTGTAGTGCACTATGAATTAATATTTTTTTAATATACTGGGAGCCTCAAAAAATGGAAGCAACTCGGGCCTCTCTCGATCTCTGAGAGGGCCTGATCCTTCCACCGGCCACCCTGGCACAAGGAGTCCGCTCGGTTTCTGACTAGTCCAGGGAGCAGAGACAGTGTATATCACACGGGGGCAAGAGAGAGCCCAGACACGATACAAGTCGGGGAAGCAGCCCACTGCGAGCAGTGGGGCGGCGCAGCGGCTTCCCCCGCGGGAGGGAGGTACGGGTACGGGGCTGGCAGCCGGAGCCGGTCCTACCCATTCAAGGCCCTGCGCGGCGCCGAGGGCTCCGGCTACGCGGGTGGGAGATGGCCACGTTCTGCCCGCGCGGGACGCAGCGGGGCGGTTCAGACAGCCCCTTGGCAGCGGGCAACCGCCCCGCACTGTCCCTGGTGGCAAGCTCAGCCCACACCCTCCCCCAGCCAGAAAGGTAAACCACCAGGCTCCGCCACGATCCCGCCATGCTTTGCTGCACCCCAGCTTTGAAGGCGGCAGCAGGTCGCCTCCCTGCCTTTCATTCAAGCGGGTTCCCGGGAATTCGTGAGGGGCAGCGCGAAGCGCGCCGGGAGTTGTAGTCCGCCAGCGTGGCCGCGAGGCATCCCTGGGCGCGGGGAGGACCCGCTTTCCCGGCGGGCCGCGCGCGCGGGGAGGCTGGCGGGAGGGACCGGGCCGAGACGGGCGGGGCGGGGCGGGG
>NW_017728998.1:47310336-47315189 GCF_001723915.1 Gavialis gangeticus | reverse complement strand
CCCCGAGCCCCGCCCCGGCTCTGGCCTTGTCCTGGCCCCGGGGAGAGGAGGGGTGGGGGGTCCCGTTTCAGGGGGAGCTGTGTGTAGCCTGGGGCAGCGTCGCCTTGCGCCCAGCCTGGGCTCTGCTGCCTGACTCGGAGGCCGGCTTGAGCCTTCATCCAGGCACGTGAAAGTCGATCCCGGTCCGAGTTGCTCCTTCGGGGAGCGGTGTGTTCAGTGCCCACCCGGCCTGGCGATCTCTCCCGACCTTCGCGGCCTTCGAGGGGCTTGTGGGTGGCGTTTGAGTCTCTGCTTTTCACCCCATGTGATCCCCTCCCCTAACAAGCTGCAGTTTTGTTTCCTGGGGGAAAAATTCCCTTGAGATTCCTGGTCTGGTGCTGGCCCTCCTCCCTATTCCCCAGCTGGCTGCTAGTGATCCCACTGAGCACAAGTGACCAAAACTATGGTGGGCACCAAAGCAGCAGCTAGCTTTGCGTTTAAATGAAGCCTGGTTTTGTTCTCAGTGGCAGGTGTTCAGGAGGTGGAGCTGGAGACCTGGCCAGCCCTTTAATCCAAACACAGATGAGTTTAGAGTGTACAACTACTAGTGTGTAAGTTTGAAAATCTTAATTCAAGAGTATTATTTTCCTCTGGTTTAGTATTGCAGAAGATGGGAAATGTTCACCTTATTCCACCAGATATACTGGAGACAATGACTGTCTCAGAAATAGCTGATGCAAGCAAGCTTATATCAGTATAAAACTCAAAGCAAAATCTGTTATTGATGTTAGTCATAATCGTATGTTCTTCTAACTGGAAAATATCAAATGCGATGGTTGGAATCTTTTCTGTTCAGGAGATACTTTTGCTGCCCTTAGCTTGAGTTTGTTCTGCCTGTGTAATTGCACAGCTCTGTGCTTCTGCAGAGAGTTGCTGTCTGGAACCAGACTCTTCTTGAAATGACTTTTAACTTCCACTGGTCTTGGTGTCTTGCTTTAATTTCTGATTACATCTGAAAGACATTGAGAGGGAGGAGATTGAGAGTAGAGCCAGAAGAAAATACATCCTGAGTCACAATTCAGTTTCTCTCTCTCTCTCTCGCTTTCTCTCTCGTCCCCTCTTCCCCACCCCGCCAATGTCCTTGGACAAGTAACTTGACATTTTGTAGCTCTTTTTTTCCTCGTGTGTAAGAAGGAAAGGATGCTTATACACCAAACGTGGATTTGGTATAATATTTTGAAAATATAAAGCACAAAAGCTTCAGGTCCATAAATTAAATGCACACACATTTTACATCTTTTCTCCCTTGATTATTTTCTCAAATAGCAAAGTTATGTAATTCAAAGCAACCCCTTAATTCACATTCTTGAAGGACAAGAAACCAGACCAAAATCTGTTATAATACTTATTAGAAGTCCACTAACATTAATACAAGGAGCAAACTTGGAGACCTAATCAATGGTCTCTGAGCATGTGCTAGGCTAGGAGATGCCAGGTTTATACAAAGAAATAATTTTGTAGGAGAGCATATTCTGTCACTTACTATAAATATCTGTCAAATCCTCACACTACTTCCTTGCTTTCATTCTTTCACCTGCATATCCTACTCTCTGCTTTGCTGTTTAGTGACATAAAAATGGCTACTAACTTACTTTGTAAATGAGGATCATTCTTAGAGCTCTGTACTGGAGATGTAGTAAAACATCTTAGAGCAGTTGTGCTGAACTCTTTTGGTGCATGGGCTGGATGAGTGGGGTGCAGCTGGTCCATGGGTCAGGTCTGGCATGCAGACTAACCCTGTGCTTTGGGCTTCACACTGGCCCAATCTGGCGTGCAGGGCCATGTCACCTGGCCCATGGGGCTCCCCACATGTCCAGAAAATTTGGTGGTGGTTGCAGCGTTATATCCACAAGGCCCGTGGAGCCATGACAATTAACTCTGCCCCTGCTCCTCTGCAGCCTAATTTCCAGACATCTGAGGAGCCCTGTGGGCTATGCTTTGAGCACCATTGTGGTTCTCAGTCAGGGGGCTGCAAGACCTTTCAGGAGTCCTTCAGTGGCCAGGTGGAATTGCCCTACATGCCATATGTTTGCTTGCTGCTCATCTGGCTGTACAAGTGCCCAGTATGGCTGCTGTCCTTCTTGGTCTGATGCTTTTCCACCACCCCTTCCTGCTTCTCCTGGAAACAGCGGCCTGTTAGCCTGGTGGAACTGCTCTATGTCTCTCTGTTTCCAAGAGGGGTGGGTGGGGGTAGATTAGGAAGGGCTATTCCAGGAGCAGGTGCTTCTGTCTGCTTGAGGTTTATCTGGCTATGCACAAAGTTCCACCTGGCTGCAATGTTGGCGATGGTCCTCAACCAGGGTGATGCCTAATTAAACAAAAGTGATGGAAGGATGCCCTGGATTGAAAAAGGTTGAGAACCATGGTTTAAGAGGGCAAATATATTCTGCACACTGCATTAACTTTACACAATAACAGATATTGGTTGTCTTTTTAGACTTGAGCCAATATCCAGGGTCCAAGAAATGTGTTAGGTTTTGTTATTTGCTGTTTGTTTCACTTCCGACCAGGGATCTGGGTTTTCCGTTTCCCACGGAAAACGGAAAAAACCACGGATTTTCCATGTTTATCAGAGCAAACGTGGATTTTCCCTTTTAGCAGAGAAACCTGTGGATTTCTTGCTTTTGCAAAGAGGTCTGCAGGCAGGCAGAGTTCCAGCCTGCAGGACCTGATTGCAAAAGGAGCTGGAAACCCCCAGCCCTGCCTGGAGGGGGAGGGAGAGGGAAAAGGGTGGGACCTGAAGCTTTTAGTGAGTCCTAAGGCATACCTATGGCTCACTTTCCTTTTGGAGCCTGTAAGGTTAGGTAAGTGGGGCTTACAGGGGGTTGGGAGGTTGTGGGGTAGGGCTGGAGGCTGAGCTGGCTGGAGGGGTGGGAAGCTGGATGCAGGGGGGCTTGGCTGAGGGAGCAGGGAGATGTTGATGAACAATATGAAGTGCCCAGCTGGCTGCACTTGGACCGTGAACGGCGCTATGGGCCCTTAAGGGAAGTCGTGCCAAGCCTGGTTGGGCTGATAGCGCCACTCGCAGTCCATGTGCAACTGGCCGGGCACTTTGTGTCTTTCACTCTCGGGGCAGGAGAGACCCACTCCCCCATATCTGTGTATGGCGCAGGCTGTGGGCTTGAGCTCCCACCCTGCTTCCCTCCTGTGGGGCCTCTGCAGCCCTGCAGGCACGACCTGGCGCAGCTGGGAACAGCAGGGCCGCATGGGGATCTCCTTGTCCCTCTGCTGCTCTGGTGACGCACCTCCTGTGCCTGCTGCTGCTTTGAGGGGCGCGGCCCTGTGCTGCTTCCCTCAGTGCAGTCCCGGGTGCAGGAGGCAACAAAAATATAGCATAAGACAAAATGGTATAATATTAATATTATGGTACCCTTAAAATTTCAAAGTCAGTCTGATAAAGTATGGTTCTGCCATGAAGAAATTCAATAGGCAAAATTGATCTTACAGTGGAAAAAAACTTCAATTTAGATATTTAGTGATGATTCATAACCATACTCAAATCCACAATACCTACAGATACAAAATAAGGATGAATATTATTTCCAAATATGTTTGTATATTGTTTGAACAAGAATTTTTAACAGAGAAAAAGCTGCAGTCATAAGTACAGTTTGTAACATTATTCCTTGTGTTTTTCAAGTAACCTGCAAATTTCTCTCCATGTTCCAGTTAATAGCTAGATGATAGATTTTAATTTGGTTCAGTAATCCAGTACTTTTACATAAGAAAGATGAACATTGATTTTCTACTTCTCCCAGACTACCAAAAATCAAGGAATAATTCTCCTGCTTATAACCACTTTAATGGACTGTTTTTCAGCAATTTATCTTTCTACCTTATTTATGCAGACATTTTAAATCCATGCACTAAAATGCAAATACACCAACTACACTAATATGTGGCAATACAATTAATACTCTATTGTAACTAAACTATTATGGGATCTAGACGCAACAAAAACAAGCTGCATACAACTATGGGAAACACTGACTCAGCTAAATCAAGTTAGGTAAGTGGCTGTGACACTAGTAAAACTTTTGTATGCTACTCATCTGCTTATAAACACAGATATATCATTTTAATTCTGATTTGAAGTTTCATAGGACTCCAGTCCAGACTAAACCTTATTTCACTGTGTTTTTGAGGTTTAAGACTGCAGTTTAGTAAGCATGAAAGTTACAAAGAAGCAGTTTTATGAAAAGCAGGCAAGTTTTTTTTAATGTTTCTTCCAAGAATATCAAAATAAAATATCAATCAAAATATTTAAAAGGGCTTTTTCTTAGCCTCATGTTGTAACAGACAGGTATGGTCCCAGTCAGAAGCAACGATCCTGGTTTTCCCTGATAAAAATTATCGCACATTCTCAGATAAAACCCCCAAATCTGTGATTAAAATTAAAGGCTCCCCCCTCCCCCAGCCCTCCACTGCCAGGGCTGCCAGGAAGCTGAGTCTGGGCACCACACTGCCCCACCCCTGCTATGTGTCTGGATGCGGCAGGACTGGCCACGTGCACCATGGCCCAGACTGCTCTCTGTGCCTAGACAAGCTGGAGTTGAGGGACCCACTAGGTCAGATAAAATCCCTGGCAGGCTAGATGTGGCCTGGAGGCTCGATTTTGCCCACCTCTATTTTATGTGTTTGGCTACCTGGCAACCACATGCCTGTCAACATACCCTAAATAAAAATATACTGAAAATTGGCATAATTTCTGCTTTAATTTACATAAGTTTCATAGTTGGTAGGGTTGGAAGGGTCCTGAGCAGATCATCAAATCTGATCCCCTGCCATGGGCAGGAAAGAATGCTGAGGTCAGA
>NW_017728998.1:47286402-47305336 GCF_001723915.1 Gavialis gangeticus | reverse complement strand
CAAGGTGCTTTTCACCCCCTTGTCCAACTCACTGATGAAGATGTTGAACAGTGCGGGCCCGAGGACCGAGCCCTGCGGAACCCCAATGCCCACATCCCTCCAGGTCGAAAATGACCCATCCACCACCACTCTCTGGGTGCGGCCCTCCAGCCAATTTGTGACCCATCTTACTGTGTAGGCATTGACACCACAGTTACCTAATTTTTTTAATGAGAATGGGGTGAGAGACAGTGTGGAAGGCCTTCCTTAAAGTCCAGAAAGACTATGTCCACCACAACACCTGCATCCAAGGATTTTGTGACCTGGTCGTAGAAGGCAACCAGGTTGGTATGACAGGACCTGCCTCTAATAAACCCATGTTGGTTGCCCCTAAGCATACACTCCCCTGCTGGTCCCTCACAGATGTGCTCCTGGATAATTTTTGCAAAGAGCTTTCCCAGGACCAAATAAGACTAGGGTCTAGTTTCTTGGGTCCTCCTTCCTCCCTTTTTTGAAAATGGGGACCACGTTGGCCCTTTTCCAGTTCTCTGGCACCTCGCCAGATCACCATGAGTGCTTGTAAAGCTGTGCCAGGGGTCCCACAATGACCTCTGCCAGTTCCCTAAGCACTCTGGGGTGGAGATCATCAGGACCTTCAGATTTGAACACATCTAGTCCCACCAGAAGTTCCCTGACTAGGTGCTCACTGACCCTGGGCCTGGCTGCGCCTCTCCTGGGTCCGTCCGGGGTCCTGGTCCCTGCTCAGAAAAATGGAGGCAAAGAATTTGTTAAAGAGGTTAGCTTTGTCATCTGGTGCGACCACCAGATTTCCAAGTGTGTCCTACAGAGGCACCACGTTACCTGGTACCTTCTTTTTACCCTCTGTGTATTTATAAAAATACTTCTTGTTATCTTTGAACCAGGTCACTAGTCCTAGTTCCTTTTCCACCTTAGCCTTCCTAACAGCTCCCCTACAATCTTGAGCCATGGAGGTATAATCCTCCTTGGTGATGGCCCCTCCCTTTCATTAGGTGTATACCTCCTTTTTAGCTTTGAGACGTTCCTGGATGCTTTTGGTGAGCCATGGGGGCTTTTGAGCATTCTTGCCCCCTTTGATCCGTGTTACGATTGTCACCCTTTGGGCTTGGAGGATTGTCTCCTTAAGGAATGACCACTCTTCTTGGACTCCCAACTCCCCTCCCCTCTGGGACCTCAGTCCCTCCCCAACTAGTCTCCTTACCTCATTGAAATATGCCCTCCTGAAGTCCAAGGCTGCTGCCTTGCTGCAGGCCTTAGACACCCTGCACTGGATGGTGAATTCCAGTAGGCGATGATTGCTACTGCCCAGGTGGTCGAGAACCCACAGTCTCCTTACTGTGTCGTTGTCTGGGGCCAGGACCAGATCCAACAAGGCATTTTCCCTGGTGGGACTGTGGACCTCCTGGGTTAGATGGAGGTCTTGTAACTTGGCTAGGAACCTAAATGAGTGGTCAGACCTGTCTGGCTGCTCTTCCCAGCAGGTGTCCGGATAGTTTAGGTCACCCGTGATGACCATGTCCCTTGACTTAACTGCCTCCTTGAGCTGACCTGAGAATTCATGGTCCAGCTCTTCCTTCTGGTTGGGTGGTCTGTAATAGACCCCCACTGTTAAGTCGCTTTCCTCCCACCCCCCCTTGTATTCTGACCCAGAGCACTTCATTCTGCCCCTTCTCTGACCCAGTGCTGTTTGCTGAGGATGTGTATTGCCCTTTAATGTAGAGCGCCACACCCTCACCTTTCCTCCCCGTTCTATCCTGCCGGTACAGCCTATAGCCCTTGATGTTTACCACCCAGTTGTGACTTGGATCCTGCCAAGTTTCAGTGAGTCCCACTATGTCTGGGTTTGTGTTAGCCAGCAGGCGGGCAAGTTCCTCCTGCTTGTTCCCCATACTACGAGCATTAGTGTAGAAGCACAGCCCCACTAATCCCAGAACTATCCGGACCCCTGTCTCTTACCTGGATACTTCTTGTGCTAGTTGCCTGCCTTGTTTGTGCTGTTCTTGTGGGTGTCTCTTGGCTCTGCGTTATGTGGCTCCCTCTGTCCTCATCCTTCCCTTCCCCCGATGAGCCTAGTTTAAAGCCTGCCTGAAAGAGATCAGCCAGCCTGAAAGAGAACACACGCTTACCTTTGGGGGAGAGGTGAAGCCCATCCCACCCGAGCATGTCTCTTGTTCTGAAGTATGGGTCATGGTCCAAAAAGCCAAAGCCCACCTCAAGACACCATTTCTGAAGCTGTGAGTTGACCTCCCTGATGCAGGTCTCACGGCGTCGTCCATATCCGCTCAATGGAAGAATAGATGAGAAGACCACCTGTGCCCCTGTCTCCTTCAGCTTGCCCCCCAGAGCTTGGTAGTCCTTCGTCAGGTGATCTGGGCTGCTCCTGGCTGCATCATTAGTGCCCACATGGACTAGGACCATGGGGTAGTAATCGGTGGGCCGGATAAGGGCCGGGATCATCTCTGTTGCATCCTGAATCCGTGCATTGGGTAGACTGGAGACCTCACATGTTATGGGATCCTGGTGACAGATGGGACCCTCTGTTCCTCTCAGGATGGAGTTGCCTATGACAGGCACCCAGTGTCTCTTCTTCTGGGTCAACTTGCCTCCTGCAGCCTGTTCTGTGCATGGAGTGGCCTCCTCTCCAGAGGTTTCCTCCTCTCCTTTCTCTTCCTCCAATGTCACCAGGGCCTCATACCTGTACCCTAGCTGGACTGGGGGAGCTAATACTGCACTGCCGTGAGCAGCCCTGGCTCTGGAGGGAACCTTCTGCCATTCCGCTGTGGAGGGCACCTCCTGGGGTTCTTCTCCCTTTGGTGCATGGCCCTGCAGGGAAAGGAATTACCCATCAATTTCATCCTCTGCTTCTCTGATCCCCCTCAGCCTGCTAACCTCCTCTTGGAGCTCTCTCTAAGTGAGAGAGAGCAAGGGGAACGAGAGAGACAGCACCTCCTTTCCCTTTTTCCACAGTGGAGAAACATCACTTCCAACTAACTAATTACCCCTCCTGCAGTTAACTAGCTTTTGCTCATCACTCTGTACTTATTACTAGATTCTTAAATCTGGAAGGGACATTTGATGTAATCCAGGGTTGTCCCAATTTTGGTGCATTCAGGGTCTACACACATTGCCAGCATGCAGCCCCCAGGCTGCACATGGTGCTGGACATGCAATGAAGGGACTCTTTCTTTTTGCTTCCACCTCCCATCAACCATCTTCAGACCCACAGATAAAGTAATCATGGAAGATAATCATCTTTGATTGCTTGCCAATATATATTAAGGATGATTGTCTTCCATGGTCACTTTATCTGTAGGTTTGAAGATGGCTAATGAAGCTGATCCAGGATTGACAGGCTCTGTTGTAACCTGGGCACATGTTTCTGTATGGGGTGGGTAGCTCTGGATTCTTGATTTGGTCTGCAACACAGTTTCTGCCACTCACTTTCCCGTCTCCTGTTGTCATGATGTTTCAAAGTAGTAAGATCCTTGCAGTAGATTTCCTCCTTTTGGGGCAGTCCTGGGCAAAAGTCCCCCTGAGTTGATGTCAATGTTGCATTTTTTTTCAAGTTGGACTTGGGGATGTCCTTGAAGTACTTTCTCTGCTCTCCTCTTGAGTATACATCTTGATTGAGCTGGGAGAATAAAAGTTGCTTTGGGAATCTTGTGTTGAACATCTGGATTACATAGCTGGCTCAGCCAAATTGATGTTGGATGATCATTGCCTCGATGTTTGCTTGGTGTTTGCTTGCAAGAGGACATTAATATTGGAATGTATGTCGTTCCCCTGGATTCGAAGGATCTTCTGCAGGCAGCATTGGTGTTTCTGCAGCAACTTGAGATGTCTCCTGTACGCTGACCACATCTCAGCTCCATACAGTAAGGTGGGGATCATGACTGCCTGATAAACCATGAGCTTGATTTCAGATCTCATGTTGCCGTCTTCAAACACCCATTTCCTCGGGTGTCCAAGGGCTGCCCCTGCATTTTTAAGCTGATGTTGGGTTTCTTTGTTGATGTCGGCCTTCTGTGAGAGAGGGCTTCCGAGGTATGGGAAATATTCAAGGTTTTCCAGTCTCGCTGTAAATCTGAATTACCAGAGCTGAGGACTGCTCACTAAGAACTTATTGATGGAGGACCTTAGTCTTCTGAATGTTAAGCGTCAGTCCCATTTTCTTGTATGCCTCTGTGCATCCACAGGTGGCAGATAGTGAAATGACCTTCAGGGAAACTTAGCTGCAAAATAAGCAGGGGTAATTCTGATTAATAAACAGTTTTGGACCAAGCAGTGGCAATACCACTAGAATATGGTGGGGACATCAGATGGCAGTGCTTTCTCTTTTGAAAAGCCAGACGTGTCCTTTGATAGTGCTGTGACATGGTGAGTATAGGTTGCCATTATAATAAGCCTGTTCAGCCCCCAGCTATGGATCTACAAGTCCTCAAGGGTAGAGTAGGAAGAAGATGATGTTGGAATCTTAGTGGCCACTAAGGTGGATGAAGGCTGCAGCAGAACAGGCTCTCCAGTTGTCTTGGCCTCCTTGCCATTGGATCAAGGTCCCATTCTGTCTAGAACCACGTGGAAGCTGATGTGCAGCAGCTTCTTTGTGATAAAAGAAATCATGCACAGTCATCTTCCATGAAAACGTCTTTCACTCCGTTAAGCTGTGGTTGAACTAGAGAAATCTTTTAGGGAGGTCTTATGGGTTTAGAGGCTTCAAGTGACAGTCTGCCAGATCTGTAAGTAAATTGTTCTATTGCATCATCATGTCAAGTGTTAAAATTATGTACTTCATTTACTATCACTTGGCATATTCAAGAGCTCTGACTAGCTACATTTCTCCAGGAGGCAGAGGAATTAAAAGAAAGCAAACAAAGGGAAAATTTCCCAGACATCCAAGTCCAAAAACTAGTAGGGGTAGTGCATCTGCAGCTACTCTTTGAGGAGAACTTTAAAAAAAAAGCTTTATTAGTATACAGTGATGCTAGTTCACTATATAACTGTTTTCTTGGTTAGCATGCCGAATAGAAAGTTCCTTGGTTCTTGAAGAATTAAGTCTTTTAGTGACAGATCTTTATATGAAAGAAGAGATTAAAAAAATCAACTCACACTGCTCAGAATGAAATGCAAATACCAAAAGGACTGGAACTCTTTAGAAGTTTTGATATAGCTCAGTGTGATAAAATTTCATTGCTAACAGGAATGGAAAGAAAGAAACTTCCATTGTTATCACCAGTGAGCATGGGGCTTGGACAGCTGACGTTCTATAGTGTTATTCTGCCATGTGATGCTAAATACCTGGGATCAAACAATATTGTAGGTTTTACTAAGGTTTTAAAGTAAAATTTTACTCTAGCATACTTTAGTTTTAGAATAGTCATTAAATATTGTGAGATTCAGAAATTTCCTGCAAGATCTTACTGTATTCAGTAGGGGTGCACCAATAAAGATTTTTCGCTAATACTGATGGCTGATTATTAACCAGCCATATCGGCTGATACCAATCTGATAGCCAATATGCAGCCTGGCAGCTTGGAGAGCAGCATCCAGCCAGTAAGTCTGTGGGGGAAGAAAAGAGTGTAGAGGGACAGATTGAGGACCCCTCGGTTATGGAGGGAGCGGGGCTAGGGCAGGGTCAGGTGCTGCCCAACTGGTTCGCAGGATGGAGACATAGGCAGCTTGTCCAGGGGGCACAGGGAGGTGGGGAAGGGGGCGGCTCTTAGCTTCTGTGTGCACCCCTGGGGTAGGTATGGGGGGGATATGTCCCCCAGATTTGTGTGCCGGGTGAGGACAGGCTGCCCACTGTGGGCTTGGGGCCAGGGGCTGTGCCAGCTTCTTCCTGGTGTGGGCACTGGGTCAGGGCCGCTCTTGGGCCGGGGCAGGTGGCGGTGCTGGGAGGAGGGGCTATGGGGGCGGGGGGGCTACAGCTGACTCAAAAGTCACTGTAGCCCTCCTCTAACTGCCCTTCCTGCTGGGAAGAGGCTGGTGCAGCCCCTGAGCCCACAGTGGGCAGCCTGCCCATACCTTATGCAGAAATCCGGGGGGAGGGAGCAGGGGAGCACATGCCCTCCCTGCCTTCTCTGGCCAAGACCAGAACGGTCAAAGGCAAGGATGCCCATGAGGGACGGTCAGAGCCAGGGGCCTGGAGTTCTGACTGGCCCAGAGTGAGGCCAGGGCCTGTGTGGCCAAAGGTCCCCAAGGGGGCCACTGCCGGAAGGGAAAGGGGTCTAGGGAGTTTGCAGCTCTGCATGTTGACAGAGGTTAGGCTGCCTAACTAGGAAGGATCTGGGTCGGGGTCTGACTAGAAATACGGGTCACAAGGTGGCAGAGGGTAAATTCAGATTAGACATCAGGAGGCACTACTTCACTGTCAGGGTGGCTAGGATCTGGAACCGACTTCCAAGTGAAGTGGTGCTGGCTCCTACCCTGGGGGTCTTTAAGACAAGGCTTGACAATCACCTTGCTGGGGTTGTTTGACCCCGGTACTCTTTCCTGCCATGGCAGTGAGTCGGACTTGATGATCTGCTCAGGTCCCTTCCGACCCTGCTAACTATGAAACTGTCAGGCTGGAATGTGGTGGGACCCAGTGTGGGTCTGGAGCCATATAGTGATGCCATCTGCAAGGCATGGACAGTGGTGTAGGGGCGGTATGGAGCCATGTATTATGCCCTTGGCATCGGGCAGTAAAATGGGCAGCCCCCACCTTTAAACAACTACTCTGTTAGTTGGATCAAAGGCGTGGTAGGCGAGTCAGGTAGGCAGATTGCCCTAGACAGTTGGGCGGGCCAACGGTTAGACCGGCCATGTGACAGCTCCCTGTCACAGTGGGGAAACTTATGGGCAAAGAAGCAGAATGTTGTGTAGTCCTCAGTTTTTGCCTAAATTATTGGTCTAAATAATACTGGTCATACTTGATTGCACAGAAGAACAGCTTTGTGTGTATAATATGACATGCTGACAACTTTAGAACCAAACATGTTTTGAGTAGGCTTGTCACTCAAGTTTGGGGGACTTAGCACAGAAAAGACTGCTGGAAGTTACTGCATGTTATAGTCAGTAGCGTGGTTAAAAAAATTGCATTTTTTGCTCTTTCTGAAACAAGTCATGAAGACAGGTGCTGCTTCCTGAAGCTCAGTGTAATTTTATTTTATTCATCCTGAATCTTTCATTTTGATGCACCAAATGAATCTAGGAAGAGAAGAGAGAAGGAGAAAAAGCCCCCCAAACCTGTAGTTCTACGTGTTGACTGACAAGAGGTGGGGAAGAGAGAGACTGGATTTTTCATAGATTTCATAGACATTAGGGGCTGGAAGGGACCTTATGAGATTGAGTCTAGCCCCCCCACCTGCCATAGGTAGGAAGTCAGCTGGGATCAAGTGACACCAGCAACAAATACATCCACCTGTTTTTTGAAAGAGTCCAGAGTAGGTGCTTGCACCACCTCTGTGGGGAGGTTGTTCCAGACCCTGGACACTCGCACTGTAAAGAGCTTTTTTCTTATGTCTAGTTTAAATCAGCCTTCCTGGAGTTTAAGGTCTAACGGCCACCCCCATCAAGGTAGGTAAGTAAAGGGCAGCCTTCCTTGGGTACCAACATAACCCTAGCTCTGGGTTATGTCCTCCTGTAGGCTCTCAGGGTCTTGCTTGTAGTTCCCAGGCAGCTTAGTGGTTCATCAGGCACTCCATTGCAGCTTTCCTAGCCAGGAGCTCTTTCCCCTGCAGTTTGCAGGGCCAGACTGCCCGTGTGGCTCAGAGCCTGTGTTTGTAGGGCTCCCCTGCTGATTACCTGCTTCCCAGAGCTACTGCAGATTTGGCTTGTTGGGGCAGCCTCAGGGAACCTGCAGGGCTTCTATGCAAGCCCCTGACTCCTAATGTTGCTGTTACTGCTGGTTCTGTGGTGAGTATTTGCTTGAGTCTTTTCCACCCTTAAGTCTGCACCTGGGGGTTTGTCTGGCCAGCAGGCCCTGGGGTTTGCTCCCCATTCTCTGTAATGAGGTAGGGGCCCTGTTACAGTGTGGTAGCAGTGCTCTCAGGACTAGCTGTTGTGGTGTCAGAGAGAGGCATTGTGTACAAGATGAGCTTCTGTGAAGGTATCTAATCCTGAGATTACAAAAGCTGTATCACATTAGCGTGGTCTGCAGCTTGAAGAAACTTTCTGTCCTCAGCCCAGGTGAGGATGGGAGAGCAGAGGGTGTCTTCCTAGCCTCTGTCTTCTCATCCAAGGCCCCCCAGTCCATCGAATGTGGAGACTAAGGACAGACATTACACATAAACTGATTTAATGTTAGAGGTGTCTTCTACCGATACATTGTCTTCTCATCCATAGACCCCTGCCAGCCTGTGCCCTGCTTTGGGCCCCACCGGTGTTGGCCCTTGGACATTGGTCCCAAGATGGTAACCAGGGGGCGGGGCACCTGTCAAGGGGCGGGGCTACCCATGCAGCCCTTGACAGCCTGCCAAAACTGGGTAAGCGACCCTCTGCCCGAAATAATTGCCTGCCCCTGGTGTAGAGTCAGCTCCCGTTACCTTCATTGGGAACTGCAGATTCCTGGCACCTTTGAAAATCAGTCCAGGCATCTTTAAATCAAATATAGTGACAACTCTCTTAACTATAGTTCAAAGCAATCAGGGCTCATGGGCAGAGGTGATATCTTTTATTAGACTAACAAGATTTTTGCAAAAAAATTCTTTAATTGCAAGCTTTTGGGTACAAACACCCTTCATCAGGCATCAGAGAAAAGACTATAAAAGTTCTGAGTAGAAATGAAAGTTCATATTTCATAGGATTTCACAGAGGAGTAAATAGATGGAAAAACCCTCTGGGCTGCAATTCTTAGCTGGTTAACTATAGTTCTTAACTATAGTTCAGCACTTGGTAATATCCAGACTCTAAAAGTAGAGCATGTTCTGAAATAGTAAGCTTGTATTCTACACATGGCTACCAGAAATGAATTTCCAATCTGTTATCAGCTTGATCTGTAATGAAAAAGGTGAAGGGAGAGAACTATGCGAAGAGCTGACTTAACTTACTATACTGATGTCTTTCAGTTGTTAACTGCACACAGAAAAAACAGCAGTGTTGATGGTTCTTCACCACTGGTTTGTACAGTAAACAAGACGTTGACTGCAAACCAAAATCTGCAAGTGCTAGCTAACTTGGGGCACAGACACAAGTGCAACTCCCTGCTGTACCTGAGAGTGCTTTGCAGGAAGTGTTCTGAGTTGACATGATCCCCCAACCAAGCAGAAGTTCACTGTTGGTTCCTGTGGGGAGGGGAATCTAGCTACTGGCTGCCACCTGCATATGTCTTCCCCTAGCAGTGACCCTTCCTTCCTGCCAGCCTGTGGTGTTTTCAAAATGGGAGTGGGGAAGGGAGCAAAGGAAGCTGTTCTAGGGATTCCCCAGGTGGCACTGGAGGGTGATGGGGTGGGTGAATCCACTGTATGTGTCCCACCCTCTGGCAAGGGCTGAAAAACCCCCCAAACTGAACTCCCTCCACTCCCTTTCCCCACTCGCATTCTGAACACAGCAACAGGCTAGGAGGGAATGCAGACAAAAGTTACAGAAGACATTCTGTTTTGAAACAATGTGGGTTCAGATTTTCACCTGATTGGCCATTTTGAAGTGGTCTGCAGCTGTGCACTTGTTTGATCACAGCTATAGAATGCTTTCTGTGGCCAGATTGAGCAAAAAATGTCATTTTCTGATTGTGCTCCTAGTGCAATGATGAATGTGATGCAGTATATTAAATTTACAAAACAACTGTATTTCATTGCTGTCAAGTTTTTAACTAGATTTCTTGTGTGCTTTTGACTTTAATTGTCCCTGTTTAAAACTTGAAATCTCAGCAGGTTAATCATCCTAATTGGACTATGAAGTCGTAAAGTGCAAATGAATGGCCTGGATTTAAGGCTGTTTTAGAAGACCTCTAACTTATGCTTAAAGCAATCCTGCCTCTCACCTTAAGCAGTTAGATGCATCGCTGATGCTGCTTTTTGTGTCGTGTTGTATGCTCGGACCTAAACCTATACTATTACCAGCCCCATGCAGGTTACTGATGATCTCATCACTATTGATACACACAGTACATAGAAGGCATGCTGGACCTCACTCAGGTGTTTCAATAAAAGAAAAATGCTCTTTCTTCATGAAGTTGTTTTTCTTCACTTCTGAACCTGAACTGTTGTGTATAGCTATTTTGCTTAATAGTGGCAGTATTTCCTCCTAGAGGAGGCTAAGTCTGTGTGGTAGATGAAGAGCTGTTTGTGTATGGTCTGTACGCAACTTTGGTATCTTTCTTCATGGAGTTTTCTTAAATTGGTTTGTCAAGAGCAATGAAAGCTGAAGGTGCTCATTTAGATTTGAATATAAGCTGAGATGGAATCCCATCCAGCTCCCAGTAAAGAGAGGACTACGTGATCTGTTCATAATGAGAGACCTGAGTATCCCAGATATAATGCTGTTGAATCACATGTGCGGGAGCAGTGGAAGAAGAGAGGGTCAAAGAGATGCATGGGAATCAGGAAATAGCTAAACTTTTTGCCTACAGAAATGGATATACCTTCTTCATCCTTTTCCAGTTTGAAAATTGAGGAAATCTCCATGGCCCATCACGTTTATAGTTAAGTGTTTGTCAAGAAATGAGACTCCTGAGTCTTCTGTTCACGGTGCAGTTACAGGCTACCTGAGCTTCAATCAAAGATCTGGCTCTGCATGTGGGGTTTACTTCCCTGTGAGATGCATGATTGGCTCTTGCCTGTCTCTTATTGGGATCTCCAGAACTTATGGTATTGACTGACTCATTCTAAAGTTAAAAAGATTTATCTCAAGGTAGATAAAATGGAATATTTAAAAATAAAAAATAGATTTTTTTTATTTAAATACGATTATTTGATTCGATTTATTTATAAAACAAAGCCAGCTTAAAATTAAATTTTAATTTAATACAGCATAGGCTGAAGTATCAATTAAGGCCATATAGGATGGAGGAGCCATCTGGATGGAGGAGTTCTCCAAGGTTGAAACCTTCCAGATCTTTGAAGCCTTGGTCAACAAGCTAGCCAAGTGGATGGGGCTACATGTTTCCAACTGTACCTTCCTGCATGTTGACTGTAGGAAGAAAAGCACCATCCTCAATGGTGACAGTGGAGTCCAGGACAAGTAGATGAGGTGCCTGAGGGATGGGGAGAGCGACCTCTACTTGGGAATGCCCACTGATCACTGGGTGAAGCAGATGCTAGAGGAAGCCATGTCAGGGATCATGCAAGATGTCCATAAGCTGGATTAGTCCCTGCTGGCCCCCTGGCAGAAGATTGATAGATGAACACTTTCCTCATCCCTCATATTGCCTTTGTCTTAAGAGGCTCGATGGAAGGGACCATCAAGCTTCTTCAGACTAACAAGGGGGCCAGCAGGGACTAATCCAACTTATGGACATCCTGCATGATCCCTCAGATGGCTTCCTTTGGTATCTGCTTCACCCAGTGATCAGTGGGCATTCCCAAGTAGAGGTCACTCTTGCCATCCCTCAGGCACCTCATCTGCTTGTCCTGGATGGTGACAGTGGAGTCCAGGACAGTGCTTTTCTTCCTACAGTTGACATGCAGGAAGGCACAGTTGGAAACATGTAGCCCCATCCACTTGGCTGCCTCAGAGTTGATGTCCAGCATCTTCTGCAGCTGTTTGGAGTCACTGTCAAGAACAGCGATGTCATTGGTGCACGCCAGAAAGCTCAGCTTCTGTCTGCAGAGGCTGAGCTCTTCAGGGCCTTCTGCTACCACTTGAAGGAGCAGTTCCATTGTCAGGTGAAAGATGGGCTGAGCAGGAAGCCCTGCTTGACTCCAGTCCAGATTGGGATGTTGTGCATCTCGCCCACTGACAATGGGATGACTGTAGTGCAAGAAGGAGCCTCAAGAAGGTGGATGATGAGCACTGAAGGGTTGCTGAAGAAGTGGCTGTACCTGCTGCTGTGGGTCAGCAATGAGACTTCATACATCCTCTACTGGCAGAGAGGTGCCAACATCCCCTGCATGGGTGATGTCTGTGACATCATGGTGGTCACCCACGCCTTCTGACCTGACTTGACGAGTTGCTGAGCAGCACTTCTGCCAGTCCCCTGAGGGAGATGGCCTGTAGGAGAATTGTCAGGCAGCCCACTGGCAGAGGCCTAGCCACCTACTTTCCTGAGTGGCCTGCTGGAGGGCAAGTTCAGCTGAGATGAAGCTGAGATGCCTTGCGGTGTAGCTGGGTCCACAATATCACATGCGGCCTCAGGAAGTGTATCTACTGTTCCTGGACCTGCCTCAAGGAGTGCCAGGAGTTGAGAATCTTACTGTTCCCAGCCCTCAATACCAGCCACATCACTGTGACCTCCCTCATCTGAGGACCTGCCTGCAGAGGTTCCTAAAGGATGTTGTCAGAGCCAAGTACTCCAGAGACCTGAAGGCAAAATCCTGAAGGCAGGGTAAGGTCTTTGAGCGCACCTCACAGTGGGATGTGAGTAACCACTTCCTGCCCGGTGGGAGCTTGACGTATGTTGCAGACTGGCATTTCATCCACTGCTCCCAACTCAACTGACGGTGCCATCCAGTATGGGAACCATGACGAGGTTTTGACAAGGATTCATAATACGTCTATGAATTGGAGACTCTCCCCCACATGCTGTGTGCCTGCAAGCCCTATGCCAGAGTATAGCAGCTTTGCTACAAGACTGTCCAGGACCTGCTGCTGAAGGCCATTCTGGTCTCAGTTGGGACCAGGCCTGTCAATTGCATTGTCCCAGGCTGCAAGAGCCAGCTGTGCCCAGACATCGTGGCTGATGAGAATAGGCATGTTGTGTTGGTCGACATCACTATACTGTTTGAGAACTGGCTACAAGCCTTCATTGAAGCCTGTAAGTGGAAGCTAAGTACTAGCCAATGGCAGATGTCCTGAGGAGGTGGGGGTATGAGGTAACGGTTGAGGTGTGGATCTTTGGGGCACTTGGAATATGGGACCCCAGTAATGAGAGAGTCTGGTACACCTGCTGATTATGCTGCGGCTACACCAAAGTGATGAGATGCCCCATAATGTCCAACACCATTAGATGGTCCAGGGACATTTACGTGGAACATGTCACAGACGGGTGCCAGTATGAGGACTCCAGCGGACTTCCCGGAAACAACCCCGGTGGAGGGGACTACTTGACTGCCCCCTCCAATGGACCATGATTGAGAACACTTATGGTGTACCCCACATGCTGTTACTTGTGTCCGTGTGTATCTTTAAAACCCACAACTGTGCAACCATGTGGCTTCATTGCATGGGGACTCTGTATCTTCTACTCCTTTAAGTGCTGTGCCCTAACCTCCCCTATTCCTGCCTCCCACACGATAGGCTTCATGGTTGCATCCTCCCCCACCCACTCTCTGCTATGTAGCCAGCCTTGTTGGGGCCTCTGTATCTCTTTCTACCTCTTCAACTTCTTCCATTTAACATTTACGAATACAGTTAATCTATTAAAATAATTTAAATAAAATATTATGTTGAGTCAGTGAGCCTCTGCTAAAAACTTTGGAGATAAGACTGATTCCCTTCTATACAAGAATGAGGGGGGGAAATCTAACTTTTGAGGTCCAGCTCTAAAAGTATGGTACAGTATTTCATGTATTAGGGGCTTGATCCTTCAAGCGGGGTAGGTTCTGTATTTGGATGCAAAGGATCAGGAAAGTCATCACAGGTGTTGGAACTAATGATGCAAATGTAGCAAAGAAGAGAAGGAACTTGGAAGAAGATAATGAAGCAAACCTGGAACTTAAAGCATATAGTTGCAGTGCTCATTTGATGTATATTTAAGCCAAAGCTTTAAGTACTGCAGGAATAAAGGAAGATATTGATATTGAATTATTACCATATTTACCCAAATATAAGATGAGGTCCCCCCACCCAACTGGCATGGGGGGAAAAAAGCCCCTCGTCTTATAAATTGTGCTGTATAATCCCTTCCATAAATTGTGCCAGAAGTGCCCCCCACAGTGGCTTTTCTAATGTTTTTAGTTTTGCCACGTGCCTGACCCACCTCTGATTGGCGGAGGGGCCCCACTGGCTGGGCTGTTTGCTGCTGATCGCCAGGGAAGCAAAAACTATGGTTTTAAAGTGCAGGGGGCATTTCTGGTGTGATTTACAAAGATCCCTATTGCATACAAGGAAACCTCATTAAGTACACTGTCCGTCATTAAACTGCTGCTAAAAATGCTCACCAATGGAAAGCAACTATGAAGTTGATTAAGTGCAGCCAGCACTGAGCATGACTATAAAACGCATTGCCCACATTGGGCAAACATGCTGATGGGAGCTTACTGGAAGGCTAGATTCGGGCAGTCAACCTGGAATATGGCATTCAGTAGTGCCCATTAAGCACAGTCCCCCTCATGGCCAACTTTTTTTCCCCCTCTTCCCCCTCCCCAAGTCATGAAGAGTAATTATGGTGTGTACAGTTTGACTTCCTCTTCACTACCACAGCTGAGCTGTGCCTTTCTTTCCCGTTTCCAGTGATTCCTGGAATCACACAGCCTTAAATGCCTGGCAAACATCACCAAATGAGGCCCCAAGCAGTTCACCCAGAATCCCCCTGCCACCCCCTCTCTCAGCCTGGTGAATATGATTAGTGTGGCTCTGCCCTTAGTTAAAGCCAGACTAGGTCGTCCTGCACTTCATCTGCATATAAATTTTTAGAGCATCCCAAGACTCTTGAGAATAAAACCTGGTTCTAGTCATGAGTGGGGGCTAATAAGCACATGGATTCTTTGTGAAGGGTATCTGAGTATGCACAAATGTTGAGCTGTGGGGTGACCATGGCTTTAAATCCTATTGACTCTGGTGGGGCTCAGCCCAATGTACTATATGGCAAGTCATAAACCTTTGGTTTTGGACTAACATGCATAGTTTGTGCTGTGTATATTAATAGGTGACAAAGTGCTGTTCAAAGTGTTTTTATGGAGTATCTGTGCTTAAACTTTTCAGCAGTTTCAAAGAAAGGCAATATGCATCAGTTCTGAATGATCTATGGGTGTATAGGTACTATATGTGAATTGCTGCAGCCATGTTCAATTTCAAGGTCATTGTTTTCAGATTTACTCTTTGCTTCCATGTACTCAGGGAGAGCGGGGTCTGACAGTAAAGAGAGGTGGAAGAGATTGTCAGAGGAAAAATTGAGGGGTGGGGTGGGGGGAAGCAGAAGACAGAAGTGGCTACCTGACCCTCCAGATTCATTTCCCCTGCTGTAGCAGTTGGAGGGGGGACGAATTCAAGGCAGACCTTCAATAATTAGATTCTATACCTTGAAAATTATACTATACTATACTATACTATACAATGCAAACCTTATATACGGGCCATCCTTGGACTTAGGACATAATTGGTTCCTGAAAACTGCGTTTTAAGTCGAAACGTAACTCGGAACCAATTTTCTCATTAAAAAAACAATGTTATAAATGCGGGATTGGTTCCTGAACCAAGGCCCGATACCCTATTTTCACCAAAAATACCCTAGAATTTTATACTTGATCAATTATAGATGACTAATATAGCTACATTAATGTACTTATATTGTAAATAGCAGTCACGTTGATTTGGAATGACTTCTTTGAGGTGACTTTGCTGCACTTTTTGAAAGGCTCTTGGTTGGACTTTTTGAAGGGCTCTTGGCTGGAGTCTTCTCAGGAGTCTTGGCTGCAGGTTTTTCTGGAGTCGTCTGCTTTCTTCAAGAAAGTATCCAAGGAAGTTTGGGCAGATGTTCCTCAGGGAGATGAGCAACACTGAACTTGTTTGCTGGCATGGTGTCGCATCGGATAAAGTGTTGTAAAGTTGAAACTGAACTCTGCCTAGTCTACTGTCATTTAATTACCTACTGATCATCACACGCTAGCATTTGCTCAAGGGGGACCAGCCCAATATAGAAGATTTTATCACTGTACAATTTCAATGCAGTCTTTAACAATGGTCCAGGGTGTAACTTCATTCTATAGGGAGTACATTCATTAAGAGTTTAAAAGTATAAAATATAAAATGCCACAGTAAAGATGAGGCAGATGAAAGATAAAAATGCACTGTCAGAAATATATAAAAATGCAATGTGAGGTAGTTAGAATCAAAGGCTACTGGGGACAGTAAGTGAGCTAGGTTAGCACCAGGATATATTTACAGTTTTGAAGTGCATATTTTAGTTCTTTTTCTTCTTTAGTGACACAGCTTAATTGATATGTAGATGTCATTTGTAGGTTTCTCCTACAGAAAGCAACTTCAGCTTTCTCGCTTGCTCTGAGCCTTGCCACACCCATGCAATGAATGGGTTAGGTCTCTGACAATACTTAGAAGGAAAACGAAATGCACAAAGTGTGAGGGGAGGTGTAGGCAAGAAGGGGCTTCTGTTGTATCAGTGTTCAGAAGCGAAATGTACAAAGCAGGCTTTCTGCTATAGTGTGACCAATCTGACTGGGCTGAGCGTTCCTCCCCTCGCACAGCTTGACCCAGAGGGTTTCAAGACATTCTTCTTTGGAGTTGATGTTTGCCTTCAAGGAGGTGTACTGCTCCTTCACATACAGAGCTACACCTCCACCTTTCTTCCCTATCCAGTTCCCTCTATGGCTGCGCTCCACTCATGAGGAGTCCCACCAGATCTCTGTGGACATCTACTGATCACCCATCAATCATGCCAACCATAAT
Source organism: Gavialis gangeticus (assembly GCF_001723915.1). Taxonomy (NCBI): domain Eukaryota; kingdom Metazoa; phylum Chordata; order Crocodylia; family Gavialidae; genus Gavialis; species Gavialis gangeticus. The sequence continues at coordinate 47,288,620 of NW_017728998.1, read as the reverse complement.
AAATTTCAGGGCTAGAAGTGAACAATTCAAGCAGTAAAAGTTTGCTGAGGATGTTTTAAAGAAAGTCGCACCACTGAACCGGTGGAAGTCAGTAGCAGAGCACCTGAAACCAGAGGGCGTTTATGCACATACTTCTCTGGGCTGTGACATGCCAGAAATCTGCTGCTTTGGAGCAGACTTGATTAATCAAGTCTGTTCCGCACATGAGCTGAGGCAAACTGCTCCGCGCCATATGCAGTTGTATAAGTGGCAAAATGCGTATCAGCGCACAGAAAATGGCAGTTGTGCGTTTTTGGACTTAAGCGCCTCTGTGTTTTAATTTAAAAGCGTGCCACTGCCATTTTGTCAGTGCTAATGCACATTTAGTTGCTTATACAACTGTAAGCATTGCAGCACCAGGTGCTTTTAAAAGTGCCTGGTGCTGCGGCCTTTGCTTATGTAAAAATGCCCAGAGTTTTTTGAAGTGCTAAACCAGCTTTTATCAGTAGTAGCCTCCTCTCCAGGTGCATAAAGAATATTTTCTTCATTTGGACTGGTTCATTTAAAGCTGAGAAATTTGATTGGGAATTGAAAAAATTGGAAAGCTTTTTTTCCCCTTTGTTTATGAGTAAAAAGGGGGAGGAGGAAATGATTAATGAGTTCTAAAAACTTGGAAGAAAGGGGGTAAAAATTTTCAAAACAACCTAGGTAAAAAAAAAAAGAAAAGAAAAAGAAAAAAACCCCAGTCTCACTTTCAAGAGAATTAGGCAAGTAGGAACTTAAATAACTTTTGCCTAGGCATTTTATAAACTTTCCCCAGAGTAACTTGAAATAATTGGTTTCACTAAATATAGTTTGCTTCTCACACCATACCAGCTAAAACTAGTTTTTAGTACATTAGTTAGTTGTAAATGTGCACCATGTTTTGATTTAAAAAAAAAAAAAAAGTTTCTTGTTCCAAAGCCTTAAAATTTTGTTTAATAAATTTGAAGTGCTGGTTTTGTGTTTTTAATTAAATTCAAATTACCATTTTAAACCAGCTGGATATAAATCTGAAGAAAGTCAATCTAGTGAATAAGAAATATATATTTCACCATTTTATAAAAGGTAGGATTGCTAACAATCCAAATATGTTAAGTGTGTATGTATGTTTGTATACCTAGGAAGCATGTGTACCAAATATACTGTAATATTATATTTAGTTGTAAATCAACATTTTAATTATTATATCAACCCTTAAAAATACACCTTTAAAAAAATACAGTGGGAAAGTTGATAGAAAATCAGTTATTTAAATTGGGCTTTTGGGCTTGTTGTACTAAATGTACTTAGGCTTTTGTGGCTGGAGTTCGTGGTCCTGGGAGAAGAATAACCTTGCAGTATTCCTGTTTGGGATAAGTCTCACTTCCTTCTTCTTTCTAGAAGGAAAAACCTGGCTGGAAAGTATATATTTTCTTCTTAAGAGAGGACCTTGGTTTTGGTCAGTTTTTCCATAATGCAGGGAGGAAGCTGGCTACTAGTAGTGGTTCTAAATGTTTGCTTCTAGTTTAGGAAAGAAAATGTGTGGATTTCTCTTGGTGCCCCTCCTTGAGAATAGATCTTTTAGGTTTTGCTCCTATTGGGGACGGATGGCTCTCATGAGTTTTTGAGAGTTTGTGGACTCTCCAGTACACTTCCTGTTACTCTGGTTCTTTCAGATGCAGTTGTTGATGTATGTTGTAGCTTTCAGCTGAATTTGCCCTGAGCAGTCTGGCAATGGCAATTGCTGTGGTAGGGAAGGAAGCAAACTGCCTGTCTTTAAGTGTAAGCTTGGTTGTCTGTTGTGTTCTAAATCCATTTGAACAAGAAATGAGATTACCAAAAAGTTGGCTTGAAAAATTTACTGCTTTAGAGATCATAGCTTTGACTCTTAGTAGGAGTAGGCTTGTACTGCTGATGGACTATCTGTATAGTTGGGAGAGGTGTTGAACAAGTTTTTGGGCATCAGGTGCCCTTCGGGTCAAAAGCTCAGTGTTCAAAATCTTGTCCAACAGCACTCTCAGCTAGACAATTAGTCTAGCCATGATTGCAGTCCAGCAGTGTGTGGAGTGCTGCCCAGCACAGCAGTCGAGGCTGAAGGGGAAGAGGGGGGAGCAAATTGAGGCCCCCACAGTGAAGGAGGGAGTGAGGACTGGGGTGGGGTCATGGGATGGTCGGAACCCAAGCAGCTTGTCCGGGGGTGTGTGTGTGTGTGGGGGGG
>NW_017728998.1:47269252-47286338 GCF_001723915.1 Gavialis gangeticus | reverse complement strand
GGGTATGGGGTGGTCGGGACCCAAGCAGGGTTGCCGGGGGTTGTGGTGGGGTGGGGGGGGGGGGCTCCTGCTGCTGCGTATGTACCCCAGGGGAGGCATGGGGTGTGCATGCCCCCCAGATGTGTGCACAGGGTGGAGGTAGGCTGTTGCTGCAGGTTGGGCTCTGGGACCCACTGCCTGGGGAGCTGCACAGTGTCATGTGCCTGTCACTGCCCATGGAGGCCCCTGAGGGCAGGGCAGGGAGCCCTGAGCCTGCAGTGGGCTGACTGTATCCTCCCTTGGCCTGCACATATGGGCCCCATACCCTCCCCAGCGGGTTGCTTCTGGTGCCCAACTCATCCCTGAGAGTCTGCACAGGGGTGGAGAGCTGGCCCCCTTGCCACTCCCCAGAAGAGCCATCTCTGGCTCTGTCCCACTTCCCCAGCAGTCGCACATTCGCGCCCCAGGCACCACTGTGGGTAGGCAGCGTCACTAGCCCCAGCTGGCAACGCTGCCCCACTCCCTCGCTCATTATGGGGGCCTCAATCTGCTCCCCCCCCCTTTACATTTACCTGCAGGCAACTGAGGGAGCTGCTCTCCACTGCTGTCTGGCTGTTTTGCTGGCCACGCACATGTGCACACGTGCATGTAGGCGCTTCCTGTGTCTCATGGCTCCCAGCCCCAAGCAGCCTCTTGCAGGTTGGAATTCTGCCAACCTGCAAAGGGAAACTCTGGGTTTCCCATGTTTTTCTTCTTTAAAGGAGAAAATCTGCTTTTTCCATGGCAAATGGAAAACCCAAATCCCCGGATATGACATAGCAAAGCCATGAAAAGATGTTGGCAGCTAAACACACTGGTCAGGAGAGGGCTTTGAGAGTCCAGTACAAGAAGGAAACCAGTAGAGAGAGTCATTGGGTGGCTCAGAATAAACTGAACTAGAGCTGAGCTTCCTGGAAACTGCCTCCAACTGCTTCTTCAACAAAAGTTTATCATGATCTGTGAAGGTCTCTGCTGGGGTAGGTTTGAAGAAGCAGAGCAGCTCTGTGTCCATTTGTCCTACGCAGGGAAAACAGGTAATCTTTAATTTGGGCAGAGAAGAACTTCCTCTAGCTCTCCCTCTTTTGTTGAGGGGAAGCTTGGTGTCCAAACAAACTTGTTAAGTAGGCAGTTCTCAGTCAGGGACCATTATGCCTGTGTCCTAAAGTACCTAGTGGAGCGCTTGGTTGAAAAGGTTAAAATCAAGGAGGAGCTTATCTGTTGGTGGTGCCTGATGGATCTGAGCTCTGCCTCCTGAGCTGGGAGAGGGCTGAAGACCTGTTGCAGAAGTTGTATGCTCTATTTCACACTGAGGTGCCTGAACAGGGGAAGATTGTTTTTTGGAGTGTTTGACTTGCTGTTGTCTCTTCAGCTTAGATTCATAGTCACCCATGGAAAATCACAGTTGTGAAAGGGAATCCAAGCTAGAATTCATGTCAGATTGACAAAGTTTAAAAAAATTGTTGAGCCTGTTTATTACACTAGAAATAACTGTATGGGAAGGGGAAGCATAGCTTTTTCCATCCATACTGCTACTAAAACAAGGAAAAATCAAATTACTCTGCAGTTTAGGATCCCTAAGGAGCCTATGGCCTGAGGGACTATATCAAACAAGGAATCATCTGTGGACAGCTAAAACTGACATATCTTTGTGGTGAAGAGATCATTCTCCCCTGCAGGTATTATGATGTATACAAGCCTTCTGGTTCCTTTTGACTTTGCTCCAGTAGGAGGCCAGAAACAAGACAGTGACTGAGGATAAATAGTTGTTTTTCTCACCAGTTGAGGGCAATCATTGTAGTGACTTGAATAGATGATGCATGCAAACCACCTCTCTCCAGCTCCTTAGAAACCACAATTACAAACTGTTCCAGGGAATGTAGGTAACCTCAGACAAGCTGCATGCATATACATTTTGGCTGCTATTTTGGGTGCTGGTAGTAACTTTAACTTGAGTTTGTATTTTTAGATTTGATTAACCTGGTTTCTACTTAAAGGAGAAGTACAGTGATTTGTTTTAGAGAGTATATGTAAGTGGCTTTTGATTCCTGGGGTTTTCAGTATGATGGAGAATTCCAAGAATTCCAGTCAATTCAAATGGAATAATTCTTCTGAGCAAGAGGTTTGGAGGATGATCTCGCCATAGCAAACTCCATATTCTGTCAGAGCAACAAATGGAAGACGGCATGGATGCACAGTGACTCAAGACACTGGCACCTGAATGACTGTGTCATAGTGTGTGCCCAGGACTGGTTCAATGTCCATATCACCAGAGCTATGACCAGCTCAGATGACTGCTGGACTGATTATTGTTTTAATACACTCCATCACCTAAACTACTCTGACATCTGTTGGGAGGAGCAGCCAAGTCAGCCAAATCTAACCACTCACGTAGGTTCTTAACCTGCCTACAGGACCTCCACCTAACACAGGAGGTATACGATCCCACTAGGGGAAACACCTTGCTAGCCTTTGTGTTAGCTACGGCGGATGACTTGGTGGGGAATCTGCAGGTACAGGGTAACCTAAGGGATAGTGACTACTGATTGTTTGAATTCATTATCTGGCGAAGGGTGGGTAAACTAACCAGCAGGGCTGAAGTGCTAGACTTCAGAAAGGCTAACTTCAGTGTGCTCAGGAGATTAGTTAGTGAGGCATTAAAGCACAAGAGCATTGGTGAAAGGGTGGTTGTTCTTCAAGGGAGTGGTCCTACAGGCGCAGATGGAGACAATCCCATTGTGCATGAGGGGGGAAAAGGGGCCAAGAAGCCCTCTTGGCTGAACAGGGAAGTCCAGGAAAGCCAAAGGGCAAAGAAAGAGGTATACAGGCCGTGGAAATGGGGTAGCTACGAAGGAGTAGTTTATCTCCCTGGCTCGCACTTGCAGGGAATCAGTTAGGAAGGCCTAAGCAGGATTAGAACTTAGGCTGGTGACAAAAATTAAGGACAACAAAAAGTCCTTCAGGTATATAGGGAGCAAAAGGAAGGCGCCAGGTAGCATAGGACCTCTACAGAACAAACTGGGACAATTGGTGACAGGGATGGGGGACAAAGCTGAGCTCTTTAATGAATTCATTGCATCTTCATTCCTAGACACAGACCAAGACAAATCTCCAAATTGGATCATAAATAGACACAGGAGGGACACCAGCCCACGAACTGTTAGTGCAGACTTAGTGAAAGGGTACTTGGAGGGGCTGGATGTGTTCAGATCAGCGGGTCCAGATGAACTTCATCCAAGGGTGCTGAAGGAATTGGCTAGTGTCATAGCAGAGCCGCTGGCATGGCTGTTTGAGCACTCATGGTCTCTGGTTAGGTCCCAGAGGACTAGAAAAGGGCCAGTGTGGTTCCTATTTTCAAGATGGGGAGGAGAGAGGAACCGGGAAACTATAGGTCAGTTGGCCTCTATCCTTGGGAAAACTCTGGAAAAAAATATTAAGGATCACATTTGTGGGAGCCCAGCAGGGGAAATAATGCTGAAAGGAAATCAGCACAGATTCATTGCAGGCAGATCCTGCCTGACTAACCTTGTTTCTTTTTATGACCAGGTTACAAAATGCTTAGACACAGGAGTTGAGGTAGATGTCATCTATCTAGACTTTAAGAAAGCCTTTGATACGGTACTGCATTCTGTTCTCATAAGTAAACTGACAGGCGGTGAAGTAGATGATTACATGGTCAGGTGGGTGTCAAATTGGCCTAGGGGTCGCACCCAGAGAGGGGTGGTGGACGGATCGATATGCACCTGGAAAGCGGTGGGCGCTGGAATCCTGCAAGGCTCAGTCCGTGGACCGGTGCTATTCAGTGTCTTCATCAGTGACTTGGATGAGGGCGTGGAGAGCACCCTGTCCACGCTAGCAGATGATTCCAAATTATGGGGCAAAGTTAACACACCGGAGGGTAGGGAATGGATCCAGGTGGATCTGGACAGGTTGGAAAAATGGGCAGAATGAAATGGGATGCAGTTCAACAAAGACAAGTGCAAAGTGCTGCACCAGGGCAAAAAAACCCACCAACACACAGGCTGGGGGATGACCTTCTCAGCAGCATGGCAGCAGAAAAGGGATCTTGGGAGTCGTAGCTGACTCCAAGATGAACATGAGTTGTTAGTGTGACGAAGTGATCAACAAGGCTAACCGCACTTTATCATGCATTAGCAAATGCATCGTGAACAGGTCCAGGAGGTAATGCTTCCCCTCTGTGGCACTGGTCAGGCCAGTTGGAGTACTGCATCCAGTTTTGGGTGCTGCACTTCAAAAGGGATGCGGAGAATCTTGAGAGCATACAGAGGAGAGCCACTCGTATGGTCACAGGCCTGCAGAAAAGGCCCTACAATGGGAGATTGAGGGACCTAGATCTCTTCAGCCTTTTCAAGAGAGAGCTGAGAGATGATCTTGTGGCTGCCTATAAATTCATCTGGGATGGGCAGCAGGGATTAGGAAATGCTCTGTTTACTAGGGCACCCCTAGAGTAACTAGGAACAATGGCCACAAATTGACAGAGAGCAGATTTAGGTTGGACATCAGAAAGAACTTCACAGTAAGAATTGCCAGAATCTGGAGTGAGCTTCCAAGGGAGGTGGTGTTGTCCCCTACCTTGGGGATCTTCAAGATGAGACTGGACAAACACCTAGCTGAGGTCATCTGACCCCAGTGCTCTTTCCTTCCCAGGGCAGGGGGTCAGACTTAATGACCTACTGAGGTCCCTTCTGACCCTAATATCTATGAATCTATATCAAGTCATGTCACTGCAAAGCAGTGTAAGCAAAAGAAGCAACCAAGGAAGTGATTCAGTACTGAGTGATTGAAAGATTCTGCTAAAAGTGATCATTTCCAGAAGCACCTTAGTGAGAAACTCTCCAACCTCCCTGATGATCTTGAGGCCATGGATCATTGGGAGGGCCTCAAGAAAGGCATATATGAAGCATGTGAAGAATCTCTGGGCTTTTCCACAAAGAAACATCAGGACGATTTGATGGGACTGATAAGGAAATTTAAGCTCTTATTAACAAGGAGAGCCTTCAAAGCTTGGCAGAATGACATCAACTCCAAACAAAATCAAGACACTTATTGCACTATTAAATCAGAGACCCTGAGGAATATTGAAGAACAAAAGAACGAGTGGTGGGAGGACAAAAGAAAGAGATCCAAAGGTTTGCTGACATCTACAATATGTATAGTTTCTTCAGTGCAACCAAAGTTCTTTATGTATCAACATACAAGGAGCTGCCCCCTGAGGTCTGAAGATGGAACAACACTCCATGGAGATGGTTCCCTTATCAGTGTATAGTAGAAGAACCCTAACATCTATGAATCTGTGTCTATGTATAGTAGAAGGAACAGTTTTGAGAGCTTCTGGACTGAGATTCTAATGTTGAAGATAATGCCATCAAAGCCATTCCACAATGCCCCATTAAGGACTGCCTTGCAGACCCACCAACCTGTCAAGAGGCCTTGAAAATCATTTGGCAGATGAAGAACAACAAAGTGTGTGGTCCTGATGGAACACCAGCTGAAATTTGTAACTAGGGTGGGGAAAAAAGCTGATTTATGACATTCTGGAATCATGACCAGATTCCCAGTGACCTGAGAGATGCCGGAATTGTACCCATATTCAAGAAAGGAGAGAGAGCAGATTGCAGCAATTACCTGGCACTGCACATCTGCCTATAGCTGGGATGCCTCTCCACATTCTTCTCAGCAGACTCAGTCCCCTTGCCAAAGAGATTCTTCTAGAGTCCCATGTGGTTTCAGACCATTCCAAGGTACAGTAGACATGTTGATCTTTGTTGCTAGACAGCTGCAAAAGAACTGCTGAGAGCAACATGGAGATCTTTATGAGGCCTTCTTTGACCTGCCTAAGGGCTTTGATCCAATCAATAGAGAGGCCCTTTGAAAGATCCTGATGAGATTTGGATGCCTGCCAAAATTTGTTACTGTCATCAGACTTCTTCATGACAACATGACAGCAACTGTTTTAAGCAATGGCTTGGAAATAGATCCCTTCACTGTTAGGATCGGAGTCAGTCAAGGATGTATGATTGCACTAACACTTTTTTTCCCCATTTATATCTGTGTTGTTCTGCATCTCATTGCTGATAGACTTCTATCTGGAGTCAGGATCTAGTATTGTATGGACAGGAATCTCTTTCACATCAACCAACTGGTTGCAAATCCAAAATAACCAAAACTTCCATTACTGATCTTCAGTATGCTGACAATTTTGTCACGTGTGCCCACTCAATTGAAGAACTCAGTGTCACTTGCCTGCTTCTGTAAAGCGTACAAAATGCTTGGACTCACTGTCAACTTCATGAAAACTAGTATACTTTACCAACTTACCTCAAGCCATCTAGCTGCTCCCTTACAGATTGCAGTTAAAGGGCAGTCCTTGGAGAATGTTGAGCATTTCCCCTACCTGAGTAGTCACCTTTCTCAAAAAGTAAACATAGATGATGATGATCAATACTGAATAAAATCTGTGAGTGCTGCCTTTGGATGTCTTAGAAATCTTATCTTTGTTCATGACATCAGGACCCAAACCAAACTTCTCGTGTACCAAGGTGTTGTCATTCCTACCCTGTTGTATGGGTGCAAAACTAGGATGACATTATTAGAAACACTCGAAACCCTTGGAATGTTACCATCAGTGAAGTCTTCAGAAAATCCTCCATATTAACTGGAAGGACAGAAGAACCAATGCCAGTATTCTGGCTCAAGCAAACACCACCAGCATTGAAGTCGGATTTATACACCGTCAGCTCTGTTGAACAGGACATATTATAAGGATGCCTAATAACTGGCTCCAGAAACAGGTCCTGTACTCCCAACTCATGAATGCTGAACCTCTCTAGAGGTGGATAGAAGAGGAGATTCAAGGACACCTTAAAGGCCAGTCTGACAAAATGCGATATTAACATAAGTACCTGGGAGACTCAAGTACTGAATTGTCCCCACTGATGTCATGAAGTACAAAAAAAAAATATCGACCATTTTGAGCAAACTTGCCTCGCTATGGAGGCGAGCAGGCAACAGAAACAAAGGGGATCCACTCTTTCCTTCTGGAACTGTATGCCGTATCTTCTCAGATTGGCCTCTTCAATCATTTGGACTCACTGATGACTTTCCTGTCTAGTAGAAGACTGTCATCCTTGTATCGAGGGACTGCTGACTGTGACAAGTATGATGGATGGTAGGGAGAAGGACTGTGCAAATGGTGCTTGCTCTTTATTGTTTCCAGTTGCCAGGAGCAAAACAGGAGGAGGCTATAGGTGAAAGGAAGAATAAAAGAGACCCTGGTTTAACTTTCCCAAAAGAAGGGTTAATACTTAGATTGCCCCCAGTATGTATCCTTATACTGGTTAAAACTAAAGTAGTTTAATACACCATTTCTTCTTGGGAACAGCCTTCAATCCATTTTAAAATAGCTTGTATTGATTTTGTTTAATCCAGAAAAGAGTTGGCATAATCTAAATCAGAGTAAACCAGGTTTAATTTGGTGCTATTGGTTGCAAAAGTTTTAGCTTTAACTGAATTGGCTTTAAATTTATTTTAGTTAAATTGCAGTGATTGTAGAGAAGAACTTATGGCACTAATGACAAAGTATATCTAGCTGGGTTTTTAGTTGTAGCCGTGTTGGTCTAAGGACCTTGAATATCTACCATGGTACAGTCTCCTTTACCTTTTGTCCCCTCCCCCCCGTCCCCCCTGCACTTTCCCTAATTTCCACCTGTTTACATTCTCACTGACATCCTGCCACACTTTTAGCTTCTTTCATTCCTTGGAGTCTCAGAACAGCAGAGACTCCCTATGCCTGAAGAAGGGTGATTGCACCCAAAAGCTTGCAAAAAACTTTTTTCCAGCTACTCAGTTGGTCTAATAAAAGATATTGCATCTCCCCAAAGAACCTTGCCTACCTAAAGTACATCTAGACCTTTTCTGAAGTGATTTGTGTAAACAATTGATGTAGCTCCCATGTGGCTCTTCTGCAACTAAGTGGAAGGAGACATGACCGTAATACCATCTATGAGATTGTCTACTGAAAAGAGTAGAGTTCTGTTTTTGAAATCCTGTTTGGCTGTAAGTGAGCATATATTCAAAACATCCCTTAGTACTAATCTAGTAATATCTCCATAACTGAATGGGACTGGTAACTGCTTTCTGCTCATACTGTTTCCAGAGAAGAGTTGACTGATGGGATGAAGAGGGCTGGAATAGCACTTCCTCCCTAAATACCTGAAAAACTTGCCATATATATCAAGAAGTGGTGGTTGTGAATTGGGGCCTCTACTCTTGACAAACTAAGCACAGTACCTGTGTTTGAGGGTGGCATGAGAGGTGATAATGTTGAGCACTGGCTATCCCAAAACTATAACTGCTTTGCATATGTACATTCTGAACTTGAACATACAGCTTAAGCTGCATAATCATGGTTAAGATGTCTGATTCCTGTTTTCTTTGTTTCTGATGCTTTAGCTTTTTAGTGGCGAGATGTATCTGCAGTTGAATTCTGCCTAGTCTGCAGTTTTTCTTTCAAGGGACTCTTCTAGTCATCAGTGTCCATCACATTAAAGATGAGTAATGACTTTCTACCTCTGAATTGATTTATCTAAACAGTAGCATTTGTTGGGATTTTTTTAAAGCAGATCTCTCAAGAAGATGAAGCATCTTTAATATGGTGTGGGGGGGTGTTGAGCGAGTTGCTTGTATGGGCCAGTATCCACACCCTACTGAAACTGGTGCAGCTAAGATGGACTGGCCACATTTCAAGAATACCCAACACTCGCCTGCTGAAGAAAATCTTCTACAGTGAACTGTCAAATGGAGTTTGCTTTTGCGGCATACCAAGCAAGCAGTACAAGGACACCCTAAAGATATCCCTAAGGAGTTTCAGCATTGACCCGGAGTCATGGGAGCAAATCACTCGTGACCATCCATCCTGGAAGTCGTCAATCCAGAGTGGAGCACTGGCCTTCGAGCAGCGGCGTATGGCAGAGGCAGTGAGGAAGCACATGCCCAGGAAAAGGAGGACTTCTTGTGTCCAGTCCTCGTTGCTGTCCTGCCCCTGCTGCAGCATATTGTTCAGGGCAAAGATTAGGCTTATAAATCGCCTGCGTACCCATGCAAGCTAGCCTCCACCCCCCTCCTCTCTCTCTTTTCTCTCTCTCCTTTCTCCTTTTTCCTCTCTCTCTCTTTCTCTCTCCCTTTTTCTTTCCCATTTCCTTTCTCTCTTCTTCCCTCCCCTCCTTCCCCACTGGATGCGGTTATCTTTGCTTGTGAAGGATGAACAACAACACTTGTACAGGCTCTTCCTAGTGCTAATGTGAGATGGCAGACAGTGAGCAAACTTCCTTCATGTGGCTGTCTGGATTCACTTCATAGTGACCCATAACTCTTTCCAGTTCAGGACTTTTGGGCAAGCATGGCTAGTCAGATTGAGTTGTGTAGCAGTTCTGTAATGTAGTGTCCGTGGTGCGTTTAGATTGAAGACATCTGACACTTGGACAGAATTGTAAATATGAAAGGCTAGTACCATGTGCTTCTGAGATACTCTAATCCCAAGTAGTGGTTTGGGGTTTGGAGTAATAGGGTTGGAGTGGTACTTGTAGCTGTGATGGTCCAAGAAATATGCAAAAAGCGAGGGCTTTTTTGTGATACTTTTTAAGGTAATGGAAAGTATCCAGGACTGTTGAGTAAGTTTAGGCTGTCAGCTGCTTAAGGAAAGCATAGTCGTTAGGGTCTCAGTCTGACCAGCACTTCTATACCTGAGTTCAGTGTTGGGCTCAAGTTTCACAGAAAGTCTGGAATTTTTCCTGTGCCATGTTTATACAGCACCTCGTACAGTAGACTACTGTAGTCATGATTTCCAGGTTCTGTTATATTTTAGATAAGTGTTTGCACTTGGCCACTTCTTTTTCTAGAGTGTATGGCAGGCTAGTTCCTTCTTGCCTATATCATCAGTCGGTGTCCAAGAGGAGCTGTGATTCACTGCAATCAGGAAAGGAATCGTACAAAAATATTTCTGAACTACTACCAGGAGGTTGCTTTGTTAACCTTATTTATATGCCACCCTGAGCCTGTCTTTAGGAAGAGTAGCATATACACCAAACTAAATAAATAAAATTGTTAGTGAAGATGATTTTGAGGTAAACAGAATTAACAAGGGAGACTCTGTGTGTCAGGAAGGAAGAGAGCTCTTTGGGGTGCTTGTGAAACCAGAAGATTAGAGATTATGCTTTTAATAATAATGCTTTGTCAGAGCATCAGAGAGTGCTGTCTGACAGCACACCTATCGTAAAAACAGCTTTTGACTACTTCTAAACACTACTAAAGTAAGTTTGCAAATATTCAGAAAGTTTCAGCATCTATTATTTGGTTCCTGAAAGGAAAGGTGAGTTCTGTTAGAAGAACAGGAGGTTCATCTGGGATGCAGCTGAAGTTTGGCTGTTACTTTAGAACTTCTTACCACTTAGTGTCTTCAGGAACGTGGAGCACAGAAGTGAGATTAAGTGAACTGTGTGGATTTTTAAACTACCTCACACTCTCTTGCACAATGCTTCTCCTGGACTTGTAGCTTTTGGGTACTGTTGTTTAACATTCATTGTATTTCAGAATGTGTACATAGTTAACATAATCGTCAAGGAAGCAGCAGTGGTAGAGTTAGATGGAGTTTTAAAACTTTGGGGTGTCTTTTGGGGGGCCTGTTGTCTGGGTTGCTTCTCTTTTTTTTGTAGGATCCCTGAACTTTTCTGGAGAGCATGGGATACAAATCTACATGATGAAGATGATTATTATGGCAGATGCATTTTACTGTATATAAGTTTGGTGGTCTTACTATGAATTGGGAAATGCTTCCTTCCCCACATCAGTTATCCCTGAGAGAAAAAGGGTGAGAATTGCTTCTCAAATTTTACAGATCCCTTGCAGGCTAGCTAGAAAAAAAATTTGCCCTACTCAAAACCTACATGCAGCATGCTCAAGAGGTTCTACAGTCCTTTCAAATGTCCTGATCCTATACAGGATGTTCAAACTACTGTTTGGTTTGTCTTTCCATTCTGAGGTGAAGTCCATTTTCAGTGTCTGAGAAATAATCCTCCATGCAGAGATCCATAAACTTCTAGAAAATACCAGCTAGGTTTACCATACTTTCTGAGCCTCCTGCCTGAGGGATTACTCTCACATTATGTTCCACTGAGTTTTCTTGGTTTGGTTGTTTTAATATGGATGTTCTGTGGATGCTGTTACAGGAAATCACTGCAGGTTATCTCTCCAAGCCTCTGACATCATAGCACTGCTTTGGTGATTTCTGGTTGTCTCGGTGCTTACCAAAGTGTGGAGAATCTAGGTTCACTGAGTAAGGTTAGGTTGATGGGCATAACTTCCTGAGAGAGTGGGAACTTTTGTCATTTTATTTACAGATTAGGAAAATGTATTATGAGGCTTTATACTCTATTGTCAGAGCAAGGTGGCAGATGATGTTGATTCTGTTAACTAGGAACATCTTAACTCCTACCTTTCAATTAGCTGTCCATATTGCATGCCATAGTATTACCAAATTTTATCTGCAGACTTTACAAGTAGGGTTTCTCAAGCAGTGTCAGTTCCTGTGGTAGGGTACCATTTGATCTGTGTTTTGAGACCATTTACTGTAGGATAGTGATTATCATCCGCCTGCATCCTTAACTGGTGCTTCCGGTTTGATTGTTACTTCAGATTTCCCCTCCTACTTTTGAATAGCTAGCCTGTATGGACTGTTTCTCCACCCCCAGTACCCTCTTCTCCCAGTTCTGTTGTTTGTTCTGATAGAATATGGGCTGGTCTAAGTCATGCCTTTACAAAAAGCATACTGAAATTCAGTTGCTATACAGGAGATAGCAGATGCTGACACAGCAGTGAGATTAATGTACAAAACAGTTTAAGATGACTGGGTTCACTGGTTTGGAGTTATTGAGAGAGCTGTTTGGAGAACCTTTCAGAGACAGCTGTATAGTGGCATTTGCCAGTTGGTAGGTGCTACATTATTGGTACCATCAAAAGCTTCATTCTCCATTGCCAGCATGCCAAGGAAAATAGGAGCTGTCTAAATGCAAATGTCTGACATCTGCAAACACGCTGCACTACAGTTGCTATATTGCAGCAGCACAGTTCTTTGCAGTTCCACTGTTTAAAAGCCTGGAGAGTGGGGTTTTGTTCTTGATTGGCTGGAAACTGGAAGGCTTCAAGTCTCAGTTAATATTGTTTACACATTAAACATAGCATTTAGCTGCTCCTGGATGTCACTGTTCTCCCTCCTGATTTTTTTACAGTTGCTGGCTCTGGCTGAAGATTCAGAATGGGAGACAAGCCTATTTGGGAGCAGATTGGATCCAGCTTCGTACAACATTACTATCAGCTCTTCGATACGGACAGGACCCATTTAGGAGCAATATATGTAAGTACTTGTGGAAAGAGGGTGGTATGTCCCTTTGACTACTTTAAATTTGCTTCTTTTCTGAGGGGGAAGAAGATTCTTAACCTCTATTGGATTTAATTGATGTTTGTCCTAAATGCTTGCACAGCAGTGACAGATAGGTTTTGTTCCAATTCCTAAATATTGATCATCTTAATCCTACTTTCTGTCTTATATCTTTGCTGGACTCTCTCATTTCTATTTAATCTCTGGAGTATTTTTTCCAAGTTATACTTGTAGCTGCTAGTGATGGCAAATTGTGACTGGTAGTGTAAGTTGTCCCATGGTGACATTTCTTTGTAGAAGCCATAATTCTTGGCTAGAATCAGATAAACTTGAGCTCCATCCTGGAGTTGCTAACTCAGTGTGACCAGCTTTCTGTGTGCCAGTCTGTGTACTGGGAGCAGGATCATTCTGTTTCTTGTTACAGAAGGGAGTAATGTGGACTACAGGATTTAACACCCCCACTGCCTGCTCTGTGTCTGAATATTTATTCAGGTTTATTTTTCAAGGACTGAGGGGTTATGGCAAAGTTTTTGTGCTGTCTGTCTGCTCTTTACTTATTGTGCACCTCCAGACTTTCCCTTTCCTGGCTGCACAGGAAGCAAGCATAGGCCTGTCAATTATGGCTTGATTTAGTTTGTTTCCATCTGTATCTGACAGCTGCAGCTTATGACTCTTGGAGCTCAGGCTGTATTTTTCATCAGAGCACAAGAATTTAAAGCTTGTTCATTTGGCTCCAAGTTATTTATTTGGCTTCCCAAATTAAAGCCATCTGTGACTGTCTTGCTTCCATTTCCACAGCAGTCCTACCTTGACCAAATCCCTAGCAGGGTAGAGAGACCTGAAACAAAGACAAAAGCTAGGAACTGTCTGTTCCATTGCCTTCTTTCTGCCTTGCACTGAGAGAGACTCTGTTACCCAGCAGCGAAACTCAGGCCAGAGTGCCTCCTTCTGAGGATTTGCAGGGGAAAAATGGTGCTTTCAGAGCCCCATCAGTGCTATCTGTCTCTGTTATTGGTCCTTGCTCCCTCCAATTCATGATACAGTTGTCAATTGGCATGGTGGAGACACTGCTCCTGCATCCTCTACAGTAACTCCCTTGAAGAAAAAAACATCTTCTAGAGGTTGGGCAGGAGTTCAGCAAACCATGCCACCTGCCACTGTTTCTCATTCTGCTCTTCTGGCACCTGTCTCAGCTACCATATCTACCGACTGCAGTAGTGAATCAACAGGTATGTATCACATTTTTTTTGTAGATCTTCAGACAGTGTCCAGAAGAGACCTTCACTTGCAGAATTTCTTCAGTGATTGCAAGGTCCCTCTAGGACATAGGCCCTTTAATTATCCCAGTTATGCTTTGCCCTTCCTTTACAAACCTAAACAGCCAAAGACTTTTGTAGCCCTCAAATTGTCATTCTTAAGCTGAATTTGGCAGTTAGAGGATTTCTTATTAGCTCTTTTTCCAGTTGTACCCACACTTGGCACATATTGCTGATGGCCATGCTTACTTTCACACTTGCTGTTTTCTAACAAAAGAAGCTCCAACCAAGTTTCAGCCAAGCTCCAACACTTTTCCCCTTAGAAATACCTGGAGAACCCAGAACTGTCAGACTTGGACCTATGTCATGCTTAGAAAGCCAAGAAATGAAACCCAGACTAGAAAGATCTTTGAGTCAGTGTATTGTGACCGCTTACAGGAACAGCATTTAAAAGAGCAAACAGCCCTTGTTCCCAGAGGAACCTAAATAAAGATACTTTCAAATCATCTGAGGTCTGCTGACTCTCAACAGGTAGCAGAAAACTGCTGCTGGAATGGACTATTTTGTTTCTTGGTTTGGTTGAAGTCTGGGTCATATACCGCAGAGCCACTTGACTCATTGCATTGTGTTTGTACAAAAACAAATTATTGCTTGAACTTTTGGGAATAGATTGTCAAAAGACATGGGCCACGAGTAAATCAAATCATCCCTTGAAACATAGAGCAGCTAACAGCTGTGTTACTTGGGCACTCAAGTAGCCAGTGTGAGGTTCAATCTTTTAGTGGGCTTTTGAAGTATGGCCTTGGAAAAAAGTCCTCTGTTTCATAGTATAAGCAAGTTGGTCTATGTCAGTGGTGTTCAACTTGTTGGCCCTGTGGGCTAGATAAGCGACCCAGAGCTGGTCTATGGAACAGATCGAGCCCTAGACACCAAAATCAGGCCCTGGGGCCTGGTGTCACCCCCTCCCTGCCCTGTGTGCCGGGATGGGGCCCAGTACCACCCCGTTCCTGCCCCACATACTAAATTTGGACCCCAGGATCCCAGTGCCGTACCTGCTGGGATTGGGTCCCTGAGGCTTGGTCCCTGGGTCTCTTGCCTAATCTCTGCAGGCTGGGATCAGGTGCCCAATCCAGCGTGCAGGGCCAAGGGCTCTCCATGGGTGTGGATGTTTGGCAGTGGGAGAGCTCCCCCTGCCACCATGGGTCTGGATGTTTGGCACTGTTGCCCCTGCCACCAAATTTCTGCACCCATGGGGAGCCCTGTGTGCTGGATGACAGCGCATTGGCTGGGGGTTGAGCACCCCTTGTCTCAATGAATTAATCCTAAATGCCAGCTCAGTGAGATACATGACATGTATTTAAATTCTGATGGCTGTTGTCAGTATTTATTAGACAGTAATTTGTTGTAGTGATTTTGACAAATGGTAAATGAAAAAGAGCAATATTTTACTGAAACCAATACTAACCACTAGCAAGAACAGCCTGGAAGGAACAAGGTGGCGCAGTGTTCTGTGGCATAGTACAGTAGCATGGATTAAATCATTACTTTTAAAAACTTTTGTCTTTAATTGCTGCAGTTACTATTTTGTACTAGTGTGTTGTGTTGTTTTGTTTTTTAAATAGCTTGATTTTTTTTTTTACACAGTTAATGTGTTTCATAATTTGTTTAACTTCATGAAAAGCCCCAGGATCCCTTTTTTGACTAGAACACACACAAAGTTGACAAGCTCATAGCAGGCACTATATTTGCAAACAGCAACATATTCTGATTAATTGAACAACTAGAAATTGGAAATGTTGAAATGCTTCTGTCAGACTATGCTGTTTTATTAGGGCTTGCAATGACCGCATGTTTCCAGCATTAAGAGTTTCATAGAAGGCTGAGATTTCAGAGACTCTGAGGATCTGAGAGTGTCCAGGTGAGGGAGCATAATTTTTGCAGTGATTTCGATATGTTACAATAACTGCTGAGGGAGCTGTTTTCGTTGCATGACAGATGTCAGTATCTCTGCTCTCCGCATTCATCTGAATAGTTGATTTCAATTTGAGACCCCTGGCAGAGATTCAGTTAAACGTTCAGTTCATGGATTCATAGATGTTAGGGGGTGGAAGGGACCTCGTAGATCATCGGGTCCAGCCCCCCCTACACTAGGCAGGAAAAGACAACTGGGGTCAAGTGACCCCAGCGAGGTGACTGTACAGCAGGGGGGGGCAAAATATGGCCCGCCAAGAGCTTTTGTCAGGCCTGCAGAGCCCTTCAAAACCTAGTAATGGCAGCTGCCTGTCTAAAAGCCTCCAGCAGCGGTCAGTGGCACCAGCTGCAGGACCTTAGGCTGTTTACTTGGGTTTTGGTTGGGAGGCAACCAACCCTGACCTCAGCCTGACCCAGCTGGCCTCACCCTGCCCCTGGCTCAGGCCACTTTGCAGCTTAAGAGGGGCGGGGGGCTGGGCCAGAACCTGTGGTGCTGGTGAGGGGAAGGAGAGTCTGGGCCAGCTTCTGCCTCCTGCACGGGACTAGAAAGAACCTTGCTGTGCAGGTCAGCCCAGGAAAGCAGCTGTTGGGCTGGCTTTCCCCATGCTGTGTCTCTCGGGCCATGCTGGGTTGGGCTGGGTCGGCACTGGGCAGGGGAAGCAGCAGCTGGGCCGGCTGTGCCATGTGCAGCTCTGGCCTGGTCAGCACCAGGGTGGAAAGGTGGCAGCTGAGCTGTGTGCCACTTGGGACTGGCTAGGTGGGCTGGCTGAGGTAAGGGGAAGCTGCGGCTTTGCCTTGTGCAGTTTGGGCTAGGCCGGACGGGCACCAGGGAGAGAGAGAGAGCGGCTCCTGGGCCGGTCCCGAGCAGCACATGGCTCAACTGCCACTTCTGCTGGCCGTGCCGACCCGGCCGGGCTCTTCCTGTCCCCAGCAGCACGTGGGAAGTCAGCTTCGGCTGCATGCCACTTTTCCTGGCTGGGCCCTTCCCATCCGGAGCAGCATGCGGCTGAAGCTGGCTTCCCACGTGGTGCTGGGGACGGGGCTGCCCGGACCAGCAGAAGTAGAGGCGGAGCCTCCTGCTTTTTGGGACCAGCTGACGCAGGTAGGGGGAAAGTGCAGCCACACCTGGGGAAGGTGCGGCTGGGCCGGTGTCAGTCCCATGCAGCTTGATAGGGGATGGGATGGGCTGGCACTGGGGAGGGAAAGCTATGGCTGAGCCCCCTTCGGCTCAAGATGGGATGGGTCCTACAGCGTAGAGGGGGCTGTGCTGGTGAGAGGACCTGAGCCTGGGCTGGGTTCTGCTGTGTCACAGGAGGAGGGTGGGGTGGGCTGGGATGGGTCAGGACCAGGTCATGCTGGCACCAGTGAGGGGTGGGGGAGTTGGCCAGCTTTT
>NW_017728998.1:47262167-47264252 GCF_001723915.1 Gavialis gangeticus | reverse complement strand
GGGGGTGGGCTGGGATGGGTCAGGACCAGGTCATGCTGGCACCAGTGAGGGGTGGGGGAGTTGGCCAGCTTTTGATGCCTGGGGCCTGATGGGGTGGGCTGGGTCCTTGCTTGTGGGAGGGGTCTGGTGACCAGTACTGGTGAGGGGAAGGGAGGCTGGGCTAGCTTCTGCTGGCCTGCAGGTAAGGAGGGGCTGAGCCGGGTCCTGCCCCACAGGTGAGGCAAAGGGAAGGGTGGGTTGGCTTCTGCTGTGCTGTGGTGTGCCAGCCCCTGCCTTGCAGCTAGGAACCCTTGCTAGCGGTGGATAGGTCTGGCCATGAGGTCCTGACCTTGTAGCTGGGAACCAGGTACTGCTGGCTTCTTGTCCCCCATGCAGGTCCAGACTTGCAGATGGCCACCACCTGCTGCAGCCAGAATGGGACAGGCAGGGCTGGCTCCTTGCTGTACTATGCAGGTCTGGGCCTTTTAGTCAGGAACTGCTTGCCATTGGAGCCATGGGCAGCCTAGGGTGGGCTAGGCCACGTTAGGCACAAAGGTCCAGTGCTCCTAGTGCAGTTACTGGCACACCTACCAAGTTCCCCCAATCACCTGGGCAGCTGTTATAATATCCCTAATCTTAAAACTCCACAGCAGAATAATTTGGATATGAGCATATCAAAGAAGGGAAGGTAAATGTTGAATGCTGAATATTCAACAAGGAATGGACCGTTAAATATTTTTTTACTGAAGTAGGTAGGAAAGTTGTGTGCTTAATTTGCAAAGAAAGTGTAGCTGCATTCAAAGAATACAATTTGAATCAGTATTTTGAGACCAAGCATGCATCCAAATATGAAAAATTGTCAGCCCAAGAAAAAGCAAAGGAAGCAGAGGAGATGGTTGCTGCAATGCAGAAAGAGCAAAGTTTTTTTTTTTTTTTTTTCACAAAAGCATTGGCAGCACAGGGTGAAATTATGAAAACGAGTTGTTGCACACACAGTCGCCAAGAGGAGGTAAGGAATGTGTACTCAAGTTTGCTGAAAATTTGTGCCCAGACAAGAAAAAGCAGTTTGAGAATGTTAGCTTGTCAAGGCGCGCTGTTGTGAGACGTATTGAAGATATCGCTGAGAACCTGCACCAGCAATTAAAAAGTAAGGTAAATGATTTCTCATACTTTGCATTGGCACTCAATGACAGTTGTGATGTCAAAGACACAACCCAGTTGTTGATTTTCAGTCGAGGAATCACTGAAAATTTTGAGCTTTCAGAAGAATTGGCATCAACGCAGTAAACGAAAGGCACAACAACTGGAAAAGATTTATTGGATGCAGTAAATTAATCTGTCAAAATTGGGAATGGACTGGAAAAAATTGACATGTGAGACCACTGATGGAAGCCCAAACTTGACAGGCAAACATGTTGGATTGCTCAAAAGAATTCAAGATCAAATCAAAGAAACAAATCCAGAACAGAAAATTATTTTTTTACACTGTATCATTCATCAAGAGGCCCTTTGTAAAAATGTTCTAAAACTAAGCACTGTTGTAGACACTGTTACAAAAGTGGTCAACTGCATTCGAGCAAGAGGATTAAACCACAGGCAATTTGTAGCTATGTTAGAGGAGTCTGAATCTGAGTGCACAGATGTTCTGTATCGTACCCATGTAAGATGGCTCAGTTTGGGTAACATTTTGAAAAGAGCATGGGAACTGAGAGCTGAGATTTCCTTTCATGTTCAAAAATGAACCAAAGATTTGGATTTCCCACAGCTGAATGATGCAGATTAGCTCTCTGATTTTGCATTTGCCATTGATATCATGGGCTACATGAATGATCTGAATTCACAACTGCAAGGGAAGGGGCTTTTTGCTCATGAATTGCATTCCAGTGCCATGTCACTTATGATGAAAGAACTCCTTTTCTCCCATCAGATGGAAAACAAAGGTTTCGGCCATTTTCCTACATTGCAGCAGATTGCTGTTCCTAATCAATCCCCCAAAAAATACATATCACTGCTACTGCAGTTGCAGGCTGAATTTTCTCGCCAATTTGAAGATTTTTGAATAATAGAAAAAGACTTGTCTTTGGTCTCCTCACCTTTCACATTTAC
>NW_017728998.1:47256282-47261551 GCF_001723915.1 Gavialis gangeticus | reverse complement strand
CACTGCTGGGGCAGGATGTTAGAGGGGTCACAACCCCTTGTTACCTGGTAAGTTGTACCTGTGTCTCATGGCCCATAGGGCAGAAGTCTTGGGGCCCCAGGAGCAGGCCATGCACTGTGAGGGTGGATGCTGGTGTTGGGCAGTGTTTCCCAGTCAAGGGGTACACCTTCTGATATCAGGGATCATGTGATGAAGGCAGGGGATTCTGAGACAGATATGGTGAGCAGGGCAGTTTGGTGTTGGGTGGGTGGGTCTTATGACACAGACCATATGACAGGGTGTAACTTTCAGTTCCAAGGCCACCTCCCCAAAAGGAGTACTTCTAGGGGCAAGGGGACAGACTTCTGGTGGCAAAAGTCAGGGGTTAGGGGGTGGGACTTCTGGTCCCAAGATGGCAACCAGGTGGTAAGGCAACTGTCAAGGGGTGGGGCTACCCATGCAACCCTTGACACCTCACCAAAACTCATCAAGCGGCCTTCTGCCTGAAATAATTGCCCGCCCCTGCTGTCCAGTCTCTTTTTGAAGATTTCCAGGGTAGGTGACTGCACCAATGAGTTTATTCCACAGTCTGGACGCCCTGACTGTGAAGGAGTTTTTCTTTGAGCCTGAAGCGGCCTTCCAGGAGTTTGTATCCATTGCTCCTAGTCTTCCCCAGGGGTGCCTTGCTGGACAGCTGTTCACTGAGTTCTTGATGTACTCCCTTGATGTAGCAGTAAGCCTCTACCAAGTTCCCACTCAGCCTTCTCTTCTGTAGGCTGAAGAGGCCCGAGTCCCGTTGCCTCTCCTCACATGGCTTGTCTTGCAAGACCCTGATCATACGGGTGGCTCTTCTGTGGACCCTCTCAAGTTTTTCCATGTCCTTGTTGAAGTGCGGTGCCCAGAACTAGACGCAGTACCCCAGCTGCTGTCTCACCAGTGTGGAGTACAGTGGGAGTATCACTTCCTTAGTGTTGCATGAGATGCAACAGGTAATGCATGCCAGCGTGTTGTTTGCCCTGCTGGCCACAGCATTGCACTGCTGGCTCATGTTCATGTGATAGTCTATTGCTGCTACTAGGTCCCTTTCGGCCATGGTGCAAGTCAAATTGTTGCCACCAAGCCTGTATGTATGTTGGGGATTGTTTGTCCCCAGGATGGAGCAGCTTACACTTCTGAGTGTTGAACTTCATCTGGTTCCAGTCTGCCCAACTCTCCAGCCTGTCCAGGTCCACCTGTATCTGCAGCCTATCTTCTGGCATGACAAGACTCCCCCATAACTTGGTGTCATCCGCAAACTTGGCCAGCGAGCTTTTCACCCCCACATCCAAAGTATTGATAAAGATGTTGAAAAGCACCAGTCCAAGCACGGACCCATGGGGGGCACCACTGGCCACTTCTCGGCACTACGACACAGATCCGTTCATGAGAACTCTCTGGGTCCTGCCATGCAGCCAGTTTTCCACCCACTGAACTGTTGAGCAGTTAAGCCCACAGTCTTCAAATTTTTCCGCAAGGAAAAAGCCTTTTGGAAATCTAGGTATACGTCAACCTTCTCTCACGTGTCCAGGTGACGAGATACCTGTTCGTAGAAGGAGATGAGATTGGTAAGATGAGACCTACCCGCAACGAAGCCATGCTGGCTGTTGTTCAGAATCTTACCCTTACAAGAGTATCGGACATAGATTATTTAATGAGTTTTTCCAGGATTTTCCCTGGGATGGAGGTTAGGCTGACTGACCTATTGTTGCCCTGGTCCTCCCTCTTCCCCTTCTTGAAGATAGGCACAATGTTGGCTCTCTTCCAATCCTTAGGGATCTCCCCTGTGTCCCATGATTTCTGAAAGAATTTTGCCAGGGGTTCTGCAATGACCTCAGCCAGCTCCATCAGCATTCTCGGATGAAGTTCATCTGGTCCTGCTGAGTTATAAATGTCTAGCTTTTCTAGTTGGTTTTGCATCAGCTCAGCATCCACAGTGGGCAGGCTTTCATTCCTACCATTTCCCCTGTGATTGTCTTGCTTCTCTTTCCCCATGGTCTGGTGAAATACCAACCTGATCCATGATCCCAACAATTGCACCTTGTTGAATCATAGAAAATTAGGGTTGAAAGGGACTTTGGGAGGTCATCTAGTCTAGCCTCCTGCTCAAAGCAGGACCAGCCCCAATTAGATCATCCCAGCCAAAGCTTTCTCTAGCTGGGTTTTGAAAACATCCAAGGATAGAGCTTCCACTGCCTCTCTGGGTAACCTGTTCCAATGTTTTACTACTCTCCTAGAGAGAAAATTCTTCTGAATATCTAACCTAAACTTTCCTTGCTGCAACTTGAGACCATTGCTCCTTGTTTTGTTGTAGAAGTCAATCAGGTTGGTCAGATGTGACTTGCCCTTGATTAATCCATGATGAATGTTCCTAATCACCTTTTTCTCCTCCAAGTGCTTAGAAATTGATTCCTTGAGGATCTGGTCCATGATTTTTTTCCAGGGACTGAGGTGAGGCTGACTGGTCTGTAGTTCTGTGGATCCTCCTTCCATTTCTTAAATATGGGCACTATGTTTGCCCTTTTTCAATCATCTGGGACCTCTCTAGATCACCATGAGTTTTCAAAGATGATAGCCAATGGCTCTGCAATCACATCAGTCAGATCCCTCAACACCCTTAGGTGCATCCCATCCGGCCTCATGGACTTTTACACGTCCAGCTTTTCTAAGTAGTCCGTAACCTGTTCGTTTGCCTGCTCCCCAAACTGTGCTTCCTGGTGCAGTAGTCTTGGGGCTGACCTTGCTTGTGAAGACTGAGGCAAAAAAGCTATTGAGCACTTCAGCCTTTTGTGCATCCTCCATCACAAGGTTGTTTCCCCAATTCAGTAAGGGACCCACACTTTCCCTGATCCTCCTCTTGTTACTGACATACTTGTAGAAACCCTTCTTGTTATCCCTTCCTAGCTTCAGTTAGCCGATTGGCACTTCCACCCTTGGGAATGCATTAGAGCCAAGGGCTCTGTGAGTTTCCGAGACTGGGGGCACTGATCAGCTGTTTGGTCTGGCCACGCATTCAATTTAAGGAGTGATGGGAACCAGTCACAGTTATTACACATTTTGTGTAATACCTTTGTGGCTTATTCCCTAATTTATTGGGCCATTAATTGCATGAATGTGTGACTGGGTTACTTAAAACAGGATTAACTAGTGTAATGTCTATCAATGGCCTGAGATGCATTTGAAAGGTGTGAGGGGAATGCTATATGATTAGTGCTAAATGTGAGGAGTGCTCTATGATTAGTTGGCTGATGAACAACTGAGTCAATATAGCTAAAATGAGGAAACGTTTGCCAGTAACAGTAGATTTGCACACATAATTTTTCAGTCAGGAGACTGAGGGACAGCATATCAGCTCATACTGTCTGTGTAGTTAGTTTCTTTAACAATCATTTTGCATCTGCCAAGCACAGGCAGGAAAGTGACTATGCATTTCTTATGCCTTCTGAAGTGAGAGAGAATACTATTGTGTGTTGCTAAAAGTTTCAATGCAGCCAGAGTTTATGAAAATTTATGGGTGTGGGAAGAATAGAAGCCAGCTTTTAGCTTAATTTTTTAAAAGTTGGTTTGAAGAGTGGGGCTGAGGAATTGTTTCAGTCACCAGTAGCAATAACACTTGGCCATGGAGTAAGGAATTCACGTTCAGTTGCTGAAGGTTTTCAAGGGTGGAAGAAGAAAAAGTCACAACAGAAGTGGTGGCAAAATATGCATTGCTCTGAAAGCATTATTATCATGCATTAATGATACATCACTTCCTAACATCTATACTGTCCCCACATGTGCTATTTTCCAGTCATGCTAGAAGACTCCAGAGCTGTGTGAAACAGCACTGTTCTGCTTTGACTGATGTTTCGACGGAACAGTGTTTCATTTAGTTTTGTTTAATTTCGAAAGCACCGTTCTGTTTCGTGTTGTTGAACCTGTTTCACTGTTTCGTCCATAGGCTATTCCACACCCAGTGCCTGTGGCAGCACGGATCTTCCCAGCATGGGCTGTGCCCAGCACCAGTCCCAGCCAGCAGCACCAGCCTCCTGTCATCCTGCAGGCAGATTGGGGGCTTGCCACACCCCTGGGAGGGCTGCAGGGACTGTGTTGGACTCCTCCTGGGGCTGCAGGCCCCGATCAGCCTGCTGGGGGAGGCTGCTCCTGTCACCTGGGACAGTGCTGGGCACAGCCCACACCCAGTGCCAGGAAGATCAGTGCTACCACTGGCCCCAGCCAGCAGCCCCAGCCTCCTGTCATCTGGCAGGCAGACTGGGGGCTTGTCTGCACCCCTGGGAGGGCTGTGGGGACTGTGCTGGACTGCTCCCAGGGGTGTGGGCCCCTGATCTGCCTGCCGGATGACAGGAGGCTGGTGCTGCCAGCTGTAGCCTGGGCTGTCCCAGGCCCCTTGCTTTTTGGGCCCTGCAGAGCCGGGCAGCGTGGCCATGGCAACTCTGCACTGTCATCACCAGCTTCGTGTCTGGCCGCTCACTACCCCCCTGCTGGCACTGCCACCGATGGTGGGGGCTGTGCGGGCAGGCCCCTGATCTGCCTGCCAGATGACAGGAGGCTGCTGCTGCCAGCTGGGACTGGTGCTGAAGCCAAATAAACCTGGCTTTGAAACTTGAAATGTTTTGAAACTTTCAAAATGTTTTGAGTGCCCTTGTTTTGTTTCAAAGGCTTTTGTTTTGTTTTGTTTTTGCTGTTTCGAGCTTAAAACACATTGAAACAGCTTCGAAACAAAACACCAGGCGAAATTTTGCACAGCCCTAGAAGACACCACTATACTTCAATATGCTGGAGACTTATACTGAAAATAGGTTTCTGCTGACAATGATTCAGTTGAAATTACTTTGGTTTTGAGTCATTTTCTCTTGTGAAATACTTGGAAACTGTAATCACTGTTTGGTGACAGAAATCTCAAGCAAACAGCATAAGTGAAAACAAGGGTGAGACCATGAAATAAAACTTGCAGTGGTCAACAACTCATGTCTCTCCTGTTAGTGTTGAAAGACTGCTTTCATAGCTTAGTTTGGTGCAAGCAGTTATGTGAATGGGAACACACAAGACTTCAGGTATGGCTTTCTGTCTCAAGTAATTTAATTTGCAAAATCTTGTACATCCTCAGCCAATTGAGTAATAGTGTAGTGAAGTGATGCTTTTTTGGATTGTGGATGGTAATTTGGCTTTAAAATGTTATACTATAAAAATGTATATTGTTATAGAAAACTTTCACAAATTTCATAGTTTCATAGTTTCTAGGGTCGGAAGGGAC
>NW_017728998.1:47251080-47256271 GCF_001723915.1 Gavialis gangeticus | reverse complement strand
CTAGCATGTCTCTCGTCGTGATGTGGCGGTCGTGATCAAGAAAGCTGAAGCCCGCCTCAAAACACCATCCCCGTAGTCGCCAGTTGGTCTCCACGATGCATGATTCGTGCCATCTGACCTTTTATTCAGTGCTTAATTTGTTGCATTTTTGTATGGACACAGACTACATGCTACTTCTGGTTTATAAGCAGTTGCGAATAATAGTTTTCATATTTTCAGTGGTTTGCCAATAAATCTATACTCTTCAGGAAAAATCCTGATCCTAATGACACTGGCATTTGCTTAAACTGTGTTTGTAATTCATTTAAATGTGGACATTAAAATTGTAACAGAACAAAATCTTTCAGTTAGGTTGAAGCTTTGGAAAAATTAAGCTAAATCAAGGATGTATTTAAAAAAAAAGGTTTATTCAAATAATCCACTCTTCACTTTATGGGAGTGAGACATCTCTGAGTGCGTTTGCTGACCAGATTCTCCATTGAATGTGCTAAGTGGCTTTAACAAACTAGAGATAGGGCAGGCCTCTAGCCTCTTTTACATGTTAAGTGTTCAAAATGTCTGTCTCAATCTAAATTGGCCAAAGTATTAGACAACTTTTATAGAGAACCATCTGGCCTTTTTGTGTGAACATTCTTGCTCTTCTAAACTTCTACATTTCTGTAATTTATTTTTTACTGGATTTGTAAAGGAGCGTGAAGGATTTATATTTGCTTCAGTGATCTCCTTCCTTTCCCTTTTCTTCTTATCCTTCTTTAATTCCTTCTCTAGAAGATGAAGGGGGACTTATTTCCTGTTCTCTGACATAAGTGGAACAGATTTTTTTTTTGGCCAATAGAATCCTGTTCGTGAAGTTTTATTACTGTCTAGCCCCACATAATGTCATTTGCATTGCATTTGATCTTTGGGTTCTTTCCCCCTTTCTTCCCTTCAGATAATTTCCTCACAGTTGTGTTTTAAGGCTACAGAATAAGTAGTTTTTTCCCTTATTAATAGCACTGCCAATCAACTGATCTAGCTATAGGTAACAGTGCAAGCATTTAATTGGTGTATAGAGTTTTTTGCTTTGTAGAGAAGCATACAAAATGTAATGCTCCAGTTCTCCTGGAGAAATTGAATGTTTAATCTCTGAAGTCAGGGTGAGCTCTGTTTCAGAAACATCTAAGGACCAACATGTTGTTAGTAGGTCTTTCCTTGCTACGTTTAAGAGGGAAGGAAAGCTGAGACTTAACATTTTCTTGTCTGTTTCAGATTGATGCATCATGCCTTACATGGGAAGGGCAGCAATTCCAGGGCAAAGCAGCTATAGTTGAAAAACTCTCCGTAAGTCTGTGGTTTTGTTTTTTTTCAAACATCTGGTCTGGCATAGAGCTCTCAGGATCTAAGTTGCTTTGTTCCTCAGCTGGAGTAAAAATTTCAGAAGTGACTTAATGCTTCCAGGCTGCTTAGGTGTTTAGAAAATATTACCCCTAGCGTTCCATGTAGAGAAGTGATTGCACCTTGGATGTGTTAGGTAAGGCAGGTTCTAATTTAAATTTGTCTCACCTAGCTCTGAAGTATTCAGGATATTAATTTCACAGAACGCTTCTTCTTTCTCTTTCCAAAATAACTGGAAAGTGTGATCGGCTAGTTAAGGTTCAGAGCACTGAAGTGTTCTCTTTTTGAGCTGTCTGGCATGTTCTTCTGAGCTGTTTGAGACCTGATGAGTAGGAACTGACTCTCCTTCACCCACAGGCTGCTAGCTTACAGCATCATAGTAGTCATTGCCTAGAAGGGATGATGGGACTTGGTGGTCAAATTTATTTTTATTGGACTTAGATGTCTACTCTTCATTGCAGTTCACAACTCTGGAGATGCTTCCTCTGTCTCCAAGGGGAGGCAGTTTGATTCTAGAGCATCCAGGAATTTGTAATGATTATTGTGTCATGGCATTTGTCATGAAAGTAGCAGCTGCCTACACTGACTTGTCAAGTGACAAGTCCTCTATTTCATTTTCAGAGACTGTACATGGTTGCCTGCAATTTTATCTCTCTTGGAGTTCATTTAATTCAGGAAGTAGTGCTCTGAACACCTGTAAGTTTGTGTTTAAATACTGTGGATAATAGTTTCTAATTTTCCCTGAAATTTTTTATTTTGTAAAGTAATTCTGAAAGTAGAGCACCCGGTTTCCCTAGAGCAGGGGTGGGCAAAATGCAGCACGGGGGCTGGATGCAGCCCACCAGGCCATTCTATCCAGCCTGTGGGGCCCCTAAAAAAATTAGAAAATTAATACTTATCTGCCCCTGGCTGCCTGTCATGTGGCCCTCGATGGCTTGTCAAAACTCAGTAAGCGGCCCTCCGCCCAAAATAGTTGTCTGCCCCTGCCCTAGAGAGAGTTGTACAATCCTGCTCCTGTGAGCCCAAATTTTCAAGAAGACCTTGCTGCCTGATCCTTTGAGAAAAAAGATGTCAGTCCAAGATAGCTTATGGCTATTGACTGCTTCTAGGCTACAGTGGTAGCATATATAAAGAATATTTGTACTTGAATATACAAGAAAGCTGGGAGAGTGATACCGCTTCATACTTTAGAAGTTCTTACAGTAAACATTTCTGTTAAAGAGCTTATATGAACAAGCAAGGCCTAATATTTGTTTGCGTCTGGAAGAGAGAATCCATATTTAGAAGACTGATCCCATCACTGAATTGTAGAGACTCAAGGAGGAATTTTGTGTGTATCTAGGTATTTAGTTCAGGTTGATGACTGAGATTGCTTTGCTTTTACAATAGCTCAGCAAACCCTGTAAGGCTCTCTGTTGTGCTACTTATAGGCATGATATTTTTCAAAGGAAGGCTCTGATATTTTCACTTAGAATATTCCACTTGAAACATGCATTAAATGAATGCGACTGTGTTGATTATTTAACGTTAAATTTTGAATGGAGAAGTATTTAATCAGTTTCATCCTTCTCTAAGAACTACCCCTGGTATTTCCTTGTGCAAAAGGGGAAGAAAAAAGGCAGAATGGGTCCCAGGTAGGAGTGGAGCCGGATGGTCAATTTGAGACAGGAGCCCAGTAAGTGATGCTGATCATTTGTGGCTGATTCCTGTCGATTCAGTCTAAAACTATATGGGCTGTACCCACAAAAACATTTTTCTAGACTGGGCTCTTAACTGTAAACCCTAGAATTTGACTGCAGTAAATTAGGATGTGTGCCTAATATAAGGTTCCCTTGCAGAAGGATATGATCCTTATGGGGTGATCATCTGAAAAACTATTCCTTAGACCAGTCTTGAGAAATTCACACACTGAATTGCTGACCAGCAGCATCTCCATGTGACACTGAGAACCTAAACATGGCCAGTTCTATGGCCAGAGTAGTTCAATATTTCATGCTATTGGATTTAACTGACTGACTTTGTGTAATGTAATGAACTGCAGGGTGAGAGAACACTTTCCATCTGCTAACCCTGTTCTTTTTCTTCTCGTCTTAGAGCCTCCCCTTTCAGAAAATACAGCACAGCATCACAGCACAAGACCACCAGCCTACACCTGACAGCTGCATACTCAGTATGGTAGTGGGGCAACTTAAGGTAAATTTTTCTTTCCATTAAGAGGAATATGTGGTAATGTCTTATTTTCTCCAGGATATTCAATCCTCTCTTTTTGAAGGAATTGGCTTATATTGAAGGCACGTGTTAAAGCCTACATTTGGACATGCTTCTGAGATAGAAGGCTGGAAGAAAACCATTTGACTTCCAGATAAACAGCCTTGTTAAAATCAGCATCTTGACAGTGGTCCTTTTGGGTCATATAAGGCAGAGGTTACATGGTATAGCATTTAAATATCACGGTTTTCCTTCACATTGGTGCCATTATTGTCATAAAGATCTTAATTGATACAGTTGCTGCTCAAAGATAACGTAGTTTATAATGCCTTTTGCAAGGTGTAGGTTCAGTTAACTTGATCATATGATTTCAGTAGAATTCCTCCATCTGCCCTCAGCCTCAGTCAGTCCATGGGAGTGTAGGGGCAAGTCCTTTTGTACTAAATAAAGGCTGCCCAGCTCCCAGGTGGCCAGGGGCTGCATGCCCCACAGGCTGCACCAGTGGGGGCTTGCTCCTCTCCCCACCCCACCACTGTGGGCTCCCTCCCCCATCTTCAGGGGTGGAAGCCAGAAAGGGAGCCAGGAGACTATGGATGCTGATGCAGCCAAAGCAGTGGCGGTGTGGCAACTAGGCAGGAGTCTGGGGGCTGCAACTTAATCCCTAGTGGCCTACTTGCTGGATAGTTCTGCACTAAGTGGTAAATCCTTTAGTAGAGGTTTGCTATTCTGTTTCTCTGTAAATTGCTAAGTTAAGGTTTATCAGCCACAGTATGAGAGAGAGTAGGATTGACTGAGATGTAGCTTTAGTCCTGTCTCCAAGGAGGTTGCAGCTGAGTTACTGAAGTCCTAGTGTTTTTCTGGCCAAAATAGATTTACAAAATGGTAAATCCTACCTTGGAGGTCTTTAAGAGGAGGCTTGATATTCACCTAGCTGGAGTCATATGAGCTCAAACCTACCAGGGGTCATATGAGCCGAGTATTCATCCCTGCCCAGGACAGGGGGTCGGACTTGATGATCTACTTTAGGTCCCTTCCAACCCTACATCTATGAAACTATGTAACATTAAGCTTGGACCACTAAAGAGACTGCTCCACTTGACACTGCATCAGATTATTTTTGCCCAGAAGAATTCAGTTTGCAGTGAACATTATGTTTATGCTGTCACCTGCCCTGCTTTTGAACAAAACTAGCCTTGTCTGGTCCCATACCTTCAAAGTCCTGAAGGCTGTTGGAGGGGACTTGATGGGTTACTAATTTAAAATAAGCCTTAGGATGAGAAATGCATCTAAATCCAGGACTTGCCGTTTAATGGGAAATTTTAAAATAGCAGTAAAATTAGTTGAATGTGCAGAGGCCAAGACCTTTTGGGTTCAGTTTAATTCTAGCTGCAGTGGGGGAACTTACTCTGGTGGCAGCCAAGTGCCTAGGTGAAACCCATGGTGTTGGAGCCCTAGCCGGCATCTTGTTCCTCTGGTGGAAGCTGAGCACCTGGGATGCTGGGTCTCTTCCTGCAAGGTTGTGGACCAGTTGAAGCTGGCATCACACCTACTGAATCTGACATGGGTGGGGGGGGGGGATTAGGGGACCTGTTTTGGTCTATGGCTAAGA
>NW_017728998.1:47244535-47250860 GCF_001723915.1 Gavialis gangeticus | reverse complement strand
ATTCGTGGACCTGATTTGGTCTATGGCTTAGGCTCTGCACCGTTCAACTGGCCCATGCACTGATCCCACACCACATATCTGACCCATGGGGCCAGATGAATTTGACACTCCTAGCCTAGGTCTTATCTCCCACAATTAAGTTAGTTGCTCTAACTTGTCTAGACTCAAGACAAGCTCGGAAAATGCCATCTCTTAACTTTCACTTGCTTTATGACTATGGAAAAATAATAGAGCAGTTCTGTTGCAGATAACTCAGACCACAGCAGGTCAGAATGTTTTTGACACTGGGTCAAAATCTTGGGGTTTAGCTTGTGAATCGGGTGTTTGCACATCCAACTGCCCTGTTGCACTCCAGTTGAGAATCAGTGGATTTGGTCTGGTATGTAACTGCCCTTTTCAGCATGGGGCAGGGACTTGGGTGTGAATGACCATGTAGGAGCTACTGAAGTCAGTTTTATTTGGCTCTCCAGGTCTCAGTGGCTGTACCGTTCTTCCAGCATTCCAGCTGGACCCCTTGTCTGGTTCCAAGTAACAGTGCTGGGAGCAAGCACTATGATACAGTTAACTTAGTGAGAAAATCTGAAGGAAAAGAGGTGGCTGCAGAGATGCAGGAGAAACACAGTGCAGATACCTGGCTGTATCAAATAACTGCTCTGTGGAAAAAATGTTAGACTTCTTTGAACATGTGGGGTGGAGGGAACACTCAATTGGTCATTCTTAGAATCTTGGAGCACGTGGGGCCATGGTCAAGGTGATAGAAAAGCTGTTTGAGTCTAAGACTGTCAGATTCAGCACATGATGCTGCTTTGGTTAACCCTGCACACAGCACTGGATGCATCTTCCTGGACAAGATAGAAATCTGTTTTAACTGGATTATATCCTATAGCAAAGTATGCATTCCGTGGAAAATCCTATAGTCATGGTGTGTATATATATCATGGACCCCTGTCCATGATTTCCTTAAGGAAGCAGGTACTACAGATTTTGTTTTTGGCTTCTGCGGTAGGAGCATGAAGGTGATATTGGGTATAGTCTATGACTTTATCATATATAGTGTTTTTGATGCTTTGTATACTTCATATCTCTCTGAATGTCTTAGCTTGCCAAGTTATACCCAAGTACTAAAGAGACCACAGGATGGTGTGTGGAGCTGTTTAACAATGTACACTTGAGTACATGGAGCATTTGATGACTAACCACATAATGTAGTGTTGAATCTGATTTCTCCCCTGCTCCCTGCCATTACTGTGTAGCAAGTTAAACACTTAAAGTAGGTGTTGGATCTCTACCAAAAAGCCTGTCTGTCTTCGTGTTGGGTACTGAAGTAGGATGCTAACAGGATCCTATTATGGAGTTTAGTACTGTGTTAAAATAGCAGTATCCAGAGTAGCACAAATGAAGTCCTGAGTATGTAGGCAAAGCTAATTTTTAACTCCTGAATAATGTTAAGCTTTTGGACAGTGCTAATTTATAGGTCACGGGCATGATACAGAGGAAGGAAAATATTCTTTGGAGGTAGAAAATGAGGCATAAACTGACTTTCATACAGCAGGTCAAACAGCAGACTTAGAAACAACTTGCTGGTTTTTACTTCACTCTGTTCACAAAATTGCAATGGCAAATACTTAAAAAGTACTACTTGGGATAAGTGCATACATTTCCAAAGCTGAGCTTTTAAAAGCTGTGATGTTTTATGTAGACAGTTACACTTTGGGGACCTTTTGTATCGGGGTGGGCGAAATGTTGTTTCTGTCTGGTGACCAGACTCTGTTTCCCAGCAGCCTGTGCTTGCGTTGCAGTGGATGGTTTCCATAGAGACCCCAGTAGTGGCAGTGCTGAGCATTCCTTCCCCGCTCCCAGATCTAGGGTGTATGGGCAGCGGATTGCAGCCCTGCTTTGCTCCGGACCACACTGTCACTGCTGCAAGATCCCAGCTTCAGTCCTGGAGCAGCTCCCTGCCCAGCTGTGCACCCTGCCAGTGCTGCTGAGGCCAGTCTCCATGGAAACCCTGTCCCTGAACTATCATGGCACTGCTGCTGCTGTCTCCATGGAAACTAGCCATCTGATGCAGGCACCAGTGCCGGGAAATGGAGTCTGCTGCAGGGCCAGTCTGGCTTGCAGGCTGGACTTTGCCTGCCCCTGTTTTATGTGGTCCCAGGGTGCATAAAAATCAACAATTAAAAAAAAAATTGGATTTTTTATTTAAATCAGATTTTTTTTTTAATATCATCATGGGATAGGGATTATAACTTCTAATATTATCCTATTTGAGACCATATGTTCATGTAACCTTTTTAGAAGTTTTATAAATAGGTCCCAACAGGCCATGGACTATATTAAGGGCCTAATCTTATGGGGGTTCCCAGAGGCTCCTCTATAGATTAGTAAAGATTAAAGAAAACCATTTTACCTAGTGGAATTCAGTGCTCAATCTAGAAGATCCCATTAAGCATGTCTGATGCTTAGTTTCAGTTCTCAAATCGTGGATTTATGTCTCCAGAGATCATAGGCAGACAAGGTTCTTTGGGTAGATGTGGTATCTTTTATTAGACCAACTGAATGGTTGGAAAAATTATTCTTTGTGAGCTTTTGGGCACAAATGCCCTTCTTCAGGCTTAGAGAGAGTTTGCTGCCTCCAGAGATAACATCCTTGTTAACAATAGTATATAGAAATGAGAGATAACAGACCTGATTACCCACCTGTCAGCCCTGTTGTCTCCCTGCAAGTTTGTGTACGCACAGTCAAGCCCTTACTTTTATCTAAAAGTGCAAAGCTTCAAGAATTCAAATGAATAAATGAAATCAAACAACAAGAATGCACTTTTTGCAGAAAACTGATTCAATCAAGGGTTATTAACCAGTTATATAAATTGTGATTTTTAAATTGTGATTTACATAGATTTAATTTAAATCAAATCCACCTTGTGTGGTCCTTTAAAATATCTTCTTGGAGAGAGAAAGTATGTGAAAAGCTGATCTTTGCAACATGCTAACAAAAAAATGGCCACACTTCATGTGGTTTTTTAATGGGGTTTCCAGATATGTCCAGCTGATTTGGGAATACAAATCACAAGTAAAGTCTGTTAGACCTCCTGAAAATCCCACTCTTTATCCACAGAAAACCTCTCTCCATCTTTTATGATAAATTATATTGACAAAATGCTGAAAGTTAATTATCCACTTTCTCTCCATCTCTTCTGGGTTGTTTCCCCTCAGCCTTACAGTTCTCTGTTGAAAAGTGTTGTATGATTGTCTGGATTCTTACTGACTTGGGCAGACAGTTTCTTAAACCAGCCTTTCAACTTACTTTGGAGCTAACAATAAACTCTCTTCATATAAAATGGCTTATAGTCAGAGTGAGGAAACCAGATTATGTGCAGCATGCTATTGCATCATGACTACACTTGGAATTAGTGCATGACAGGGGTGTCGAAGATATGGCCCACAGGCCAGATCTGACCCTTAGAGTCCAATCATCTAACCTCCATTGCTGCCCCTGGATCTGAGTTGACCGACATACTGCTGGACTGGCCTCGTGAGCAGTGCCTGGGATGCGGATCACATGCAGCCCCCACCCCAGCTAGTCCAGAATCCACGCTGCATGTTACCCCATCCCACCCTCCACTTGGTCCAGCTCCTGGACTGGCTGGTTACCTTCATGAGGCCTGCAGGGCCAGAAGCATTTGACATTCCTGGTTTATGGGAAAGGTGATGAACTCAGTATATCTGTTTACCTTTATTTTGTTTCTACCATTTCTTGCTGCTTTTCCATGCTACAAGTGCCTGTGCTGCTGTTGAGCATTTGTTTGTTCAGCCAGGAAGAGGAGACAGTTTTTGAGGCCCATTACTTTGACCTACATTCAGAGACCTCCCTCAGCCAAATCCAGCAATAATAATGGCATCTTGTGTTTCTAGAGCATTTTTTAGTAATGTTTTTCTTCTCCTATCCTGCTCAGGCAGATGATGACCAAGTTCTAGGCTTCCATCAAACTTTTTTGTTGAAAAATTTTCAAGGTGCCTGGGTGTGCACCAACGAAATCTTCAGGCTAGCTCTCCACAACGTTTAACCTCTGTCTTCCCTCCGTTCCTGGTGGTCTTCACTGTCCGTGCTGAGTAAGGAGTGCTCTCTGCTCGCTCTTAGACATTGATTGAACTTGTAGCATGCAAGTTGCATGGCTGGGGCTTGTGCATTCTTGAAACGATATGGCAGCTCTGTGGTTCTCCAAATGCCTGTGGATGGAGTGTGGGTTTGGAAGTGATTGCTGCAGGACACATTTTGAATAGCTAATTCTGTATGCAATGTCCCATGATCTTAACAGTTCTGGTTTCAAAAGGGAAAATGCAAGTTGCTTAGGAAACTTGAAAGTTTGTGTGATGCATGGTGAGTACTTTGTTTAAAACTCGCAGCAAATGAGATGATTGAAATCTTAAAGAACCTGGGACTTTAACTCTTTGTCTTGAGCCTTTATCTACCTGATTGTCTCTTCCTTTGAAGCAGGAAGGTAGTTATGAATCTGCTACCTGACCATAGGCAGAAGGTGGTAGTGAAGAGGGAATTGAATTAATCATCTCTAGTTAGCTAAGAGGAGAAAGAAGTTATGCTTTGTCTTCACTTGCTGTAGAAGGTCCTGGAAGCTAAACATGAATCGCAGTCTTTAAATATAATGCGCTCTGATATTCCTACCCTTCTGTATGCAGTCCATCTAGACATAATTCTTGATTCATGGATCATGTGGCATAAAGGAGGGGTTTGAGCTAGGTAGTGGGGAAACTGGGAGGAAAAGAAGAACTTATAGGGAGAGCATGGGCTTTGTCTTAACCCAGTTGGGACCTGACTATTGGTACAGAAATGGACTATATTTTTGGGGCAGGAGATGATTTTAAATTGACTTGAGCTGGGAACATCCCCAGGAGTGAGGGGACACCTTGAGCTGGAACAAAAATCTGTCTGTTGTTTAGGCATACAGGTTTCCCTTGCTTTATGCGGGTTCGGTATGTGTGAATTTGCTCTTATGTGATGACACTTTTTATACCAAAAATTCGTTATATGCAAGGTAAATTCACTCTTCTGTGATCTGTGTGGTGGAAGCCCGCAGTCAGCTGCTTTGTGCGGCGCATTGTGGGAGTGACGTGCACCAAAATATAGTCTCCTGTGTGCATCTGTGCTCCTTGCTTGTTGTCTGTGACACGTGTTTCTGTAGTTGCCATCCCCATTATGGTAACATTCACCACCACCCTGTGCTTGTGTGCGCTGCCTGCTGTTGGCGAGTACCAAAATTGTCTTGTAGAAGTGGTGGAAATGGGTCTGGGAGTCAATACAGTTGAGGTCTTAGAATGTATCCCTATTTTTTACATTGTAAAGTGGGTTCCTTTTATGCGAATATGAGTTATGCGCCATTTTCCAGGAATGCAAGTACAGCATAAAGTGAGGGAAACCTGTATTTGTATCCTGCATAAAATTGGACAAATAACATTGCTGAAATAGAAAACATGTTAACTGGAGGTACATTCTAGAAAAGGGAAAGGATGTTGGGGCTAAGCTATACCTACAGGCATGACCAAAGCTCAAAACTGTGCATGTATGTGGACAAATGTAAGAAGCGTAAAACGTGTAATGATTAAATCGAAATGTGTACAAAGGAACAGGAGCTTGACATGGTTGGTTGACATATGGCTAGAACAGTGTGATACCTGGTTACCAGCTGTTTAGGAAGGACAGGTTAGATTGCAGAGGTGGTGGGAGTAATGCTGTATTGGAGGAGATGCCATAGACCAATTGGGGTCTTTTTGGCAGATGTGCCACAAGTTAAGCCCAGACTATGGGGCCAGAGACCCAGGTCCACAGACCCTCCCACGATTACCTGCTGCAGGCTCATGCAGGTGGGGTGGGGCTGGCTCCCTGTTACTGCATGTACTCCTCAGGGAGCAGGGAAGACCTGTGTTCCCCAGATCTGTGCATGTGCGGGCTGCCCTCTGGATTTGGGTTCGCACCCTGCTGCCTTCTCCCGGGATCTCCGCAGCCCAGCGGGTGTGACCTGGCGCTACAGGGCACAGTGGGGCCATGCAGGAAAGGTGCCTGCTGCTGCGTGCTCCATACTGCCCTGGTGATGCGTCTCCTGTGCAAGTGGCAGTAGTAAGGGGTACAACCCTTATGCCACCAGCCCTGCTGGTGCTGTGCACACAGGGGATTCACAGGGGCAGCCATCTTTCCCTGCTGTGCCACGCAGCGCCAGGTTGCACCTACTGAGCTGTGGAGATCTTGGGGGGGGGGGGGGGGAGGGGGGAGGGCCCAAGCCCACAGGGGGGGGCCTGCCCCCGCCCCTCC
>NW_017728998.1:47235088-47244164 GCF_001723915.1 Gavialis gangeticus | reverse complement strand
CAGCCTCAGGAGCATGTGCAGTGGTGGGGAGCCAACCCTACTCCCTAGATAAGCCACCTGAAGCCCTGTCCTGCTCCCCTCCATGGCCTCGTGGCTGCACACTGTAACCCCAGACCCCAAGTCTTAATGTGTTGCTCGGCTGGGCAGCAGCCCCAGCCTTGCCCAACTTCCTCCCTCTGTTCCCCCCCACCTCCCCCATACACACACACCCATCCACCCCCCTGTGGGAGTTTCCTCTGTGTGCATGTACATGCACATGGAGCCCCCTACCTGATTGCCCTCCTCTCACTCCCCACAGCTTCCTGCAGGCTGGAATTCTGACAGCCTGCAGAGAGAACGAATCCACAGGTTTCTCTGGCAAAATGGGAAATCTGAGGTTTCCTTTGGCAGAGGGGAAAATTAGTTGTTTTCTCCGTTTTTCTGTGGGAAACAGAAAACCTGAACCCCTGATGATCAGGTTTAGGTGCTTTTGGTCTTTGGGTGAGAGAGTATAATGTGGTGACAATAGATTAAAAAATTAGTGGGTGGCTTCTACTGACTAAATATATGGGCAGTCTATATAAAGGAGTGTAAGGGAACAGTTTCTCTACATCTTTAAATTTCTCAGAACTGTTAGCTCTGAAGCATAACAGAAGATGTTTTTTGTAGTCCAAAATAACAAGTGGCCATTAAGTAAAATTGACTAGGTAAGTAAGAGTAATTGGGTTCAATATTTAAGAGGTAGGAAGAAATATTCACAAATTAGCATGACAGTATTCCCTTTGGGAAGGCAGGGGGATTAAATTTTTTTTAAAGTTTAAAATCTTTAAAGAACGTAATTGTACCTTGATGGCAAAAATGAAGTTAAAATTCATAGATTTAGCATGATGATCTATAAGGTCCCTTCCAGCCCCTAACATAAGGTGACTTACACTATTATTGAGAGGCACAAAAAACCTAAACAAGAGCAGGAAGGCAAGAGAGAGACTATGTAGCTGTTAATAGCTATGGTCAGATCTATCAGGAAATGGCAGTCCAATCCAAATTAAATCAATAGAAGTAGAAGCGAATGGTTTATTATCTTCTAGTCACTTATGCCCCTTATTCAAGTGGTTAGCTTCATTCATAGATTTTGTTAATGACCTATGGAAAAGGTTAGATGATATCAGTGGGCAAAAAACTTTTAAGGTATTTAAAAATTACTTCTTTCTAAACTAATAGAAATAATCTGATGTCACAAGATGTAAGGTACTGGCCAAAGTTTAGTAGGATTAATGAAGAGATTATATAATTATGACCGACAAGAAAATTTATATTTTATAGCTTAGAAAAGCTTGGATTGATTAAACTGCCATGTTTCAGGGCATTAGCCTCTTCTATGCAACAGAGGGATGGAAAAATCTCTGTATCCTGGAATGCTGTTTTTGTATTGACATTTCTAGCATTGTCCTCTGAAACAAACTGGTGTTACATTGTCAGGATAATGAATGAGGTGTAACATTTACTGTCCAAGCCCCCAAGGTCTGGAATAGTCTGCCACCAGAGGTGGTTCAAGCACCTACTTTGAACGCCTTCAAGAGAAACCTGGATGTTTTTCTTGCTGGGATTCTATGACCTGAGCTGACTTCCTGCCCCTGGGGCAGGGGGCTAAACTTGATGATCTTTGAGGTCACTTCCAGCCCTGATGTCTATGAAATCTTTGAAACATCTATGCCAGTACAGCTGTTGCATGTCCACATTATGCTGATGCCATGGAATCTCTATTCAAAACCTGAAAAGCTACTGCTTGGTTGTTTCCAATAAGGTTTCCTTCAGATTGACTTGCTTATTGATTGGAGACAATAAAATAGAATGTTTGATTTAATCTTGGGTCTCAGGCCAATAGAATTGCTGTCACCAGGCCCTACTGTTGGTTGAGAAGAAAGTATGTTCTCCACATGAAGAGTAGAGCAGTAGTGTTTCCTTTTTTTTTTTTTTCATGGAATCAGAAAAATAGAGCTGGAAGGGATCTCTGGAGGTTATCCCATCCACCCTCCCTGTCTGAGGCAGGATCATCCCTATCCAAACCATTTTATACAAGTCTTTGTCTAACCTAATACTAGTACTACACAGTCCACTCTGCCACACTAGCACAAGACATAGGCTGCTTGCAAACATTAAAAAAACAAAATGGTGCTTTAAACTTGACATGTTCCCACATCGAACCCCGTGCATGTCCAGAAGAGGCAGCGCCGCCTTAGTTGGACCTGGCTCGCCTGATGTTTGTATAGATTGAGCACTTTAGTAGGGCTTTTTTGGCACTTTTATCTAACAGCTGATTGAATCAGCTTTAGCTATAAGCACCAAAAAGTCCAACTAAAGTGCCAGTCTATACATGCACTGTGGAGCCATGTCGAAGTAATGCCCTGCTGTTTCCAGTAAGCGCTGTTTGGTTGTTTTTTGTAATGTCTGCAAGCAGCCATAGTGCCCAGCCCTGCCACAGATAAAGCAGGGGATCACTGGCAGCCAGTGTCCTGCTGCTGTCAGGGTTGTTTAATATGCTTGAGAGATCCAAGGAAGGGAGCCAGGTCCCACCACTGCAGTAGAAGGCTAAAAACCCCTATAATCCATACTACTATGACCATAGTGTAGAATCCCTTCCTGACTCCAGATGTGACAATTGATCTGACCCTGAGCAGGGGGCAATACCTTCTAGCCAGGAACGTCTGGGTTTTAGTCCCAGCAGAAGCATTGGCACACCCTAGTCTAAATCGCCAGCTTTGGTTGCAGCCAACACCCAGTGCTTCTGAGGAAAGCAAACCCTCCCACCCCCTTCCTGGACATGTGTAGCAAACATGCCATGTGGCAACCAGCAAAGCCCAGAAACATTTTGTAGTTTTTTAAGTGTATTGAAAAGCTTAGAAAGTCTAAAGCAAGCTGCCTTTTGAAGAACACTTGCATGTTTTGGATCTGTTGATCTCTAACCAACAAATGCATAGCTCTTAACTGCATGTTTTTTCTTGCTTGGTTTGTCACTTGTCTCCAGATGAGGTGCCATTCTGCAATCCTTACACTTAGTGGTGCTCAACCTCTGGCCTATGGGCCAGATCTGGCCTGCAGGGCTGTGTCATCTGGCCCAAAGGTCTCCCCACAGGTCAGGAAATCTGGTGGTGGGAGGTGGTAGCATTGTTGTTTGCTGTTTCTCTGCTGCCAAATTTCTGGACCCTTTGGGAGCCCTGTGAGCTGAATGGCATTGTCCTATACAGGAGCGGTCCTGCTGAACACAGATGTACTTAATTTACAGGGTTTAACCAGGGACCTTGAGATAATGGTGGGAAAACTACTGTGCAGGCTGTCTTCCCAAACTATCCAGTTTTATTGATTTGTATAATTTAGCATTTTATACCTGAAATGAGGAATTTTTAGACAGTGTGGTATATATCCTGCAGAGGTTTCCCTGGATGCTTTTTGTTACCATGCTAAACTGTCATTTGGCAACTTCAATAATTACTGAAATGGAAAAGTAAAATTAAGGCGGTATTTTGTATATTTTATGAGACTTCTACCTGGAAATCAGGCGTTGGTACCACATGACCAGCTAGGTTCCACATAATTCACATTTCAGAAACTGGTACCCCGGCCGTCATCTAGTTAACATGAATAAGCTCTGCTAATGCTCCTGATTCCTTGAGAAGCTTCATTTCAGATCAGCCTGCCTGACAGCAACTAAAAAGATTTTTAGCTGATTTCAGCTATTTTGATTCTCATGGAACTGTTTCATTCTTAACCATCTGATTGTTTGTTCCTGGACTTCTTCCTTGGGAGCAAGAATGAATAGGACTTCAAAAGGCTTGTTTCTGCAAAGACAGGAACAACATC
This sequence comes from Gavialis gangeticus, assembly GCF_001723915.1. Lineage (NCBI taxonomy): Eukaryota > Metazoa > Chordata > Crocodylia > Gavialidae > Gavialis > Gavialis gangeticus. The sequence goes on along the minus strand of NW_017728998.1, from coordinate 47,240,327 downwards.
ATCTGTAGTGTTAAGAATGCTGCTATAATAATATCAAATCTTCAGTAAGCCTCTGACTGTAGGAAGCCCTGTCAAGCACCAGTGACTGTTTAATTTCACTACACAAATCCTGCATCACTGGATTATAAATCTGTGCTGAAAATCTAAGATCTTAACCTCTGGTTTTGTTAAAACTGAACAGCTGTTGAGGTGGAAGGTGTATCTTTTAAAGCATGATGTCACCGTTGTCATCAACTACTCAGTCTTGTTTCCATGTTCTTTTTTAATGTATTTGGCACAGTTACAAGTTGATTAAAATCTTTTTTTTCCCCCCTCTCTCCACAGGCTGATGAAGATCCAATCATGGGATTCCACCAGATGTTTCTATTAAAGAACATCAATGATGCCTGGGTTTGCACCAATGACATGTTCAGGCTAGCGTTGCACAACTTTGGCTGAGCTGGCATCCCCAGGCACCAGTGCTTTCTTTCTCCTCTCCTCTTCCTGATATTATTCACACTCACGGAACATTCCAAATATCATACACAAACCTGCAACACCGCAGCGAGTGAGTGAGCAAGACCTGTGATCTGCCCTTCTGCTGAGTTTACATTGTCACTAGATGAGTTCCTTGTGCATGATGTTTGGAAGTTAGACTTAGCTGCATTTGACAAGAGAAATTTGTGTTGTACCAGCATGCCTCGGAAAGAATCCATAATGCAAAAGGTTGCTTGTTTATGTACTGACAAGTTGCTTTAGTAACCCAAAGAAATGAAAGGAAAGAACAGCAGCCTATACAGCCCAGATATTCATTTGTTCAGATGTTTCAATGCTACATTACACAATAAAACCATGAGATTTTCTTAACAGTTTAAATTGTTTTAATGAGTGCATAACTGTAAATTTTTACAGTCAATTCTTTGGTTCTCCCGTGTCTGCCTCTCTGGGAAATGTTTACAGATCTAAAACCCTTGTAACCTTTTAGTGCTAACAGAACACTCCGTCCATGTTTTACTGTTGCAGGTTAGGGCAAATATGCCTTTGCCATAGATATAGATATCTTCTCTTCCCTGTCCCCCTCAGCGTGGAGGCTTTGGGCTCAAATGTTGATATTCCCCTTTAAAAGATTTGACTTTGAAGTTTTTTCTTTAATGTATTAATCGTTCTACATAAAACAGAAGATAATGCATAATCTTGACAATCCTGGTGACTTGCATTAGTTGATATGTCATAACATTTGCTGTGATGTCAGTCATTGCTGAGCCCTCCTTGCTAAATAGGCCAGCAGTATTTCCCCTGTGTTTAAACACCGGGTAATATAACTTCCAACTTCCTGAATGGTCTGTAGAACCTTTTCTGGTTTCTGGTTCCTTTTTCAAAATTGCATTTAGCTTCAGTGTCCTGGCTAAATTCCTGTTCTGGTTTAGCTAATCTAAACCTGTCCTGCAGTTTTGAATTGGGTATGGCATTCTTTGTACTCTGTCCTAAACCAATGCATAGTGTTCTTAATGTTATGCAGCCAGCTGCTACATGTTGCCCCAAGGGTGGCAGCATTTCACTAGTGAAGTGCATTTTTCAAGTATGTTTATATTTTCCAAGATAAGAAGTGCCACATAAATAGGACTGGCTTCTTCACTTCATAGCTGAATAGCCTGCTGGTTCCAGATTTCAAGGCTCAGTATGCCCAGCTTGGTCTGATATTTTTTTTTTTTTTTCAAAAGTGCACAGAACTCAGTGATTATGACTTTTAAGAAGTCAAGAAAACTTGGTATGATGTGCTTAGCTGCTCAATTCCTGAATTTCTGGCCACTTAATTTGGTGTCTAAATTGGAGTTGAGCTTTCATGAAAACTGATCTTGGGGCTCTCTAAAATGATACAATAAATGTACTGTCTTTGTTTTTATAGTAGTATTAGCAGTCACTTGCTCTTCTATTACTCACTGTCTGTTTGAAAGTTAAATGGAAATAGAATACTGAATTTCCTAATGTGCTCCTTTGGCATAGAAGTAGTTCACAATGTTAATCCCTCCAAGGAATTACTCCTTAAGAGAAAGATCCATATAAACAAAAGAGCCATGCTTTGTGGTCAGGAGCTACTGAAAAAGCCTTCTTTATGGTATTAGCCTCCAGATCCAAATGCTTCCAGTCCACTCTGGAATCTGAGGGAGAAGGACTGACTCTCCAGTCAAACCTGGTGTGCAGAAAGATCTTGTCCACCAAGCCTGGTTGGTCCCTCAGCATCAGCAACCAACTCGATGATTAAGAAAATGTGAGTAGATTAAATACCAGGGTTGAGGGATGCCTCTTGTTCCTGGCAGGCTCTCTGACCTTCAGAGAGCTATTAGCTGCCCTTTGAAGCTTCTTGCGTAACATATTTTTCCCTTTCTCCACATTCTGCTGTTCAGCCCTGGTTCCCCAACCAGAGGAGATATAAGTGCCAATTTTACTTCCTAAGTGAGCCAATGCTGCATAAAATGCTTCTGGGAAACCAATGCATTCCTCGAGCCCTTAGTATGCGGACAAACTTGCTGTCTCTTAGTAACTGCTTCAGCTCAAGGACTTCTTTTAAGAAGAGAAGCCATTTGGTCCAACATTAACTGTTGCATTGATGGGTCATGCACCAGTATCCATTTCTCATTGCAAATGTTGGACTGAAGACTAGTCACTTTCAAATGTTAAGAAGGCTTTTTAGAGGGATAGGGACAGGTAAAGTTGCTGCCCCTTTTAATTCTCTTAGGTGGGAGAAGGTTGAATTCTTTATACCAGAGATTCTTATTCCAAGCAGCCTGTCTTGTCCTGCCCAAACTGAATGAGATTTGGAACCATCTCATGCTTAGCTGGGCTGGAACATCATGTTGGCCTTAATATTTGCAGTGTTAATAGCCATATTAAAAAGGTGCCTTAAGAAAACTCCTTGAATGTGATTCTTGCAGGCATTGGGCACTCCACCTACTCTCATGTGTTGGCTAGAGGATGGGCAAGGGAAGACCATGTTCTCTGCATCTAAGACAGGAATGACTAGCTTATGTTTGTAATTAACCTCTCATTGTGAATATTACCTTTCAACCCTAGTGTATTTATAGTTTATTTTTCTTGATGGCATTTATGTACTGCAGTTGCAGGCAGTATAGATAAATATCTAGATTTGTCTTGGCTAGGGAAAATGAGTTCTGATCCTGGCCCAAACTGAAGGGGGAGAATTTCTAAGGTAGCCTGCACCATAGACTTGAAATTTCTTCAGTTGTGGAAAATGGCACCCAAGAGGCATTGTGAAAAAGCTGTGCCAAATGTCTGACCACCTGGCCCTGTCTATTAGCTATCATACCAGAGCTGCTTTTTTGTGAATGCACTGGAAAGCTTTTATGCTTTTTGTCACAAATAGGACGACTATGTTACCTCTCTCAAAGCTAATACTTCAAATGTGACCCTCCTTCAGAATACCTCTGGGTCATTATTTCTGTCCACTAGATGTAAAAATAAAATGTTACCAAGAGTTTTGCTTATGTATTACTGAATAAAACTTGGCAGTAGATGTCGGGAGAGAGCTTACGCAGTACCATACGGAGGGCATTCTACATACTTAGAGGAAAACATCTTTGTAAAATTGTAGACAATATTCAGCAATAGTTTTGCAGGTAATAAATCAGGTGAACAGTTATGTGGAGTAAAATTATACATTTAATATAAACTATTGTATGATGTTGGCTTGTTCTGATTGTACCTGTGACAAATATGTTAATAAAGATTTCTTTAACAAATGTTACTTGCTTGAGCCCAAGCCTAGAAAATAGAGGCCAAATTATGGCTGGGACCCAGCACTAAGAAACTAGAGACCTTGAGAACCATTCAGTGGAGCTCTAATGGAACATTCCTATCTTTGGGTACTAACTGAAAGGTAACTAAGCCCAATGACCTTGCCAGCTCACCCTCTTTTCTTCCCAACCACTGTACTAGGAAGGATGCTGTTAAAGTCATGCCACTTCTGTAGCAGGCCAGATTTGTTCTGAGTACCTGAAATTCTTAAGGGAAGATCTCACATCTCCCCAAATGCATTAAATGTGGCTTTCTTTCCTGAACTGTAGTTGTAGGGACAGCAGCTGCTGCCTGTGCTTTCAAACTGTATTGGGTGGGAGAGCTTTCTTGTAATGGAAGACAGCTGTTTTTCACTCCCTGAAGAGCAGCCAGAACCTTCGTGCAATGTTGTCTTGACACGCGGCTTCATGACATCCCTTTCTTCCTGCAGTTAGGCCCACTGTGGTAAACTGGCTAGTGCTGTCAGTTTCATGCCAAGTGCCATTAATAAGGTGTCTGGCATAACTGAAGGTTAAGCACAAGCAAGAAACTTTTAGCCCAGCCAGAAGCAGCAAGTGAAAACAGGCCAGGGGGCTGCATCCTGTATACTCTAGCCCTTGCCTACTACAGTCAAAGCAGGGGAGAAAGCAAAGTGGTATCTATCTGAGATCACAGTATCCCCTGCTACCTTGGTTGGAGGAAGATGGGTTCTGGTTAGGTCCCAAGTGAGCTGAAAGTAGGTTGTGGGAGCAAGCCTCCACCCATGACTCTATGATGCGGAAGTCAGACGTACATGTCCTGGGACAGAGATGCTTCCACGCAGCTGGGAGATGGCAGCCCATTAGGACAAGGAGGAAAGAGATCAACTGAGAAAATAGCACTAAGGTTTCCTCCCAGCCCCAGAGCAGAGGGAGGCTCCCGATGCGGGCCTGGTCTCCCAGGGGAAGACGAACCGCGAGGAGCGGCGCAGGCCTCCTACAGGGAGGCAGGACGCGGGAGCCGCTCTTTTTTTTTGGCGGCGGTTTCCGCGGGCTGAGGCGGTCACGGGCTCCGTCTCAGGCGCCTCGAGCTGCCCGAGGGAGATGCGGCTTTCGCTACCCGTAGGGCTCGGTCCGCCGGCTCCGCTCCTTCCCGCCGCCAGTCCGGGGCCGCGGGAGATGCCGCCCAGCGTGCCCGCAGCAGCCCCGGCCTCGCTTCCAGGCCCCGCCCCCTCGCGCGGAACCAGCGGAGCTGGCGCCAGTTTCCGTCGGTGCCGCGCCGCAGGACCGGAAGCGGAAGTGGGGGTGCGGCCGGGGGCGCGGAGCGGCGGCAGTGGCAGCGGCAGGGCCGGGCCCATGGCCTCCGCCAGCATCGACATCGAGGACGCGACCCAGCACCTGCGCGACATCCTCAAGCTGGACCGGCCTGGAGGTGAGGCCGCGGGGCCGGGCCGGGCACGCGGCTCCTCTGTCTGGGAGCAGCGCTGAGG
>NW_017728998.1:47213919-47230088 GCF_001723915.1 Gavialis gangeticus | reverse complement strand
CGGGCTGGGGCCGGCGCTGGGGCCTCCCTGCGCCCCGCAGGACTGCTCGCTCCCTGCGCCCCGCCTGTGGCGGCCCTGCGACCCGAAGGCTGCTCGTCCCCTTGCTGGGGAGGCAGGAGCCTGTAGAGGTCCTTCCCTGCCGCCCTGGGAGGAGGACTGGGGAGGGGCTCCCCCGGGTCCAGCAGCTAGAACGTGTTCCCCGGAAGGATGCGGCTCCCTCTGTGAATTGTGGTCCGGCCCGGGTCGGCAGCCTCGACTCCCAGGCCGGTCCTGCAACTAGGCCATGCCCAAACAGTTGCTGGCTCAGAGCAGCTAACCTGGGCAGCAGGTCTGATTCCCTTCACTGGACCCAGTCATGCAGGTTCGGGAACACTTGGCATTTTTGACTTACGCTGCCCCATTATTGATGTAGCCAAAACGCAGCCTCCAGGAGGCTCCCTGTTGCCCTGTTTCAGAGGCTTAGCCCTCCAAGGCCCCTGCCCAGCTTGCAGCATTTCATCCCTGGGTGTCAGCGTGCCAGCACGGGCCTCCATGGGGAACATGTTGTGTGTCCGACCATCCTGCTGCACGTGGCAGAAAACCTCCCTGGCCAGGTCCCATGGCAGGTTTGGTCAATGTGTGTTTACATGACAAGTGACTTACTTTCAATCAAATCAAATTATAGAAGACCCCCTCGCAGGCTGCCAGCCTGGATCTTGGAGGACTGTTGGGGGTGGGGGGGGAGAGATGGGGCAAAAAGTTTTGAAATGCTGAGCTGCAGGTACTGTTTGTTCTCTATACTTCAAGCGTCCTTGGATTTATTAGCTCAGTTTGAAAGTTAAAATAAGCAGTGAAAGAAGAGTATTAAACCGTTGGTTCATCTTACTCTCAGCAGCTCTCTATAAACTTTCTCTGGCTTTGTAAGTGGCAAGGTCTACCTTGGTTTAATAGTACCTCTTACATTTCTGACGCTTTGCTACTTGACAGGGCCCTCGTGTGACTCACCCAACTGCCTTAGAAGTTTCTAACTCCATATGCAGTGGGCACATCTACACAAGATAATCCGCAGTGGACTAATTCTACTGCACATTAGCACTTCGTGGCAAAAGCTGTGCTAATGTGCAGTAGTATTAGTCTACTGCGTATTAAGCATCATGAAAAGACTATGCACTGGTGCTACTGTGCAGTAACAAAGGTTACTGTGCATTTAGTTAGTATCTCATATTTCAGGTACTAAACTTAATGCACAGTAGCAATAGCATATTACTGCACATGTAGAGGTACCCAGCATTGTCCAGTTTGCAGGCCATTTATAACACTTCCATTTTGTTGTGTAGTTATCTCCATTGTAGTTGTTCTTGAACCATACTCAAGCTTTAGTCTGTCTACCTATTTGGAAACTATTTGTCTTCCTGATCTGGGCCAAGACTCTTCTTATTCCACTACCCTGATGTGAGCATTTGCTGTTTAATCTATATACATGGGCAGTAGCAGCCCTGGCAACTTTGCTTTCCTCTTTAGTCTCATGGGCTGAATCTTCACCCCTTTGATGTAGCCATGGAGAGCAGGTTACGCTACCTGGTCCATACACAAAAGGTGAGCAGGAAATATGAGGACCGAATTAAGATTGGCTAACAGAGAATTTCCTGGTTCTCATTTTTGTCTTCACCTTTGAGAGTTTGCAGGGGAGTTTCTTTTCTTACCAGTCTGATAATGTGATTGGATTGTTAGCCCAAAGATAGTCTGAAATAGAGCCTTCATTAGAATTAACCCCTTGTATTCTGGAATGGGGAATGTGATGCCCTCTGATTCCCTTTCACTTACCTCTTTATAAGTTGTTTTCTGTAAGGTACAGTAGCTGTAAGCGAGTGCTGCTTCAGTAGCTCAGATGCCCCTGGTTCATAATCCCCATTCTGTTTTCAGGCTCTTTACTGGATTGTCTGGATGGGCCACTTAGTCTCTCTGGAATTGTCCCTCTGTTCCCATGATGGATGGTTCACTGTACCCTCTTTAGTCCTGCTTATCTGAAGAAATCTGATCCCTGTCTCAAATCTCTCTTTCTGTTTTCTCCCAAAGCAGGAACAATCATCTGCATTGCCTGCTGAGTGATCCCACTGGTCAATCATGTGTTGAGTGAATGTATTTATTTATTTACCCACAAAAGTGTTTTGTAACACATTGAAACCATTCTTTGTGGTTAGTTTAGAGTGAATTCATCTCAGCTTTTTTTGATTATTTTAAATTTCTTCTTTTTATCTTTGGTTTCTTAAGTAGGCCCAGGGTTATAGTGCCATTTTTTTAGAATCCCTCTCTCTGTTGCAACAAGTTTATAACTGCAGAACTGACTCTGCCTCTTACACTGAAACCAGGTTGATTCTGCTATCACTGTAGTGGCAAGTATCTGCTCCATCAAGGGCCTAGAGAGAGGGGCCTGGATTTTGAAAGGAAGGTACGTTCCAAAGGTTATCTAAAACTGCTTCTCTTGTTTCAGGTGGCCCGGCTGTTTCCTAAAGTATGAAGAAACTTCTGGTGGGAGCCAAGAAACTGGCTTAGGACTGTGGTTCTTCTGTCTTTCTCATCTGTCTTCCATCCTAATTATTATTCCTCCTCTCTAGGTCTTATTTTCTCTCTGTGTTCACAGACATCTCTACTTATTTCCATCTTATATCTGTTTACATCTCTGGCCTGTCTTCTCCAAAACGTTTCTACAAGTAGATGCTAGTTGCCTTACCCTGGAGTTGGATGGAAGAAATTTGCCATCTGCCAAGTAATGGTTTTGTTAGGGAAACCCTGCATGTGTCAACTGGATGTTAAGAAACTGGTAATAGAACCAGAATCTGCTTCTTTAAGGTATTCTCTAACTCCCAGAAGAGGAAGGGAGGAGGTAATCTTCCCCTTATAATCACGTTAATGTGGTTGCTGGATCCAACTTCATACTGCTTTCTCACACTTGCCTTGTTTTCAAGGAGTAGCTCTAAAAAGGTACATGGCCTCTTAAGATTTGTTTTGAACAGTCTTGTTACCTGTCTGTCTCTAATTAGCCTAATGAGCACTAGGTAGCACAGGCTTACAGCACACAAAAACAAGTGGTGTTCCTTGCACTTTCATAGATTCATAGATGTTAGGGGCTGGAAGGGACCTTACATGATTGTCATGTTCCAAGAGACTGTGGTGGGGGATACAGTCTTCAAAAAGCCAGAAGAGACCAACCTAGGGTAGAGAGACAGAACTGGCTTGCAGATTAATAGTAGGAAGTTATGATCAACAGCAGTTCAGGAAGCACTTACTAGTAAGTAACTGATGGATCATGGTTAGTGGGACTCTGCTGGGGCTGACGTTAATGTCTTTGTAAGTGGAGTAAAATGATGGGATCAAGTCACCTATAGTTGATCTTGGAGCTGGAGGGTATTGCTTGTGTAGCAGAGTTAAAAGGGAGTTGAAAGACCCCAGGCAAAGCAGAGTAAGATGAAAAGCTGTTGTTTAGGGCAGTGGTCTCCAAACTTTTTTTGATTGCGCACCCCTATCAAGTAAAAAAAAACTTGACCATGTACCCCCAAGATATGTGTAGTTATATTTGCGCGCCCCTATCTGTAAAAAATTTTTGAGCACGCACCCCCAATATATGTATATTTATATAAATATACATCTAAATAGAAGTTCTAATATTTTCTTCCCGCACCCCAGTGGATCATCTTGCGTGCCCCACTTTGGAGACCACTGGTTTAGGGTGAAGAATGCCTCTGAAGTCCTTGAATAGGGAGGTGAATTTGGGGAAGCCAGAAGGGGAAGCATTGCTGCTTCAGAGATACTACTCATAGATACTACTGAAACAAAAGCAGCTCCCAGAGCAGGCTGAGACTTGTATGTGTGGGGGTAAGCCAGTTCTCAGTAAAGGATGTTAGTGCTCTCAAAGATCGTTTCCAGTCCTTAAGTCTCTTACTCTTTGGGTTTCACCGATATACCAGTTACAAACGTAAGTCTCCCATGCACAGTGCAGGTACTGCCTTACATGCCCCTTCCAGTAAGAAACCTCTGACTTCCTAAAATTGTTTTAGGACTGTACATGTCCTTTATTATGATTGTAGTGTCTCAGAGCTCCCGCAGTCATATGTTGAACTGCACTGTTCTAGGTGGTGTGCAAATGCAGAATGAAAAGAATCCCTTGCTTTATAAAGGGACTCCCCTTGCTCTGTCAGTCAAATGCTCCTCCTTCCACAAATTCTGTCTTGATACAGGTTTTTAAAGCAGGTTTCTTTCAGCTCAGGTGGGGGTTGAGCAGCTGGTGCCTTTTCTCTGGTATCATGCCCCAGGTGAGAAGTGTTAATGTTTTCTCTTGCTCCATCTTGGCATTGAACATGATCAAGCTAGGAGTCTTTTGGCAGCTGTGTGACCACTGCTGATTACTGTGGGCATGCTATGCTGCAGAAGCCAGCAAGTTAGCTAGGAGACCTTCTGCTTCATATGTGGCCAAATCCCTTTAATTTCTTATTCAAACATTATTTGGCAACAGGCATCAGGCCAACTCCATGTGTGTCACTGACTTAGTGTAAAGCTCTACATTGTACAAGCCAGCATTACTTTATTACTTGATGGGAGAGTAGAAAGCATCCTACAAGAGGCTGTGCTATGACCCACAGGGTCCTCAGGTCCTCTGCAGGAAGGAGGAAATGTGGCGGTATCAGACTCTCTTCCTGAAGCCTTTGGAAGGCAAGTATTAGTGCAAAAAACATTGCTGTTCATTTGCCAGAGTGGCTGTCCTTTTTCTTCATGTGGATGCTTGGCCTGATTGCTGCTGCTGCAATGTGTTCAGCTCCCACTAGGGTGGAGTGAGGAACTCAGTGTCAGGTTTCATAGTTTGTAGGGTTGGAAGGGACCTGAGTAGATCATCTAGTCCGACCCCCTGCCATGGCAGGACAGAGTACTGGGGTCAAATGACCCCAGCAAGGTGTACATCCAGCCTCCTCTTAAAGACCCCCAGGGTAGGAGCCAGCACCACTTCTCTTGGAAGTTGGTTCCGGATCCTAGCCGCCCTGACTGTGAAGTAGCACCTCCTGATGTCTAGCCTAAATCTACCCTCTGCCAGCTTGTGACTGTTATTCCTGGTCACTCCTGGCAGTGCTCGGGGGAGCATTGCCATGCGGTCCGTAAGCCAACCAGCCCTGGCCCCCATCTATGCATATTGATTTTTATTTCCCCTTTCCATGAGAGTTGCATCTTTGATCTGTAGGGGTCAACAGAAGCACATTCACTGGGGGCTGAGGGAGCAAGAACTTTTCTCTTTCAAGGCATTTCTTGCTACAGCAGAAGGTCAAGCCTGTGCTGCACAGGATAGTCTTCTGATGGAGCCACCCATTTTCAGATGAATAAAACCAGCCAGAATTGCTTCGCTTTCATGCTGCTGTTGGGGAAGCACATGGTTCAGGATCAGTGCAATGGAAACTGTCCTTATCCTATAGTAATGGGTTCAGTGCTCATCCCACAATAATGGGTTTTGCCTTTGGTGACTGGTAGTCTCTTCCTAGTGGATGAGTGCAGTTGCTGTCTGTTCATTAGCTTCAGGCTTTGGCCTGCTAGTGACGTGCCTAGGTAGCATCTTAATTGGGATATCCTGGTTCTCTCCTTGCATGCTAAATAGGCATGTTAACTGATTTAGCTCCTTTTCTTAAAAGGAATCATAAATCTTCTAGAGAATGAGTAATAGCAGTTACTGCTGCTGATAGCAGCTTTAGCTGCATTCCCTGCTGACTTAAAGCAATTAACTATCCTGTTTTGTACCTGAAACCTTGTCTGGCTTTCAGAGGATTTGTTCTGTTTTGTTTTTTTGCAGGCAGAGTTATATTTGGGTTTCTTGAACTTGCCAATAGCATAGGCGCATTAACCTTCTGGTCACAATCGCAGCCATTTCACAAGACCTTGCAAGCAGTTGTTTCTAGGGCAACAAGAAATCAAGTTTCAGTTTTCTGGACTGATGAAAATTTCACAACCATAGTAAAGAAATTGTGCTGAGAGATGTGATTTCCTGTTATGTAAAGTGCTGCTTGAGTGCAGTGAGTTTTGGTTCTCGTTTCTGTTTGAGATCCATTGTCTTCGGCATGGAAATGTCTCTGATACCTTTTAACATCAATCTCCTTTGGAAAGCTGCTAGCAGACATGGTAATTAAGTTCCAGCGGGTGAATGGGGTTCAATGATTTGAAGGGCAAGAATCCCAGGAACAGGATTCCAGAGTAGGGGATAGAATATATATCCATGGTTGAAACACAGATGCCAGTCATGTTATTGAGAAGCTTGCACCATTGCAGGTGCAGTACAATCCTTATGGCTAGTGAACACAAAAAAATAATGGAGAACTCTGGCAGGCCCATTGCCACCTGGTCAGGCCGCAGCTGGAGTACTGCGTCCAGTTCTGGGCGCTGCACTTCAGGAGGGATGTGGACAACATGGAGAGGGTCCAGAGGAGGGCCACTTGCATGATCAGGGGGCAGCAGGGCAGGCCCTACGAGGAGAGGAACCTGTTCAGCCTCCACAAGGGGGTGGGTGGGAATCTAGTGGCCGTTTACAAACTAGTCAGAGGAGACCGGCAGGCATTGGGGGAGTCCGTGTTCCCCCGAGCACTACCAGGAGTGACTAGAAATAGCAGTCGCAAGCTGGCAGAGGGTAGATTCAGGTTAGACATCAGGAGGCGCTACTTCATGGTCAGGGCGGCTAGGATCTGGAACCATCTTCCAAGAGAAGTGGTGCTGGCTCCTACCCTGGGGGTCTTTAAGAGGAGGCTGGATGAACACCTCGCCGGGGTTGTTTGACCCCAGTACTCTTTCCTGGCATGGCAGGGGGTCAGACTTGATGATCTGCTCAGGTCTCTTCTGACCCTACCTACTATGAAACCTTTGCTCTGGTACACCAGGTGTGTATATATTACTTCAGACATAGTGTTCCTGCATATGTTTAGTAAATTGGACCAGATGACCCTCGAGAATCCTTTCTAACCCAATGATTCTGTGTGCTTACTAGTTAATGTACATGCACACAGCCACAGTAACTGCATTCACGTACAGTACTAGATCCACAGCAGTGTACTTGCAACCCAGATTTTCAGAATTTGGTTGTGTAAGTAGGAATCAAACTTGGGCAGCTGATTTTGGATAGGTTCGTTCATATGTGCTGTTTCAGACTGTCTGCAGACTTGAAGAATTTGCCACCCCCAGAGTTAGCTGCCTCCCTTTTAGAAGGTTTCTTCTTTGGCCATAAGGACTAAAAAGCTCAGTGTCTGAAAAGTGTTTTGTTCTGAAGCTGGATGAGTGGCTCAGGCTGCCTAGTCCTGGCCTGCAGGTCAGGTGGTGATGCCACTAATTTGGGTTGTTCAATTCTTAAATAGGGATTTCCTGTTCATGTCTGTTGCCTTCTCTTTGTTTCTTTCCTGAGAAGAGTTAGTCTGATGGAGGAAAAGCTATAGCTCCACACCTACCCACAGAGATGCTTGTTACTGTGGGTTCATTTTCTCCTACCTCACCTGGACAGGTCAGCATATTCCCAATAAGGTGGTGAAACCTAAGGAGATCATCCAGGTAAAAGGTATTTTGCACTGTACTGCATCACTTCTAAGGCTGACTCTTGTGCATGCTGTTTATGTTTGTCTTTAGGTTCAGTGAATGAAAATCAGCGACCATCCAATTCATACAATGGGGACCTGAACGGGCTGCTGGTGCCAGACCCCATCACAGCTGGAGATGGAGCTTCATTGGCTAAGCCAATGCACCGCAGTGTTCCTCTGGGAACCCTGCAGGAGAAGCAAGTCATGTAAGTTGTTCACCATTAGTCATTTCTAATATGTGGAAATGCCCAGAAGACCAGTCTGATACAGCTCAATTAGTTTATTGATTAAGCCTGTGAAGGCTGTTAGCAATCCTTAGCCTGTGGTACTGCTGCAGAAACTAAAATGGAGCAAGCTCAGCATTTTGGTTAATGCACCTCCAGTTTTAATCCACATATAACTATAGAATTCAGCAAACCTCCATTTGCTTTTACCTCAACCAGTAAGAATCCCGAAGCCTCATGCATACACTTTCTTAAGGATATATGGCAGTTCTTAAAAATTCTAATATTATAAAAGCCTTAGTCTGTCTGTCCATAACGCTTTATTCATACTCTGATTGGTTGCCTCGGCACATGGTGGAGCACCGTGGAGACAGCGGAGACTGAGGGGCCAGAGCAGGGGGGGGCCAGGCCAGCTCTGCTGGCTTTGCCCCCTGCTGCTCTGCTCCTTGGAGGCAGAGGGGGATGACAGGGAGTGTAGCGCTGCCATGACAGGGCGCACATCGGGGGGAGGGGGGGGAGTGAGGCCGGTGATGCTGGCCTCGCCCCCTCCCCGCCTGTGCCTTGGAGCCAGGGGCTGGGGCACTCCCCCTTCCAACAACAGCCTGCGGAGGAAGGCAGGGTGTGGGGAGAGCGGGAAGAGGGGGGGAGTTTGACTGGTGGCTGCACCCCACCGCAGCCACCACCGCTCTGGGCCTTGGCGGCCCTGGCCCTGGCCTGGAGCAGCAGGGGGGAGGTGAGGAGCAGCTCCAGCCCAAAGCAGCCAGGGGGGAGGGCAGAGTGGCCCAGGCTCTGGCCCTGGCCTGAAGCGTTGAGGGGGGAGGAGGACAATGGCCTCAGCCCTGGCCCAAAGTGGCAGAGGGGAAAGTAGGGAGCGGCCATGACCCGAGGCAGGGTTAAGCGGGGAGGGAGCTGGACACAGTCCTCTGTCCCTGCCATCCCCACACCCCATCATTCTTGATGGGCATTTTGCTAGCGGAAGCATAAAAGTGCAAGATTCATCATGCTTGTCTGGTACAAAAGAAAAAAACCCAATTATAACAAATATTTTGAAAACAATGTGTTTGACTATTGGAAGATTTCATATCATGATTTAGTATAGTGCAATAAACAACATCTTTATACATGTCTGAGTTAAATAGATACCCAAACATATACCATGCTTAACATAACAGCCTAAAGATAATATAGCTTTAGCTAACAGCATTTTGCAGGGATGCCTGAGAACAAGTGGGAAGCTCTGTCAAATCTTGGTTCTGGTGAGACTGATATAATGAGAAGCTGTGAAAGTACAGTTTGAATTTTACAGCAATTCAGCAAAAATATTTTTCACTTCGAAAGGCCAGTGCCTACATTTATATTGGATTGTGAGGAATATCTCTGAGGCAGATATGACTGTAAAGAGCCCTAGGTCCGATGTGCAGCATCTCTGCTGTTCAAGGATTAAGGAGCCTTGGTGGAACTGTGTAAGAGAGGGGGAAGCAGCTCTGAAATTAAAAAAAAAAAAAAAGATATTCTGCAAATTGAGATTTGAAAAAAAAAATCAGCAGAGCTAAGGATGCGTATAGCAGCAGGTACTGCAATTCATATGCGTTGGTAGAGCTGTATATGGAAACTTGTGTACACTGCAGTTCACCTATCCCCATACTTCTGTCACTTCAAGTAATGTTTGTGCTGCATGTTATAGAGCAATGTAGAGATGCCTGATTTAGCCTGGTCATAGGAAGCAGTCTAGCTGAGATAGTGTAGAGCTTCACATGTGCTCATTTCTCAAGTGGGAAAATGAACATGCATGGAGCTCTGTGCCGTTATAACTGGACTGCTTTCAGGTCTTTGGTTAGGTCTGATTTCTCTTGCACCATGCTATGGAGTGTAGACATGCCCTATACATTCCGTAGGCAGTTCGTCTTCAGGTAGCACCTAGCAGAAGAACTGATCCCAAGGTAAGTTACTACCCTGCTGAGTGGTATACATAATTAGGTGTGCCTTTGACACTATACAAAGGTTTGGCGGTGACACTGCAGGTAACGTTTTTACTTACTTTCTATCACAAGGCATGAGTGATGACATAGCAACCCAGGTATTACTGTATAGGATTAGAGCACTGATCTATTCAGTCCAATCCTCTTTGTCTTTGCGTGACTGCTCTTCTCTGCATTAAGCTAGTCGTATGAAGATGCCTGCAATTTGGCTTCTCTGAAGATCACTTGTTTAGCATGTTCCTGAGAGGTGCTACTGGGGGAAGTGCTTAACAGCGAGTTTCACTTATTCCAGTGACAGCATATGTTTGGTCTTAGACCAGCTGCATTTTTTTGGTGGTATTTGGACTGTGGCCCAGAACAACTGTGAGGAATCTTACAACTTGAAGGCAGAAGGGTGGATAACTTGGGCGTGAGAAACCTTTGAGAGATTTTAAGCTGAAGAAACTAGACCTTTCTGCGTGGTATACTAATGTTGAATTTGGACATAGAAGAGTAACACAAGTATCACTGAGTTGCAGTTTAAATCTGTTTCCCATGACACTTGTGCAGTGTCACTCTCTTCACTCAAGAAGGCTGATGTGTGACTTTAACTCTTTATTTTTCTTCAAAGCTGCCTTTCTGGAGATGATGGCTCTACCTGCCTCGTGATATCAGCGAAAGATGTGGAGATAGTAGCCAGTAGTGATTCTAGCATCACCAGTAAGGCCAGAGGGAGCAACAAGGTAAAGGGGAAGTGTGCCTCTGTCTGGTCAATCTAAGCCAGTGATTCTTGACTAGGGTGCTGTGAGATCCTGTTAGCCAGGGGTGGACACAATACAGTCCATGGGCCAGATCTGGATCACCAACTGATTGATCTGGCCCGTGGGACAACAGCCACCAATTTACAGGATCTGGTCCACCCACCGGTGGCTCCAACCACCATGTGCAGACAAGTGGGCTAGACTATTTCCACTGTACCAGGTGGGTAGGCAAGACTGTTTCCACCACAGCAGCATCACTTCCACCACAGCAGCATCACTTGTGGACCTCGGTGGACACCCCCAATCTTCACCTCCACAGCTGTTGCCTGTGCCCACCTGGGGCTGCTTATGTTATGCCAGGCAGGTGGTGGTGTACTCAGTAGACACAGCCGGCAGGTTCCAAGTTGGGAATGGGGATCAGGGCATGCTGCAGCTCTGGGCAGGTGTGGGGAGAGACAGAGGGTGAGAGAGAGGGGATCAGGGTGTACTACAGCTCTAGGGCAGGGGAGAGTGGAGGAAGGGAAGAGAATTGGCCTGCAAGAGGACACTAAAACTCATTAAGCGGCCCTCCAGTCAAAATAAGTGCCCACCACTGCTTTTAGGGATGCCGTGCAACATTAGCGCTGTTGGGTATGCAAAGACTTGCACATGATTCACAAGATAAACCAGAGATTTCAAATAGGAATCCATTGTGTCAAAAATATTTGGACATGTAATCTTTTGAGTTCTCTGAAACCAGAGAATTGCTCTGTTGTTTTTCTGTAGTCATAAAGTCTCAGCGAAAGCTGAGAGCTGGCATTTTGCGAAGGTTTTGCTTGAGTCTAAAAAGTTTGAGAACCACAGGTCTAAGCCCTTCACTGTAACACCCAAGTACCTCTTAAGGTTTTAAAAATGAAAATAACTGCTTCCTTCCCAGTTTGTCAAAGGGTAACATCTTCCTTAATTATGGGGGAGGGGGAGTGTTTGAGGAACCTATTGAGAGAAAGGTGAATCAGAGATGGATTTTGGGCATGTAACTAATTTTTTTGCAGCAGTGAGCTCCATGGTCTAGGACAGTGGTTTTTAACCCCTAGGGGTCCTCAGACTATATCTAAGTGATCTGCAAAAGATGACTGTAATCAATTAAAAGTATATGACTACCCATACTTACAATTCAAAGGGGTCTGCACCTCTATTCAAAATTTACAAAGGGGTTCATGCCCCCATGCAAAAGTTTTTAAGGGTCTGCAAATGAAAAAAAGTTGAAAACCACTGGTCTAGGTGCAGCTTCTGTGAAAATTCCCTTCCCTGTGCTTCGTGTTAGTCAGTGGTTTCCTTGCTCCAAAGGGAGGTCATGGCCGTGAAGGGAGAAGTGACCTAAGCTGTAGGTCTGACCAGGTCCACTGAGGGCTCTGGTTAGCAGCATAGTTATGCAGAAGTAGGGCTGGAAAGGACCTTGAGAGGTCATCTAGTCCAGCCCCTTGCCTGAGGCTGGATCATCCCAATCTAAATCATCATATACAAATCCATTGTCTAGCTACTTAGCAAAATTATGCTATCAACCCTGACACAAGACAACACATAACACCCTAACCTGCTATAGGTAAAGCAACAGCACAGTGCTGTTAAGTAGCTTCTATGCTGAACAGGGAACAGAGCGCCAGATGTGTTCAACTTAAATCACTCTGCAGATGAGTTGTTATATTTTGACCCAATTGGAATTTTTCCAGAGCTTGTGGCTACATTCCTAAATAGGAGTTGGAGATTTATTTTTAGTATTAATTGTAGAGGTTGATGGCCATAAAAGTGTGGATCACTATTTTACCCCTGTTTGGCAGCGTGGTCTGCTGGGCAGCCACAGATGGAAAGCATGGTACTTTGCTATTTTGATATTCATAGTACTTTTCAGTTCCTTTCTCTGCATCTACCACAGGGACAACCTTTAGTACATTAGGCCAGGCCTCCGTCTCAATTGCTCCCAGATTCCCTACTGGCAGTATTTAAATGTAGGTCAGTTGCCTCATGCCATAGACCAAATAGGCACTTTTATCTCAAATACCCTTTCCATTGACTGTTGCTGGAGTCCTAGACTTCCCTTCAGTTTCTTTGTTAGCATTGTCCCATGGTAGATGAGCCAGTAGTATTATTCAGCAGTACCTGATAGTACCTTTTTTACCTGAATCTAAGATTACATTGAATTTAAGAGGACCCCCCAATATTTAGATTCAATACATGGACAATTATAAATATAAGAACATCAGAAGTTCCACAGTGAGTCAGACCAATGGTCTATCTAGCCCAGTATTTTGTCTCCATTCATGAGTGGCAGAAGTGGATGCTGGAGGAGAGCACTGAATCAGATATCTCTAGAATGATGCATCTCCTTTTCAAAACCTTCCCTAGTGTCTACCATGTGTTGGGTTAGAGATGCCAGAGAAGACACCGCCAACCATTCTGTTCAATACTCATTAATACCCACCACCACCTGTGGCAGTTAATTCCACAAGTTAACTACACATCGCTTTAGGTATTTTCTATTATTAGTATTAAACATGTCACTTACTAATTTCAGTAGGTATCCCCCCTACTTCTAGTATTCTGGGACTTGGAATCTAATTAATAGACATTCATCTTAAATTCATCCCCCCGCACGCTACTGCTGTGGAAAGTAGTGGTGGGGGAGGGGGCAAGGAGTAGACCCTTGCCCCTGCTCCCCTGCCTCTTGTCTCCCCCAACATGCCTGTGTCTGCCACCCTATCATGTGTCCTCTCTGCCCCTTTGTGCTTGTGCCTGGCTGCCACTTCTTCCTTGTGTGCCACCCTTCCTTACCTTCTGCTGCAGCTCTGTTCTCTGGGCAGCAGATGTATGACCCTGACCCAAACCCCAGCCCAGCTGGGCCAGGGAGAAGTGGAGGTAGCTCCCAGCTAGGCAAGGTTGGGACTGGAGGACTGGAGCCACAGCAGAAAGTAAGATGGGGGAGGGGAGCAGGGGGTGAGAAGGGCAGACATAGGCATGGAGTGGGGGCAAGGAATAGGGAGGCAGGGTGCAGGGTCCCCCACCCCTGCCATAGTCTCCCCTGTGCTCCCCACAACTGCATACCCCCTCCCCTCCCAAGTGAGTCATTCTGGCTTGGGGCAACTGGCAACTAGGGGTGCACTGATAGAGATTTTTGTGGCCAATGCGGATAACTAATTTTTCAACTGATAGCAATCTGATTTCCAATACCCATGCTTTCCGTGGCATCATGGACAGCTGCCTCCAGCTGGTAAGTCTGGTTTGCTGGAAGGGGAGATCAGATCAAGGCCTTCGCGGTGAGGGAGGGTGTGGGGTTGGGGCAAGTGCTGCCCAGCTGCGGCAGGGTGGCCATGGCACAGAGTCGCAGTTCAGCAGGGGGATGCGGGGAGGGGGAGGGTGGCTCTCGCTGCTGTGTGCCACTTGGCCAGGCGCCACTATTCTGGCAGCTTGTCTGGCGCTTGCCTGCTCGTCTGGCAGCTCCCACTGCTGCTTGTGCCACTCATCCAAGAGGACAGGGCAGGGGGTGCCCCCAGATCTGTGTGGGGCTGGTTGGGGCCGGGGCTGCACCAAGCTCTTTCTGGCAGGGCAGGGCGGGGCTGTGCTGGGAAGGGGCTACAGGGGGAGGGGGTGCTGCCCCCACAAACTTACTGTAGTCCCTTCCTGGTGCAGCCCTGCCCCACCAGGATGAGCTTGGCACAGCCCTGGGCCCAGCCTACCCCACATAAATCCGGGGCACACTCCCCTCCCAGATGAGTGGCAGGAGCTGCCAGATGAGCCACTGGACCAGTGGCTCCTGGCTGAGTGGTGCACAGCGGCGGGAGCTGCCCCTTGCCACCTGGATGAGCTGCGGCTCCATGCCGCGCCTGTCCTGCCCTGGCTGGGCAGCTCTTGCCCACCCCGTGCCCCAGTCCAGCCCCATTCCTCCCTCACCACAGGGTCCTTGATCTGTCCCCCCAGTACCTTTCCTCCCCACTCCCCTTCCACCTCATCAGACTTACCAACTGGAGGCAGCTCTCCAAGCTGCAGGGCTGTGCTCCTCGCCGCCTGTGCTGCACTGTGGCTGCTTGCATGCACAGGCCATTTATTGGCCTAATTATTGGCCTGATATGGTCAATTTCTGATATAGTAAATTTTCTTTATATTGGTGCCTATCCAATATTGGACTGATGTATCGGTGCACCTCTATTGGCAACTTGGCTGTTGCTTCAGCCCCAAGCCTGAGGCCAAAGCCAGAGTTGCTGCCTGCCCCAGTCTGGTACTCGTATATAAGATGAGGTCTTCCCCATCCCCCATGCTGTATTTGAGTAAATATGATAACTCTTGTTTGCAATGCATAGCCTCAGGAGCATGGCTGCTTTGGGCTCTCTAAAAGTCTCTATTTAGGCTACACTCTTCTGGATTCACTCTGAAATTTCCTTATGAAATGGCCATTTGGTTTCTGCAGTGCTGCCTCTTTCCCACTGAAGGGTGTTTGTTCAGCCCTTCTTTTTTCATTTTTCTCCAGGTTATGTGTTTCTTTCTTCCACACAGGTAAAAATCCAACCAGTTGCCAGATACGACTGGGAGCAGAAATACTACTATGGAAACCTGATAGCAGTCTCAAACTCTTACCTGGCATATGCCATCCGAGGTGAGGCACCCTTCTGTTGTTTTGTAGGTTTTGTCTGTGCTGGGTTCCTCTTGTGTTTCAGTTGTTATTAGGGCAAATACTTTCAACTTTCTTTGGGACATCCCATGTCTCATGCTCATGTTAGGGATGATTAAGTTAGGTAGACTTGGAAGTAGGTGTAGGGGCTGGCGTTAAAAGAAGGGGTTGGTAGGTTGGAGTGGAAGAGTAGAATACAACTATTGAAGAGAAAGCATCTAACTCCAGTGGGAAAGGTTGAATATAGTGGGAGCAGTAATGGTGAAGAGCAGGCCTTTGAGAGAAAGAGAGCAGCAGAACCAGGGAATGAAAGAGATGATGGAATGGGGCTTGCAGAATACCTCACTGAATCTACAGGATTCAGTCAGATTTGGGAATAAATATTTTAGAGGCTGGGCATTGAGAAGCTACCATGAAGAGAAATAAGGCATGTTTGCAGCTGGGGGTGCCTTGTCCTCGGAGTCACTCTCGCCAGACTCTGCTACCCCCTGTTTGCTCTGCAAGTGGGGTTGTTTGAAATGATGCTTTGATAAGGCAGTCAGGGACCACTTTGTGTTGGAGCTGGGATTCCATAGGGACCTGGTTCCATCCTATTGAGAGTTCATCTGTCCTCTAGAGTTAATGTTTCTATCGAAAACAAACCTAGTCTCCATGGATAAGCACAAAAATAGGCCCTGAGTAACAAGAGAGTGCAAAACTATTTAAAACTGATTTATTTGCATATGTTAAGAGCAGTTGTGGGGTTAAAAGAAGCTTCAGAAGAGATGAAGCAAGTACAGAGCAGAATGCTCCCTTTGGAGCAAGAAGCTGATGCACCTTGTTAATAAAGCTCAAGTTGTCCAGCATGAATGCAATGAGTTTTTGGACACACTTGATCATCTGCAGTGGCCCTTCTTTCTCTTGCCTCACCAGAGGTCTCTGAGAGGTTCCCTTCATGCTGTCCCTCTCTAACACCTAGCACTCTCCCTCTACAGCAGTGGTTTCCAACATGGTGCTTGTTGGCGCCATGGTGCCCCCCC
>NW_017728998.1:47207149-47213594 GCF_001723915.1 Gavialis gangeticus | reverse complement strand
CCCCCCCCCCCAGGTTTATTCAGGTGTCTGTGTGCATTTTTACGATTGGTAAAAATCATTATTCCAACAAATATTTTTGTAAGAAAAAGGAAGCTGCATTTTGAAGTTGCAGATCTAATGCAATTTTAGGTAATGGATGAGATGATCGGATTGATCTAAATTCTATACTTTAATATTCATATTGGTGCCCCCTGCTTTTTCTTTTAAATGCGAATGTGCCCTTGGGTACATAAATGTTGGGAACTCCTGCTCTAGAGAACACAGTTGTCAGGAATCTGTTGCCATTGCTATGTATGGCCTGCCCTTTCCCACCAAGGTGAGTGTGGAGAGCTGGAAGTAGAATGTAGGGCATGTCTGTTAGAGAGGCCTAGTGGTTTGGACGGTGGAAGTGGGAAATTTCCTGGGTTCAAGTGTGTATCTTGCGTTTGATTTCCTTTTTCGTTGGCCCCACTTTGCTATATGAATGCATGTAATTTTCTACTTTCATCCAGTAGAGGATGTGACTCTGTAAGCTTCTGTGAAGCTTTATCCCAGATTTCTGAAAAACTGAGTTGAAACTTAAAATTACTTAACGCTACTGGAATTTGCTGAATTGTTGGAAGCCTCTTCTCCTAATTGCCAGCTTAAGGTGAATATTTAAGGTTCTGCATAAACCCTTGAAGTTGGTTATGGACACTTCTATCGGTAGAGTTCTGCCCATTAATACAAATCCCAATATCACTGCCTTCCAAATAAGCTAAGGCAAACTTTCTGCATCAGAGCAAAGTCACCTTGGTGTGGGAGGGAGGATAACATACAGCTGGCTGCTTGAGAGATCATAGGAGATGCAGGAAACTGAGCGAAGTATTTACAAGGCAAGCAAATCTATCTCATTGCTGTGATGGCTCTTTTTTTTCCTCCAACAAAGGTGAATGCCTTAGTGTGATGTGGTATGAAGTACTGTACTGTACTGTACCACACCGTATGCTGTATGCTGACAGGGACTGTCAGCATGCTATCCAGAATGGCTGCTGGCAGGGATGAGTGTTGAAAACTGTTGGAATCAAAGAAAAGCCTATGGAAGAACTTCCTGATGGCAGGCAGTGACTTTTCTCTTTTGTATTCTCTTCTGTAGGTGCCACTAACGGCTCCGCCATGGTGCGTGTGCTGAGTGTCAGCACAGCTGAGCGAACCTTGCTGAAAGGATTCACGGGTGGTGTGGCAGACTTGGCTTTCGCCCATCTCAACTCCAACCAGCTAGCCTGCCTGGATGAGGCTGGCAACCTCTTTGTCTGGCGCCTAGCCATGGTTAATGGGAAAATCCAGTATCTGATCAAGCCAGCTCTGTGGCAGTGTTTGCGTAGTGATGACACATTAATGTAGTAGCAAATCAGGCTGGGCTTCAGGGGCTTAACAAGCAAGCACTTAGCAAACAAGAGCCTGGATAGTTTTACTCTTTCCATTAAAGGTTATGCTACTGTGGTGACTGACATGAATGTGAATCAGTTGAGCAGAGATCATGGGTAATAGAGTTGATTCAAACCTCATAGATTTCATAGACATTAGGGCTGGAAAGGATCTTGTGAGATCATTGGGTTCAACCCCCTGCCCATATGGCAGGAAGTCAGCTGGGGTCAGATCACACCAGCAAGATAAGCATCCAAGTGCTTCTTAAGGGGATCCAGAGTAGGTGCTTGCACCACTTCTGCGGCAAGTCTGTTCCAGACTGGAGACTTGGATGGTAAAGAAGTTTTTCCTCATGTCCAGTCTAAAATAGTCTTCCAGCAGTTTGTGGCCATTAGACCTTGTCTTCCCTTGGGGTACCCTGAGGAACAGACGTTCTCCCAGTTCCTGATGCCCACCCCTTATATACTTATAGGCCGCCACCAAGTCCACCTGAGCCTTCGCTTCTCCAGGCTGAAGAGTCCCATGCCTCTCCTCATAAGGCCTGTTCTTTTGACTTCTAATTATGTGAGTGGCTCTCCTCTGGACTTTCTCAAGCTTCTCAATGTCCTGTCTAAAGTGGAGCTGAGAAGTGGATGCAGTACTCCAGCTGCAGCCTCACCAAAGCCAAATAAAGAGGGAAGATGACTTCTTGGTCTACTTGAGATGCATCGCTAGATGCAAGCCGCAGTTTTATTTGCTTTGCTGGCTTCAGTATCGCATTGGTGCCTCATGTTCATCTTGTGGCTAGTCATGACCCCCACATCTCTTTTGGTCATGGTGCTAGTGAGTGTAGCACTGCTGAACCTAAAAGTATGATGTGGGCTTTTTCTCCCACTGTGGAGCACCTTGCATTTCTCTGTGTTGAATGTCATCAGGTTTTCATCTACCCACCTTGCGAGCCTGTCCAGGTTGGCCTGAATTGCTAGCCTATCCTTTATGTGCAGTAACTTAGAATAGTGGTCTCCAGTCAACATTTAGAGAGGGTGTCTCCATAAAGCTGTGGCCCTTTACGATCTCACTAGTGTCTATGATGAGCATCTGCAGAGAACCAGAATTTTAAATGATCCAACTCCGCCCTGTGGTTATTGCTGCAGGCAAAAATGGTCTTTCTAGTTTTACTCTCCCATTGACTGAATTAAATAGTGACCCTTTAGACTGGCCAGTCTCATGCATGCATTGCCGCTAATGCCCTCCACCCTCCTGTTTTGAAACAGAACACTCATGATGTCTTGGAGGTACTTGCTCATGTTCCACTGATGGAGGCAAGATTACCTTTTAGAGTGTTGTCTCTAGCCGTACTGGGCTTCCTGGGGCACTTCTCAGCCTGGTGCAGTGCACTGCCTCGTAGGTCATGGCAATGATCCTTTAAGTGACTGAGTTAAGCCATTTTACTATAATGAAGCAGGGCAGGACAGAACCCTTGCACCCCAATGTGTCACTTGGCTGGGATGTCCTTCCTGCATCTCTTACCATTGCCTCTTTTTCCCAGTGCTAGCTGAAATAACACAGCCCAAA
Organism: Gavialis gangeticus; assembly: GCF_001723915.1. Classification (NCBI taxonomy): domain Eukaryota; kingdom Metazoa; phylum Chordata; order Crocodylia; family Gavialidae; genus Gavialis; species Gavialis gangeticus. The sequence goes on along the minus strand of NW_017728998.1, from coordinate 47,210,654 downwards.
GCTAATTCAGTTTCCAGCCTAAACAGCTGAGAATTTCGCTCCACTTGTGTGCGTATAAGTGTAACCTAGGTATATTTCCCTGTTTTACTTTTCTATTCCATTCTTATGCAGACAGTAAGTGAAACATACAGAAGACATCTAGATCCTTGTCAGCTTCTCTTTGCAGCAGAAAAAAGCAGGCTCCCTACTTATATCATCAAAGTCCTTTAACTGGTTTTCCTTTGGATCTCAGCGATCCAAAAAGTGCTAATTAACTTCAGACTTCAAAAGAGGACTCAACTTGAGCAGATTATTGGTTAACTATACTAACAGCCCAAACTGTGCAAGTTCCTTAACATTATAATTAGAGAGGAGATCCTGGTGAACATTAAACGACCTGACGGTACCCCGTTGAACAACTTTCGGAGGATCATATGGTGCCCCTTTATTCCAGATGAGAATGAGGAGAGCAGTGAAGAGGGGAGCCAAATACTGGCGCTGCTGCATGAGGACAGGGTAAGGAGGCCTGTGGGTCTTGTTGACATGTTGTTCCTTATTGTTATATCTAGGGGGAGAGAATATAATTGCATGTGAAACAAATGTATTGGTTATAGCCTACTTGCAATGTGTAGTGTATAGCACACTGCCAATGTGTAGTGGCCTTTTCAGAACAAGTTTGATACTTGTATAGTAGTGAGAATTAAAAAGGAGCATGCTTGTTTCTGACTGTTAGCCAGTGTTGTTAATCCTCACTATTGTGAGCACCATATAAAATTCATAGTATGGTGTATTTTTTGTAAGATAAAAGCAGCCTTTTTCTTAGTTCAGTCAAGTCCTTTTCTGTTGCTTTGATTACAGTAGGTGGATTCTCTTGCCAACATAGCTGGCATGGTGCTGTTTATAATAAAATGTCTGGAACAATGATTTTGAGCACTAAAATCGCACATGCTTTTAGGTGACTAAACATAGAAACGCTTCTTTACAGAGGTTAGTCTAATAGGGCAGAAATGACATTGTCCAGACATGTCTGTCTCATGTTGAAGTTCTGAAAAAACTAAAACACTTAACCCAGCTCAACATTGTAGATGTGTTGCTTGTGGAGAAGATCATCATGATACATTCTAAATTAACTGTGACCACCCATGATGTCACTGTTGTCACATTAGTGGAAACTTTTGCTCCAAGTGCAGTGACAGTCATAAAGCCAATGTATTAAGAAAAGCATTGAGAATCAAATAACATATAATGTCATTATGCAGATAACTGGTAATCTCTTTCCTCAAATAACACGTCCAGTTCTCAACACTTTATTTAAAAAAGAGCATAGCAGAAACAAAGAGGAACAAAAAAGCTTAGAGGCATGGAAAGACTTCCATGTAAGAGGGGACTGAAAATAATAGAACTGTTTAGCCTAGACAACTGAAGAAGCAATTTGTGAAGTTTCAATGTAATTCATTTTCCATTTTACTTTAACTTTGCCCCGCAAGTATTTGGATTAGTACGATAAATTGATCACATTCTTTTTCTGCAGCATATGGTCTTATTGGGTGCCAGATCAGACAATGAATGAAGTTGAAGTTCTGAGTATTCTGCAAGTGCAGAAGGTGGACTGTGTAGTGAACGAGGCAGGAAGGAGTCTGCAAGAATGGGGGGGATAATCTCGTGGATAAAGCAAAGCACTGAGTCGTAGGAGATGTGGTGTGCTTCAAGCTTCTCTTGGGCCTTAGCAAGGCACTTAATCCTTCTGTGCTTCTCTGCCATCTGTAAATACGAATAATACTTTCCTGCTTCACAGGATGCTGTGAGGATACATTTGATTCGTAATGTCTCTTGAGAGGCACTGAAAAACTATGGTCTGAGTCATGGGGTGCCCATTCAGAGAAGTGCATGAATGCTGTGCATTGTGAGGTGATTTAAGTGCTGAACACTGAGCACTTCCCATCCTGTGCACTGAATGAGGCAGGGATCCTATAGAAGGGCAGCATGGTCATAATAGTCTGGATATGCTTATGTGTAAGGGGGGGAAAAGTAGGTTTGCATGAGCAACCTCAGTATTGTCTTGTTCTGCTTGCTTCATTGCACAGCCTTTGTGTTCCCCTAATGGTGTTTAAAAATCTAGAAAACCATTAAGAAACAGCAGATAATTAAGCACCTCTGTCTGCCAAACTGCAATAGTGTTGTGCATGGCACCATCTCTGCATGATGTGGAAGGGGGTGGGATCCCTTGGAAGCTGTCCTTCCACAGAAACCCCACTTGCTATATGAAAGGAAGTCTAGATGGAATGGTTTAGTACACAGAGTTCAAACTTCATAGTGGGCCACAACTCAATGAGAAGGGCTGTTCTGAACACCCTGCCAATCTGATATGTGGTCAGTCAGCCACCCCTCTTTCCCACTGGGGCTGGAATAACTTTCATGTGGCAGCTATCACAGTTGCTGATGTGGGAATCATAATAGCAAACCAAGGTATTTGTAATGTATTTTAGCACTCTTAGGCAGTGGGAATGAAGAGAACAGGCACTGTGTGACCTGATAGCATAGGCTAATGTTAAGTCAACATTCCTGTTTAAAGTGGGAAAGAAGCAAATGGAAGTTCAGGTTTGGCACTGTGGATTGGCTGAGAACATTGCTTTGTAGACTTCTGTTGCACTAAATTTTGTGCATTTGGCATACTCCTGCCCCCATGGAACATGAATGCTAGTGGGAAATGGCTAAATGCAGGTCCTTAGTCACTAATTTCAGTGGGACTCTACTAACCAAGAATGTTCAGTGTTGCATCATCTTTTCTAGGGTACTTCTGAATACCAAGTATAACTTTGTTATGTGACTTTTTCCTTGTATGCTCTCAGTTGTAGTTCTGTCATTCTTACTTTAGAGAGAGGAGAATAAAATGCTGACTGTCAAAAGAAGATAACGGGTATGAGAGAGAGAGAGAGACTCTCAAAAGCAAAGACCTCAGGGGTGGGTTCTTCTTGTGGAAGACACCTCATCACTTTCTGCCAGTGTAACGCAGCCTCCTATTTTGCTTGTCCACTTCTGTATGTCATTTTATGGATCACCTTCAGGGATCTAGTACCAGAAGTAATAAGCCCAATCAGTGAGGTCTGTAGATGACACTGAAGGAGTTGGACAAGAAGATTGGTGAAGAACTAATTTAGAGAGAGAGAGAGAGAGAGAGAGAGAGAGAGACTAGAAACAGGCAGAAAAATGAGATTCTGTGGGGAAACTGCACCTAGTACATAAAGGTAAAAGTCATAATAAAATTAGGAGCAGGACTGAATTCTGAAAGGCAGTGACACCAAATGGGGTCCTATCTGCCAGGAAAATGTAAGTTTGTAAAGTGGTAGGGCTACACAAAACCTCATGTAGTTTTTGCCTCTGTGTGCACAGTATCATTACATTATACTCCTTCAAAATAGCAAACTCAATATAGTGTGGCAGTTGACTCTAAGTGAGGGGTATCAACGTAGCATAATTTGCAGGGGAGGGGTGGACTTGACTGGTGTGGCTATATGAAGAACCAGTT
>NW_017728998.1:47173564-47202149 GCF_001723915.1 Gavialis gangeticus | reverse complement strand
CAGTTGACTCTAAGTGAGGGGTATCAACGTAGCATAATTTGCAGGGGAGGGGTGGACTTGACTGGTGTGGCTATATGAAGAACCAATTGGGACTTGGGAACAGCTCTGCAAGTGTGTACATGCACTTTGTTAGCACCACTGTCCACCAAATAGTGCTTAGGGATTGTTAAAGCACAGTTAACCCTTAAATGGAATGTGAAATAAATGTAGACAACTCAGTGTCTTAAAATCAAAGTCTAACTTTATTAGTACAACAAGTATTATCTTAGCAGTTTCTGTATTTGGAGAGAGAAAAAAATTCAGTATAATAATCTTGCTCAATCCCAGATGTTACTTTGCTCAACAGAAAAGATGGCCACTCAGTTCCTGGAAGCAAAGGGTACATCATGGGTTGGGACAGTTCAGACAGGTGTTGAAGGCTGGATTTATGACAACAATGATGAACTTTCTTGCTCCCCCCTTATATGCTTTTCTTCAACTTCACTTCTTTGACTCTTCACTTTTGGATTGGGGTCTCTGCGGTCAGCACGCTGTCCGTCTTTTATCCTGTCAGCATGTTCTGTTGTCTAACAGACCCGTTACACGCACACCTCTTAATTTGGCCTTTTTCCTGTCTTTCTTTGAGCACTGTCCATTAGGTCTCCCTTATCACTTTCATTAGCATGTATCCAATCCTTTTATCCTCCTGATTCAACTGGTTAGTGCCAAGTTCAGTTAACTGGAGCTGGTAACAAGACCATTGCTATGTTATGTTAAAAGAACTTCTCTCAGTGATTTAAAAAATATATATAATGAGCACCTATGAGCTCTACAAAAACAACTCAAAGCTAGCTAGTAAAAAAACCAAAAAGTAAATAAGGACAAAACTTAAGCAATGATTAAATAAGGCTAAATATAAACACTATTTAGGTACAGATACAACTCCAAAGCATTAAACATAACAAGCTACCCTAACAAGTTATCCATCCTCATTCTTTTCCAGGCAGAGGTTTGGGATCTGGACATAATCCGAGCCAATGATAGCTCTTGGCCAGTGGAGGTCACCAACATCAAAGAGGGCTTCATTGTGGTGAAAGGCCACAGCACGGTAAGAGCTCTTCTGCCTTCTGTTCAGATCCTTTTATTCTCTCTCAGAATTGGGTTTCCTTTGGGGAATCACATTTTTCAGAACAGTACTATAGGGCCAGGATCATTATTGCTACACTAGAGTCTCTTGCTAGTCAGTGGGTGCTTGCCAAAGTGCAGTTTCATTCTGTGGTACATTATGACTCCTTAGCATCTTTGACTGAAAGCTAAGCTGCTGCCACACTTTGAGTAATGGTGTTACAGGGTGGCCTGCCACCCAGAGTGATTTAATAATGAATGATTCTGGCATTGCCAAGCTGATGAATCATCTGTCTGGAATTATTAAACACTTAAGTATAAATAACATTCAGATCACTTGATGAAATAAAGGCAAGCCAGCTAGAGTTGGGCTGTAATCCTTCACTCTGTATCCCTTTCATGTCCAGCGACTGTGAGGTTGGTGAGAGCAAATAGTGTCAGAAGGCCAGACCCCTGAAATGCCCTTTCTTAATTGAGTAGGGCGAGCTTGCTTGTATCTTGGGACTATGAGTCATGAAACAAATTGGTGACTTCTTAAACCAGTGGTGCTCACTGTTTTGGCCCTGCAGATTAGGTGGATAGCACAGGACTGATCCACAGTCTGAATTAGGCCCGACATCCCCCCTGAACACTGGGATTGGGCTCTGGATTGGGCCCTGGCCAGCCAGGATCAGGCTCCATCTAGCTGGGATTTGGTCCTGCACCACCACATGTGTCCAATCTAGTGCACAGGGCCATGTCCCACAGGGCTTGCTGCAGGCCAGATGACACCGTACCAAGGACTGGATCTGGCCTCTGGGCTGGAGGTTGAACATCTCTTCTTTAAACTATTCCAGTGTATTGGGGCCAAGCCATTTGTAAATACTCAGATTTGTCCTGTAGTTTCTTTTTTGCAGGGCTTGGTGGACAATTCTTGTGTGAACCTTCTCATGTTTTGTTAGTCAAGTCCTGATTTCGGAATGCTCTGCAAATTGACTAGCCAAAGATAATCCTTGGGAATTATTGTATTGGCCCATTTTGCTTACTATAGCTAATTGAAGGCATATTGCTTGCCAGGCCAAATAGCCCTGTGAAGCCTGATGCTCTGTTTTTGTCTGGATGTCTATGACTACTCCTAGAAGCATATTACTTATAGGTTAGCCCTCAGAGCCTGTAGGCTGGTGTGTAAAAAGGCATTTGGGTTTTCTTGCTTTTCTTGTTTCAGCAGTAGCCATCCTCTTGATGCTCTTAAACCTACCTTCCACACTGATTGCTTCCTTACCACTGGTTAACTGTTATAATAGGAAGGTTACTGTACAGATGTGAAGGAGTCTGGTTGGGTTGAACATACTGTAGGTGGTATTAAGTGAAATTCTGTCCTCTGCAAAGAGTTGAACGTGATTTAATGGCACTTTCATTAAATTCTGCCCCAAAAGGCTCAGTTTCCATTGCAATGTATACAGGTAATCCCCGCTTAATGCTGTTTCGCTTAGTGCTATTTCGCTGTAACGCTCATTTTAAATTGATACCTGATTTCACTTAGTGCTCAGCGAGTTTCATTATAACACTTGTGGTTGCCATCTTGGATCATCAAAAACTTTCGGTTTTGTGTAATGCTTAGTTATTCAGGAACCACTTAAGAGCACTAAGTGGGGGGTTGCCTGTAGTTAAATTATTAATACAAACAACTAAGTGCATCTCCCTTGAAGGGGATGCTGTCAATTTCTGCAGGGTTCAGCCTTCAAAATTATGTGTCTGTAAAATATTTCGGAAGTGCGTGGATGCCTTAAGTGATTTAATTCACTTTGGGCAGCGGTGTCCTGCAGGGGTCAGTGCTTGGTCCAGTACATTTCAACATCTTTATTAACAGTTTGGATGTGGAGGTGAAGAGCTCACTGTCCAAGTTCGTGGATGATGCCAAGTTGTGGGGGAGCATGGTCATGCTTGAAGATAGGCTACTGATACAGGCGGACCTAGACAGGCTAGCAAGTTGGGTGGATTGGAACCTGATAAAATTCAGCGTTGAGAAATGTAAAGTGCTTCACCTCAGGATGAACAACCCCCAACGCACCTACAGGTTTTGTGGCACCAAACTGACTAGCACCACAAATGAAAGAGACCTGGGGGTAATAATAGACCACAGTATGAATATGAGCTCTCAGTGCGATGCTGTAGCCAGTAGGGCAAATAATACTCTGGGATGCATCAATCGATGCATCTCCAGCAAAACCAAGGAAGAGGCAATGCTTCTGCTCTACTCAGCAGCTGGAGTACTGCATCCAGTTCTGGGCACCACACTTCAACAAGGACATGGACAAGTTTGAGAGACTCCAGAGAAGAGCCACCTGTATGATCAGAGTCTTACACAGCAAGCCATACAAGGAAAGGCTAAGGGATCTAGGACTCTTCAGCCTGAAGAAAAGAAAGCTGAGAGGGTTCCTGGTAGCAGCTTACCACTACAGTAGGGGAGTACTTCAAAGGCTTGGTGAGCAGCTGTTCACCAGGGCACCCAAGGGGAAAACTAGGAATAATGACCACAAACTCCTGGAAGACCAATTTAGGCTCAACATTAGGAAAAACTTCTTCACAGTCAGGATGTCCAGTGGTGAAATAAGCTCCTTCCAGAGGTGGTGCAGTCACCTACCCTGGAAATCTTCAAGAGGAGACTAGACAGTCACCTTGCTGGGGTCACCTGACCCCCAGTTAGCTTTCCTGTTTGGTGCAGGGGGCTGGACCTGCTGGTCTTCCAAGGTCCCTTCTGGCCTTACAATTTATGAATCTGTGATTTTTAATGGGAATGGTTCCTAATTGCTTATGGAGCCTCCATTTGTTGTCAGCAACTGACATGTCAGGTTTTGGAAAATTAACAGTCCTAATATTCCTAAAGGTTTGTCTAGAGATTGTACAACTTCCATTATCCTAAAATATTTATCCTGATACAACTACCAGGCATGGATGCAGGAAAGCTGGATTCTAGCCTTTTAGCCTATTACTATATTGAGAGCAGGAATAAGCTATAAGGCACCGTTACACTGGTATGACTATGCCCATGCTAAAGGTTATATCTGTATAATTATATTGGTTAAAAAAAACAAAAAAACTTTCCTTTAACTGAGATGGCTAGACTGATATATAAGAACAGTGTATGGACCCAGCCAATGGTTTGGGTATTCAGCAGGTAATGTTTTGAACATTAAGGACCTTAGAAGTAAGAAGTGAGTGAAAATAGATGAGTTTCCTCCTCCAAACTGCTTGAAAATAAGTAAATGCACATCACTGTTAAACTCTAGGATTCTCATTTACATTTTGTCAATACATTTTTGATGCTAGCAATACAAGAAAGGTTTTTGTTTTTTTTAAGTGAGCATGTGACCATTTCTCTTTGAACATGTTCAGTCTGAATTGTGAGGAGTTGACCTTTTTTTTTTGGTTAATTTTCACTGCGTATGCCATGGAACGTAGTGCTTTGGGCTGGGTCACAATTAGGCTTGGAAGGAGACAGTGTTATGTTTTACTTGCACAGCTCGTTTTTTTCCCTGCATGTATATTTTTGTTCACTTCAAATCTCAGCACAGAGATCCAGTACTGTTGTGAACGTCAGGGACTGCAGAAATTAAAACTGAGCAGGTTCAGAAATTAAATTAAATGTGCTCAGAAGAGAGTGGGGCCTCCCTCTGCTGTCAGCTCATTTACCAGCAACGCCCATTAGGTTTAACTTGCTCTCTCAAAGACATGATCATAATGCTATAGTGGAAATTTGCTTTGTAATTTCTTGGGTAAAGAAGTAAATTGGTGATTGCAGACACTGCTGAAACTGACAGGTTTTTTTTTCCCTTTTTTTTTAAGCTGCTACCCTACCATGCTTTTTGTGCAAGTCTGCTGCTCCTGAGCTGCAGCAGCACTTTGTTTTCCTGAGGAACTATGGAATGACTGGTTTTGATTTCCTGTTTCTTGTTTAGCGTCTAAGTGAGGGAGCGCTGTCTCCAGATGGAACCGTCTTGGCCACAGCAAGTCATGACGGCTATGTCAAATTCTGGCAGATCTACATTGAAGGACAGGATGAGCCAAGGTAACTTAAGAAGCCAGAAACAATGGTTCCCACTATAAAGAAAAAAAGTTTCCTTTCTATGAGAGGCAGCTCTTTAACACTGAACTTCTGATAGATTCTTTTTCAGAATGTAAGGGGCAGGAGATAGAAGGTTAATATTTGACATTGAAGAGCACTGTAAAATTGCTGAGTGTCATTTGTTGTGCCTAAGCTCTTCCAAATCATTTAAATTTATGTTTTTGGCGTCGAAAGTCCTGTCTGTAGAAGAGATACTGTACAGGCTGTAGTAAATCAAGCTTCCTTGTAGTGTCCTATAATGAGAGAAATCCATTAGCTCTTAGCTGCTCTGTGAAGAGTTAACAAATGGGCCAATCATGGTGATAGTTTTTATCAAACATTTATTTGCTCTTGTGTGCTCTAAAACACATCTAATTTAGAACCTTTTGTTTCTGCGAGCTTTTGTGTGCTTTTCACCTTTTCTCTGTTTTTCTCTTAGATGCCTTCATGAATGGAAGCCTCATGATGGGAAGCCTCTTTCCTGCCTGCTCTTCTGTGACAATCATAAAAAACAAGACCCAGAGTAAGTCTGAATCCTGAACTGCAGCATGTAGCCAAGTCTCTTAACTCTAGCTTTTAAGAAGAATCCTTATAACTGCATGTGTATGTTGTACTTAGTGATTGTGTCTTTACAGGTACTGTCTTGTTAGCAACAAAGTCTCCATTTCTAATGATGAGAGCATAATTGCAGCTCTGTGGGGCAGCCTGAAGTTGTCCTATTCCTATGTATACTTTGGTTAATCTATAAAATACAATTCTACCCCACCTTCTTTGTCTTTCTGTTCATGGATATGGAGAACTTGTCAGTGAAAATACTTCTGGATGGAATGGCATCCTTTAGGCTTCTGGTATTTGCCAGTCTATTCTGCCTCGTAGCATCTTAAGTTTCATTCCTAGTTCATAAGAGCAACTCACTTCTGCCACTTTTTTACTTCTCTAAAGAGAGGAGGCCCCAGAATGTGAGGGTCTAATCTGCTTATGAAGTAGAAACTTCCTTGGGAGTGTGGAACAAAATTGGCCAAGTACGTGAACTGTTTCCTTGCAAGGAAGACCTTACAGGAAGGACTAGACCTGCTTTTAAAGAGTAGCGCTCCAAATTTACCTGTCTTGTGCCTGCAGGGTTCCTTTCTGGAGATTTCTCATCACAGGTGCAGATCAGAATCGGGAACTGAAGATGTGGTGCACTGTGTCTTGGACCTGTCTGCAGACTGTCCGGTGAGTAATTATCTACGTGGCTCAGCAAGCAGGTCTCGGAGGCAGGGGTTGGTTTGAAACTGCTGCAGAGCAAATTAAAATTCAACTCTTTGAGGATCCTGAGAGTAATAACCATACATGAGAAGAGGTTGTCTGTGGTGTTTAATGCAGTACATATATATTGCTTTGTTGGGGTCCGACTAGTTTTACTTGCTTGTTATCTTTGCTCTGGTCTACCTGTACATCCTCGAGGATGGGGCAAGTTTTCTGGATCCTTCTGTGAGAAATACTTGCTGTTCACTTCACTAAGGGTGATGACAATTCCAGGATTTCTTTCCCTTATTTTGCTGCCTTAAAGTGCTGGTGTGTTACTAGGCTGGCAGGGATGTACACAGGCTGACCTGAAGAGCAATGCATCATTGAAGAGAAGTTGCTACCCAATCTAAAATCTGTCCTGCTTCATCCTCTCACATCCTCTTCCTTTCTGCTGAGGGATTACAGACTGTGAGACTAGCTCTTGTGGATGAATACATTTCACAAGAGCCATCTCTGCAGTTTCCCCTTCCATGACCCACAGTGAAGTGCATTCTGGGTTTGTGTTATATTGGTATATACCCACCCTTCTGTGAATGTGGCACATCTGTTAGGAAACTATAAGTCCGTGTATCAAAGGTTTAAATTCTCAGGGTTAACAAAATAGGTCAGGGGCAAGCAAAAAAAGCCCACAGGCCGCTCTCAGAGTGCCAGGAGCACCGTGTGGAGGCATGGAGCTGGTCCAGCCTGATGGCATGGGACTTCCCATGGCTCCTGGCATTCTAGTACACTGCTAGGCTGGGCTGGCTCCGTGCTGTGTTGATCCCAGCCTTGCAGAGGGGAACCGGATGGTGCCAGTACAGGCTGGGCGGTTTCTATGCCGTGCAGGTCCTGGCCTTACAGCCAGGAACCACACAGTGTGCTATGGAGCCAGCCCAGCCCGGCCAATCCCTTTGCAGCAGCACATGGTTCCTGGCTACAAGGCCAGGGCCAGCACGGGGCCGGCCCAGCCCAGCAATGTGCAGTTCCCTGCTGCTTGGTCAGGACCCATGTGGCATGGAGCCAGCCCGTCCCCTTCATGCTATGTCACATGGGTCCCAGCCATGCAGCAGGGAAGTGTGTGCTGCTGAGGGGATGGGCTGAGCCGGCTCTTATGCTGCACTGCATGGGTCCTGGCCTTGCAGCCAGGAACCACATGCTGCTGAGAGGGGATGGGACACATCCACACACATACCCACCCTTCCCCACACACCCCACCCAGCATACCCATACCTCTCCTCCCCCCCACCCCACACACACCCTAGTACAAACATCTACATACTCCCCAACCACACATCCCCCCCCACATATGTTCTCTTACCCTCCTATGCACAGTATACAAGTGTAAGACTGTATTTTTGACTATTATGCAATCACCTCTATATGCACTATGCAAACATGCCCAAATCAGGGCAAAAATCTTTTTTTAAAATAAAATTAAAATCTGTTATAGTAGATGTTTGATATATATTTTTTTAAGTATATGATTTGGGTTTTTTTCTTGTTCCAAGATGGCAGCCCCCCTCTCCTCCCAAAAGGAGTACTTCCAGGGCAAGGGGAGGGACATCTGTGGCAAAGGTTGGGGTGGGGGAGTTAGGGGTGGGACTTCTGGTCCCAAGATGGTGCTTAAGGGGCCCTCAACAGCTCGCCAAAACTTGTTAAGTGACCCTCCAGCCAAAATAGTTGCCTGCCCCTGGAGTAGGTCTTGTTCCTGCAAATTAACCTCTTGTCTGTAGCCTTTCTAAGTATTTTTGGGGGATTCATTGTTTTGGTGTCTGTACGGTATAATATCTGGCCAACTTGTTAAACCAGTACTTTGTTCAACTAATGTAGTTATAAGGTGTTGTCTTCCTGTTGTAATGATTGCTCTCACTTTGTGTATTCCCTCTTGTGCATTCAGGTTTTCCTCTGATATCTTCAGTTCCGTGAACATTCTTCCAAGTTTGAAGGTCTGCCTGGACCTCTCTGCTGAATACCTGATACTGAGTGATGTGCAGAGAAAAGTACGTGGTTCTTACTCTATTGGCTACTTCAGCTATAGTAGACAGGAAGAGGAGATTAAATCATGCACAGCTGCTGTGTCAGGGTTACCTGCACTCACTGCTGAAACGTATTCAAAGGCTGATGCAAACAGTTTCATTGCAAGGTAAAGAATAGTGACAGTTTTGCTGCTTGGCTCCTGAGGAGCCTTGTGCAAGGCATAGAATTCCTCCCAGAACGCCCAGCTGGTGACAGGGCTCTCAGAGATGAGATGGCTGATCTGGTACATTCTGTCACGTGCTGTGGTGGTGGGAAGCATCTTTTCAGATTTAACCACTTGTTTTCAGTGAAGCCACAGAGAGCAATACCAAGTGACCAGGCTCTTGGCAGCTTTACTGCTAATTAGGAACAAAAGCTCTGCTTCTGCTTTGAAGGTCCTGTTCTTGGTGTTGTACAGGTAATGGTGGCATATTTGATTTCCAGTGTATAAGTCATGCCCAGTCTTAATTTCATAGCAGGAGTAAAGGATCTCTGTGTCAAGATGTGCTGTATTTGGACAGAATCCTCAGATGCATGCCACCCATTTTATTGCAGGGGGCAGGTATGTCTCAGTTGAGGCTACATGGAGTTTTTAAAGCCAGTTAAAATTTATTGCTAAGTAATGTGAGGTAGGGGTTCTGCGCTGGCAGCTTAGTAGGAGCCTATGGACAATCAGCACAAACATGGCATGACACCATGCTGAGTGTCAAACACCTAGACTTGTAGATTAATACTGATGCTGATCATGTGAAAACTGCAGATCCCAGTTTGCGTTGCTCTTCTTGGATCTAAAGAACCTGTTTGTTTCAAGCAAGTTGAGCATGACATGCTAGAGTGCAGTGTCTGAGGCATATCTGTCTATTAAAGGTAAGGGTAACAGTGGCTTTTGAAGAACTCCTAAGGAGCTCTCTTGATTCTTTCTAGATTCAAATAGCCGAGGTAGACTTTGTTCCCTGTTACCTATCACTTAAAGTGCTTTTGGGGTTACTAGCAGGACAGACTTCTCATACTTGCCAGTTTGGTGTGCAAAGTCCCAGTGACTTAGACTGGCTCCTGATTTTCTGCTTTCACAGCAGAAGAGCCCATAATATAATCAGATTCAAAAGGGATTTGGACAAATTTGTGGAGGACTGGCCCACTGGTAAGTGCTGTATACAATAGCTAGGGCTCCAATCTTAGGATTAAGACTTTCTAGGCCTGTGAATGCTGGAAACCATAAGGGGAGAGGGGCAGGGGACAAATTAGTCTGGATAGGCCCTGCTTAAATACTTTTCCCCCTTAACATCTGCTCTATGCTACTGAAAGAGACAGGACACTCGGGTAGATGAACCTGCAATCACACCCCATATGGCTTTTTTTATATTCTTAGGTCTTGTATGTGATGGAGCTGATGCAGAACCAGGAAGAAGGTAAAGCCTACTTCAGCTCCATTTCAGAGTTCCTCCTCACCCACCCAGTCCTGAGCTTCGGCATCCAGGCAGTGAGTCGCTGCCGGCTAAGACACACTGAGGTCCTTCCAGCTGAAGAGGAAAATGACTCCCTTAGTGTAGGTGAGTAACAAGGCAGTCTGTTCCTTTTGAGACCGGTCGCTCTTTAGTGGCAGTGACTCTGCTATATTTTCTGTCTGGGGGTGGAGAGGGAGGAGAGCTTCCAAAACTCTTGCCACAGCTGAGACATTTGTGGGAACTGCACTGAGTAGGATTTTGGTGGTAAAGAACACTACAGACCTGCCAAAAAGTGCATGTATTGGAGACGAAGGGCTGGGCAAGTGGTTAGGCTGTGGATTCCTGAGTGGATTCCCTGGGTGCCCTTCTGGAATGTGCCCTATCTCATTAAAGTCTGAAGAAGGAGCTCCTGCCCAAGTAGTGTGGTGTGAAGTTGCACAAATCAGGGAGAGCATCTGGAGGTGGTATGAATGCGTCTTTAATGCGCACTTGCCTCGGTGAAGCATGTGTCACTAATATCAGGTCTGAAGAGGAACCCAAGGGAATGCCCAGTCTAAGAGCTGGTCTGCCCCTCCCTACCTGTGCTGCTTGGGGGTTGCAGAGGCATGAGGTGAGTATAAAACATGCCAGGATTACAGGTACTTATGCAACAGGGTGAGGTGCAGTGTCTTAGAGGAAGCTGTTGTCCCCTCCCTGTCTGAACTGTGAATGGAGAGAGACAGATTCCCCAAAGAGTGGGGCCCTGCAGCAATCAGGGAAGCAAGAAACTTGTCCTCTAGAGCAGGAAGGAAAATGCCATCTTTGGGGTTGTCATTCTGAGGGCTGTTTTCAAGGGGTTTTTTTGTTTTGTTTTGGGTTTTTTTTTTGTAGACACCCATGTTCATTTCAGATGTGCAGAGTCCTGTGAGGAACTAACCCCTGCTCTTTTTTTATCAATGCATGTGGCAGGTTTATTTTTCTTCTTACTGCTGCCTCTTACTTGTCAGAGCTAAAAAGATGGCTTTAATGATACTAACAGACTGCCTAAGAAAGCCACGGCAGTAGCAGACAGCCAGTGAATTTGTGTAGTAAATGGCTGATGAGTTTCCTTCCATTTATTCTAATAGCAAACTCAGTACCCTACATCAGCAGCAGCTTACATGCTTCCCAAATGAGGAGTGTATTGTTATCCCCTTGTACTGCTATAAACTGAGGCAGGGGTGAGGGGAATGACTTGCAGAGGCCAAAGAGCTGTTGAGGGCAGAGCTAAGAGCAGAAGCCTGGGTTTTCTGAATCCCTTTCTGGTGTCCAAATCGTAGGGCCTTGGTGTCAGCAGTCTGCCCCATCCCATCTTCCATGTGCTTAGTCACAGAAGGTCTTTCTGGCAGTGACAGCTGTAGGGATGTAAATGGTTAAACAACAATTATATTTATATTGTTTACTGCTTACTGTTTATTGTTTAGTGACCTCCAGCAGGAATGCCCTGGCCCCTTATGTCTTCACCGTGCAACTGGTGCTGCGTGGGTCCCAGGCTGCTGATGGGAAGCTGCAGGTTGGGGACAGCAGGCATGGCCAAGCTGTTTGGGGTGCTGTCCAGCTGTGGAGCCACAGCTTCCCCTCATCCCCATGCACAGGGGCTCAGGCTGGGGCTGCAGGTGGAGCCAGGCTTGAGGACCTCTTCTGTGCCCAGATCCCACTGCCATGGTGAGGGAGGGACAGAAGTGCCAGGCCTCCCCACAAGTGTTGGGTAAGGCCTTCCTGCCACAAGAGCAAAACTCCAAGGCTCTACAGTGAGTCTCCGTACCCTCCCACTGTGTTGGGGCCCTGGCAGGGCAGTGGGCTCCCTGCATTTCCTGCTGCAACCCAGATCTAGAAGGATCCTCCATGTTACCAAGCTGGGCCCTCCCCAGCTTGCCCGAGGGGAAGGGGGTCTAGTCTCAGTGAGGTGGACTTCCATGGGCGTGCTGCCTGTTTTCCCCTCCTTTCTGTGGTGCTGGGGGCATGCAGGGCTTGGCCCAGCCCTGAGGTGGGGCTGAGCATGCAGCTGGCTTGGCCTGAGGAGGCGCTGTGGCAGCTGGAGAAGGTAGCGCTGGTTGTAAGGGGTTGCTGCTGGCCTCTGCAGTGTGGCCCCAGGGTATTCGTGACCGGCTGTGGTGCAGCAGCTCCAGACTGGGAGGGTGCTGTTGCAGCCCTCGTGCTGCCCCCCACTGTATGTGCAATGGGTTAATCATTTAACCAATCTAATTAGAGAAGGTTAAACAGATACTCTTAAAAAATGATATTTATAGCCCCGGACTGGTGATTATCTTGAAAGTGCTTGGGCAGATCTTTTTTTTTTAAATGTCTTTGGCTTTCCTCAGAGCTAGACTGTATGAAGCCTTGGGTGGTTGTCAGCAGCAGTTACTGCTGGGAAGTTGTTGGCAAGACTCAAGAGTTGTCATTGACTTTTTAAGGCCTGCTGTCAAAGACAGCCTGAGCAGGGTGCGGGTCCTGGGGCAAATCAGCCTGTGCGTGGCCCCATCCCCAGATGCGAGGAAGCTGGCAGTGGATTTGATGGTGGGGTGGGAGGGGTGGCAGTGGCCCAATGTACCGGATTTGGCAGTAGATTTGGGGGAAAAGGGGGTGCCAAGTGGCTGGACGTGAAGCTGGTGGCCGCACAAAGTTGCCGCGCCACTCCGCCTGGCTCCACAGGGCTCCCCAAAGCACAGAGCCTGGGGCATCTCTGCCTGCTGTATTCAGGTCTGATCTCCTGCATAGGACAGGTTAGAGAGTGTTTCCCTATTTTTCCTGTCTCAGCGCCTCATTTCTCATTAAGTAAGCTGACCTCTTTGAACTGAGCTGGGTTGTTTTTCTAAGCCTGCTACTTGGAGCATGGGTCTGACTTTCAGTAGCTAAGCAAATATACTTACCGGTCTCTGTTCTTACCTCTCTCTACCCAGCAATGAGGTTAAGGTTTTTGGACCTGTTTAAATGGGTATAGAGTATTGGAGTGAAATGAGGAGAGGGTCAGAGAGACATCCAGCTCAGTGGGGTTGATATGCTCCAGTAGTGGGGCAGTGATTGGTCTGCACTTGTGTAGGTCTGTTGTTGTGCTAGTTGTGGCTGAGGAGATGAATTTCAGTTATTTTTTTTTCTTTTCTGTCCTTTTCCCAGAAGGGGCTCAGGGGGCTGGGGCTGTTGAATCTGCAGCAGGCGTGCTGATCAAGCTCTTCTGTGTCCACACCAAGTGAGTACCCCTAGGTATTACTATGGATAGCTGTCCTTGATCCCATTCTTGCATATATACACTTTCCTTCTTTCCTGCAATGACCTGGAAGAGTAACTTGAAAAATTTGAGTGTCACTTGTTGCTACTTAATTGCAGTTGGGGCATAATTAATGACTGTTAATGCATGTACTGCAAGCTCTGCTGCTTAATCTGAAACTTGCTTGGAAGAATAGAGGCTCCTAGTTTTTTGTGTGTGTGTGCTTAAGCACTCTGAGCACAGGAGGCTGTCTTGCTGGGCTGTGTGGGGAACTAGCAGTAGGTTTTTTTGTGCTTCTCTATGTGCCATCAAGAGCTGTGGAATTTTTCATAGGGTGTAAGTGTGAATACTTCTACATTTGACCACTTCTAATGGCTTGGGGGCCAGAACTTGCTGACCTAGTTTGCATCCAGACAGCTTGGCATTTTGGATATGGAGTACACAGGAAGGGGCCTTCAGCTCGATAAGGGGCAAAACTGACTGCAGAACTCCCGCTTGGCCCTTCATAGGCAGAAGATACTGAAGTATATTCCACTAAGCCCTCCAAGACCCTTACAGTTCTCTGGCAATAAATAAACTAAGGATGTCTGAATATTTCAGGGCCCTTCAGGATGTACAGATCCGATTCCAGCCTCTTCATAGCCCAGATATGGCTGCATCAATACCCTCCCATGGCTCCCATGAAGATTTTGGTGAGTGTTTGGGCAGGGGTTCTAGCCAGAGCTGCATTGTGCTTTGAATATTTTTTTGTCAGCATATGCTTGGCATTGCTGTGTGTAGCTCTGTGCGCTGCAGGATGATGTTGCAAAGGAAGCTTGCTGGGCTTCTGGAACCCTTTCTTCATAAATTCTGAACTTGGGTATAAGAAGTCAGATTGGTTATAAAAAATCTCAGCAGAGTATGGAACTGCTACATGAATAGCATGTTGAGTTCTGAGGGATAATGCTTTTCTTCCGTAATCTTGAATGATCCAGCTGGGTTTTGCTTGTGTCCTTGACTGTAAGTAGGCCGTGGGCTTTCCTGGTTCTTTTTATGTAGCCCAGAATGGACAGCAATGGTATACGCCCATGCTTTGGAAGAATAAAGCTCTCCTAGTCTGAACTTCATGGAAGCTGTCTAATAACATTTTTATTTTTCTGGTCTCTGCAGCATTTCCAGACCACTTGGCTGACCTGGGCACGGAAGGGCTGGGATCAGAGAAGGGATCCATACATGGTTCCCAGTCTGACTTACGGCGCATTTCAGACCTACCTGTGCCTGCAGACTTTCTCTCTCTCTCAAATGATGCCAAACCCAAGCTAATGACCCCAGATGCATTCATGACCCCGAGCACATCTCTTCAGCAGGTAACCAGGAGTAGGGTATAGTCTTGCAATATATTATTAGGTAAATTCCTCCCAAGCTTAGACGATTCCAACAGTCTGAATAAAATACAAAGCACAGGGAGTGCCTATTGCTAGAGCTTCTGAAAATCCAGCCTTTGCGTCACCCTTTTTAGGTGGGGAAGTAGTATCTCCACCAAGAAGTCTCTGCTCTCAGTTCTGTGGGCGCCAGGTTTGCTTGGCAAAAAGATGTGGGAAGTCATTTTTAGTAATTGCTTCTCAGCTTTGGAACTCCTCCCCCCTTCCCCTCCATCTTCCCCTCCCCATCTTGAGGCCCACTGGACCCCAAGTCTAGAAATTGTAAGAATCTCTGTAAGAGTTTATTTGGGCAGGCTTTTAGCAGGCAGGTTTGCTTGGGGGTGTTTGTTTGAAAAATGTTTTATTTATATTATCTGGTTTTATTGACCTGCTTTTATTTTAAGCTTTCTGGGCAGAGCAGCAGAGAAATCAAGTAAATAGGTTGATTCCAAGAGACTTCCTGCATGGGCCTTTAGGGTGAGGGAAACTCCTGCCCAGCCATGGCAAGGGAGAGATGCCACTTTTATGGGGCGTGTACAAGTTGTGCTGCTGCCTCTGTCGCTACACCCCCATCGCCCATGTCACCACTGTACAGGTGAAGCCCCGCGGGTCTGCAGCCTCTAGGTTACTGTTCCCTGCCTTTGCATATTTTATTTGGAGAGGTTAACATAACTATGGTGGCAAAAGGCTTTTGTTGTCATATGCTGTGTCCAGCAGGGGGCTCTGCTAATCAATAGATGTCATTGAACTGGGTGGACAGAAAGATGTGTTCTTACCTCTTAGTTATTACTTAGCTTTGGAGGCAAGGGCACCCTTCAGTGCTTCTGCACTGTGGCTTGTTCATCTTGGAAGTGGCTTAGATATATTTTCTTGAACTTGTCTGTACTGCCACTAGCTGAGCAGAGGGGAGACACCAAACATCCTGATGTGCATAACATTCTGCTGATCCCTGAGCTGCTGAGTTTTATTAGGTGCTGGAGAACTTGCACCATGGCACAGCAAGCTTTAGTGTGTGTTGGAGACACAAGTGTGTTTTTTAGATATCTCCATTTTCTAAATGGCTGACAGCTGTAGGGCCTGATGTGTTACTCCCTGACATCTTCGAAGTACACATGGGCCTAGGTAATTGAAGTGTGCGCTAGACAGCACAGCTGTAAGTTAGGAAACAGCTGCTATGTTAATTTCATTTTCTGCTGGGCAAACCAATCCAGGTTTTGCTGGATCTGAGACATCCCTAGTGTAGAACTGCTTCTTGGAACCTTCCTCCAACTGCATTGCTGGCAGATATATTTTAAACAAGCCCTGCCACACTCTGGTATTTAGCATAGTTGGGAGATGGATAAGGTTAGTAGCAGATTAGACTGAGCACTTTCTAAGTTTGGGTAAGCATAGCTCTCATTCTCAGACTTCTCCAGAAATACCTGTGTATGGGAGCTTTGCTGTGGCAATGGGAAGGAACAGACCCTTTGGCTTCCCTTCAGTGCTTCATCGCATGCAGAATGAGTGTCTCTGCTGAAGGCACCTTTTGCTTGTGGAGTGTTTATAGAGATGGCCCCATTGAATCTTTTAGTGTGCTGATCTGTTTTGGTGGCAGATTATGCTGCTCTATTAATACAAAACTCTGTGAGGACTGAACTATACAGAATTCCCTACAGAAGGCTCTGGAGATGCTTTCTAGGCTGCTGTCCATGCAGCGTAAGCTCTGTCTATACTGAGTCCTCAGTCTCACTACCAAGAAAATAAATCCCTGCCTATCTACTACTCTGCATGCGTCATCCCCAGAATTGAGGTGACAGGGATGCCCCAAGCTGCTGCTCTTGAGCCTGGTATCAGAGATGCTTCTCAGAGCATTTTTACCACCGTCCTTCTCAGGTTGACGCAGAGCAGCAGATGCAGGTCTTGCCTGGTGCTGCAGGCACTATTATGATATAGCAGCTATAAAAATCCAGTACATTTCCCTGTTCCCAGTACGCTGTTGTATCCTGGAAGCTCTTTGTTGGGACTGTAGAGCTCAGCCTTATTCACCTGAAGGCTAATAGCAGAGTCCCTGCCAATGCACTGAGTCACATATGTGTTTTGCCCTAGATCACCGTGTCACCTGGTAGCAGCGTTAGTTCCCTGACTGCAGTCACAGCAATGAGCAGTACTTCTGTCAATGATACTGCCATGTCCAGGTAAGCAGAGTTCAGAGTCGTATATCCTTCCCAGTGGAACTGGCCCCCACCTGCATGGAAGGACAAGAAGGAAGGAGCCTGAAGCCAGAATTAAAAATAATTTGGATTCCCAGGTTGCCTGTAGTGGTCATCTGTTTGCATGCATCTCCGAGACAGCTCTGAGTGAGCCTGCCTTCATGCCAAGGGTCCCAAGAGACAGGGAGTGGTGCAGAGACACAGTGTTCTGCTTCCTGCCTCAGAGGAACTCTCTCGCTGCACCACAGCTCAGTTGCTTTCTGTGCTTCTCCCAAGGGGATGGCACTGTTTACAAGGAAGGGAAGGCTGGAGGCACCAAAGGACAGAGAGGAATTACTGGCAGATGGAGGGGAAGAAAATGGCATGAATAAAGAGACCCTTCCTTGGCTTGAATGTTGGGCAAAAGCTTCCTAGTGGTGAGGTGTATTAGGCTCCAGAACTAGTTGGTGGAAACCTTATTGCTTAGGCCGGGAGAGAGGAGCACGGGGACTAGCTTGGCTGTTCTTGTACTCCTCTTACCTCTGCACCCTACAGAAGATGAACTAGAGAATTTGGAGGGTCTCTTCCAAATCTGACCATGAAGTTCTAGCATTATCTTTAGCAAAGCACAAGGCCTTCACAGTCCTCTTAATCTAGAAAGGTTGGCTGCTTGGTGAGGTCTTGGGAGGAACCCTAGAGCTGTGCTAGGATTTGAGGAACTTTAGGAGACGCTCTGACTAGGGTCTTGCATTGACCCCAGCATAGAGGAGATACAAGTTCCTTAGTTCAAGGGTTCTGCACAGTCTTGCCTTATGAAATAAGTTTGGTTCTTGACTCATTCCCACTTCTTCCAGCCACAGGCCATCTGAAGACCTGACCTTGAACCCAAAGATGCAGTTGGATACCAGCATCACACTGAGCAGCAGTGGTAGCAGCCTCCAGACCAGTCCCAGAAACCATTCTGTTCTTATCCCTGGACTCCCTGACAAACTGACCGCCAAGGCACCTGTCCCGGTAAGGCTCTGAAGTCTGTGTGCAACTTCCTCTTGGGCATATGGTAGCTCTTCCTCTTTTTCTTCCTCATTCCTCTGGCAGCTGGGATGCAGTTTATCTCCTCTATATCTGACCCTGGCTCTCTTGGGTGGGAAGCAGACTTGGATCATATCCTTGGCTGGAAGGTGCTGTTGGTCACAGCATTACGAAGACAGCAAGGCAGCAAGAACTTGGAAAACCATCAAGCGTAGCTGTGAAATGCTAGTGCAGCATTATTCCTGTTCTGTCATCACCAGAGAGAGCCAGGTTGCTGATTGCCAGGAAGTGCCCCAGGTAGTGTACACTATCACTGAGGCCCTTAGAAGAATCTGGCTCCTTTGGCATCCAGTTTATATCTAAAGCTGAGTGGAATAGTGTGAGGTCTGCTCCTGCCTGTCTTTGGGGGTCTGCCTACTCTAAAGCATTTAACTTCCTGCCTATATTTGAAAAGTCCAGTAAAATGGGTTATAATTTGAAGCCCAAGATCAGAGTAGTCTTTCAGTTCTGGAGAGCATCAATGTTGTAACAACAGTTGTTGTAAAATCTTGACTGAAATGAATTCAAGTTGAGTAGTCCTTTAATTTGTACATATTCCCTGTCTAGTGGGAGGCTTGAAATCTTGGACCTAGTACTGTGTTTCTTTACATTTCACTCGCCTGAGCAACCTCCCAGTATCAGTTAGACTGGTTATGTGAGTAGGGTCAGATGCAAAGCCATTAGCCAGTAAATGTTCTTTCTGGCAGAGTTAAGATGATACAAAGGACAGACTCCTGCTTTACATCTACTTCTGAGATACTGGGCTGAAGCAGAATGGGAGCAAGATACAATCTTAGGTGTTATCAGAGCTGGCCTTAAGGGTAGACAATGTGGATAACTGCCCAGGGTGCTGTGGTCAAGAGGTGCCACACACTCCAGAACCCAACCCCCCCCCCCCCCCCCCCCCAAGTCAGCAGCACTGCTGCAGGCAGAGGCAGGTGGGGCAGAGGCGCAGAATGCAACCAGCAGGGATGCGGAGCTGTCCATACTAACAAGCCTGCGAGCCCAACCCTTGCCCCCTCCCCTCCAGCTGCTGCTTTGGAGGAGCCAGGCCAGGTCAAGCAGTGCAAGCGGTTCTGCCTCCCCACTGGACTGCACTATTCACCTCTGCCCCACCTGAGTCTTGCTAAGCGGTGGTGAGGAGCAAAATATAAGTTTGCTCAGGGCACCATTTTCCCTAGGGCTGGCTCTGGCAGTAGGGACCTTCTTCCCCATCTGCCTGACTCCTGAACAGCTCTCTCCTAGAAAGCTGCAGCAGTATTGTGAGTAGAACCTCCTGCATGGCTCTTCCCTCCCATTCCAGACGATGGGTTGATGTTGCTGCGGTACCAGTCCCAGTGGCTATTGTGGAGCTTTGAGGGTTCCTGAAAAGGCTTGTTTGTCTTTGGCTAGGAACAGATGCTGCGTTTGTCTCTGGATAAGTTGTGCCTCTGTTTGTCCCAGAACAAAAATATTCCAGGATTGGTGTGTACACACATTGCCCTTGTAATCAGTGTTTAGTGAGCAGCTGACTGCAATGCTGCTTTTCTGCCATTGATTCTGTGATGCAACCTCAGGATATCTGTACAGATGAAGTTTGCAATATCTCAAGATAAATTGTGACTACCTCTCATCTAGGAAACTTTTTTTTAGGATTTACCCCAGGATAAGTGCAACATCTGTTTTTTGTAGCCTTTAAGTCTTTGGGTCTCTCTGTTATGAAGAAGATTGGCTTGTTTGTTTTGGTCAGGTTGCACCTGGAAACCCACCTCTCTCTCTAGAGCTGAAGGAAGTGGAGCCCCTTGTGGTACCCCAGGCTTCTCCCACCCGTGAGCGCTCCCCAGATGTAATTTCTTCAGCCTCCACTGCTATGTCTCAAGATATCCCAGAGATTGCCTCGGAGACCCTGCAGCGCAGCTTTGCAGCAGCCCCAACTGGGCTCCCTGCAGAGGTACTGGAGGCCAACCACCATGCAGACAGCATGGCATCAGCTGCTTCGGCCTTGCACTTGCTGTCTCCAAGAAACAGGCACAATTCCGAGCACAGTCACCACTCCCTGGACATGGCCCCTGTGGAGGTGGACAGACTGAACACTCCCTCATTGCTGGAGACTGCTTTAACTCAGGAAAATGCTTCTTCTGACAGTGTTGTGAGCCAGCCATGGCCTGCAGCTCCTGACATCACCAGAGAAACCAGGAACAGCATGGCAGACAGGTAAGGAGCAGGATGTGTCTTGCTATCCTTTTACATGGTGGCATTTTCTTGACATTGCCCAGTCAGTGTTTTGGCAGTCACCTAGTGTTTCAGGGTCAGACAAGGAATGCTCTTTACCATCCCCCATTTGCTTTCAGAGCCCCGATGATTCATTTCCCCTTCATGCATACTGACTTCATAGGCATTACTTTTTTCCCCCCTGACACGGGCCAGTTTTAATGAACATCTCTGGTCTACAAGAAATTCCAAAATGGCAGCATGGACTCTAATTTTCTCTTCCACAGCAGCTCAAAGGGTCTCAGTTCACCAGGCTGGCAGCACTGCACACTCACCTTGAGAATTAAGCTGGTGTCTTTCCATCTTGTGTATCATCACTAGAAATAAAGGCTGTGTAGGGCAAGTTGTGTCTGTGGTGGCCTCTGTGCAGCCCCTATAGGGCAAACAGATTGTAACTTGGTAAATAATTCTGACAGTGCATCAGATAAGTCTCTGTCCTGTGAGCAAATCCACAGGATAAGGATGGGGTGTGTTTAATTAGGTCCCAGAAAGGAATCCTTTAAGCTCAGGTAGCTGCTTGAGGTTTGCTGCAGGTCTGGGTCCTTCAACATGGCTGGAGCAAAAGTTCTGACTTCTTCCCCCAGTCCTCTGCCTAACAGGGGATCTCTGCATCCAAAGGCTGGCCCTGTACACTTCATTCTTCTGAGAAAGATCAGCAGGTTTAAGCCTGTAACTCCTTGCTGTGACCAACACTCCTAAGGCTCAGAGGGGGGGAGGTTGATTGGAGTGTGGCAGTGCTTCTGCTGGTACTTAGGACCCTGGTAGACGTTACGCTTAAAATACAATTAGCCAGTTAATTGCATTTTAAATAGTAACCCAGCCATGTGTTCAGGACATTAACGGCACAATAAAATAGGAAGCAAGCCACAAAATTATTCCACAAAATGTGTGTGGTGATTGACCATCAAACCTTAAATTGAACATGAGGCAGGGTCCCCACCATGCTGCATGAAAGGGCTCTGGGACGACCCCCAATGCAGTGCCAAGGCTGGGACCCGCAATCAGCTGTCTGTCCCAGGAGCTGCACTGGTTCACAGGGTACCCAGCTTTCTATCTGACAGTGCATAGGGAGCTCTTTGCACTGGCAAGTAGTAGTGGCATGATTGTGATAGTGTCTTGCCATGCACCTGGTATAGCAGGAGCATGATTGTTGGTTCAGGGAACAGAACCCATTGCACCATTAAGCGTGAACATCTTCCAGGGACCTTGGAAAACGCAGGGGTTCCTACTTAAGGGTAGAGGGTCTTGCTTTTCTGACTGCCAGTTTTTAGGGTCAGGAAGGAATTTTTCCACTAGGTCAGAATGGCCCAGACAGTAGGCCTTTCTTCATAGTATAAGGCTTGGTCTTTTATTCTAAGATCTTCTGAGCTTGTATTAACCAATTGCTTCCCTGTTGCTTCAATGGGAGAGCAGTGGCAGCACTGTGAAGCATTCTTGGTGTTTTGGATTTTGTTCTTTGTAGTTGTGCATAAGGGTTTGTGGTGGTGGTTTTGGGGAATTCATTTGGTTAATGACTGTCTGAGGAGGAGATTGACTCGATGGCTCAGAAAGTCCCTTCCAGTCCTTTGTTCCTTAATAACCCATGGGTGTTTCTCTTTCCCCTCCTTCCACTCATGAGTGTTGCCTTTGCACTCCTGACTGCCATGGGAGTAAGAAACTGGAACCAGCCTTTGAGTCTAGGCCTTTGCACTGCTTTTCTGTCTCGTGTTTGCAATCATGTTCAGGAAGGGAGATTAGAATAGAAAAACCTTAGCCCAGGAGTCAGCAATGTTTTTGGCTGGAGTGCCAAAAACACCCCAATCCTGACCCATGCCTTGACTTGACATGCCTGGGGCCAGCTGCAGGAGAGCCATAAGGGGACCTGATCCTCGTTCATGGCAGTGCCTGTGTGTGTGCCTCTGGGCGGATGGTGGGGAAGGGACCAAGGTGGCGTTATCCCAGCCCTATGTGGTATAGAGCTGGTATCCAGGCTCTAGAGCCTGGTGCAGCTGTTTGCAGCCTGCCCACCACCTGCTGTAGCTGCCCAGAGCCTGGGTGCCTGCCAAAGCTGTCTTGGGCTCTGGGTAGCAGGCAGCCAGCAGGCTCTGGAGCACCGGCTCCATGGCAGTGACAGCTGCACACATGCCTCCAGGCAAAAAGCAGGGGAGGGGCCAAGGTTGTACTGCCCCAGCCCCCTCCCCCACTGTCTGCCTAGAAGTGTGCATGCAGCCACTACCACCGTGGTGCAGGTGATCTGGAGCCCAGTGCAGTTATTTGCAGCCTCCTAGCTGCAGCCAACCCTGGCTCTGGGCAGCCTTCCAGCTGCCTCCTGTGTGCAGCCCAGGCTTCATGGCCAGCAGGAGCTGCCCAGAGCCCTGGTGTTTGTGGCATGCCAAGCAAAATGGCTTTGCATGCCATGCTGTGGCATGCTTGTTGGGAGTTGCCACCCCCTGCCTTAGGCCATACTAAGGCAGCTGTTTCTCCCAGCTCTCTGTTCAGGCCTCTCTGGCTCTCCGCACAGTGCAAACCTGTGGGTAGGCAGGGTGACTGTTCCTTTCTGCTGTTGGCTAGATCTGCTTCATTCTAGTTCAGCTGCAAGTCTGCACATAGAGAGGATGTAGTGGCATTAAGGAGCCCCATAAAGTGCTCTTGGCCATTGCCATGTATATAAATTGTGCCCCTCTTACAATCTAAGAGGATGTGCAGTCTCCATCAAAAACTGCTGCTTGCTCAATGAAAAGGATAACATCTCCACTCCCACCCAGGAGAGCTGGTGACATATTCACCCCGGCCTAAACAGTCTCTCCTCTACCTGAAGCCTGGAAGAGCAGGGAAATCTTGCAGTGTTGCAGTCAAGGCCAGAAGCTCTGGAAAGAGAAAGGTGCCAGCCAATGGGGTTGTGATACCCTGCTACTTCCAGTGAGGCCCACGGTGGTCTCCTGCAACAGCTGTATACTGGGAGCTTTCCCATTTGGTGGGGAGAGCAGCTGTGCTAGGGTTCCCTTCTTGCCCCTCCTAAAGGACTAGGGTTTGGTTGCTCCTACACTTCTGATGCCTACTGGCAGACTGGGACTGTTATATGACTATGCTGGCTCTATGGGTTCAAACCAGGGGGTTACACTGTGGCAAGTTGAGGGAGCAGATGACTAAGCAGGGATGCTTTCATAATGGCATTTCCCTCTTTCTCCAGCCCTAGGGATGAGGTTGAAGAGAAGCACAAGAGCTCTTCCTATCACAGACACAGCTACCACCTGCTGCAGCATGACAGCCAGGATGCCAGTGCAGAGCAAAGGTACCTGAGCCCTCCACTCTCTTCCATGTTCTTTGGTCATGTTATGACTTTGTTCATGCCTCCATTTGCAGTAAGCCTTCATCTGTGGTGTGAAATGCCTTTGCTTTGCCTCCTGCCATCTGATGATGGCTTGAGAGGTTGCATAAGCAGTCCAGCCCTCCTCATGACCTGGTGACTGGTGAGAGTCCTCTGGCAATGCTCAGGTTACAGTCACTAGGATAGACATTTGCCATGTTGCTTATAGAAACCTACTGAGCCCAGTGAATAAAGCTTGGTCTAGTTGTCAGTGAAAACTACTTACAGTTTGAAGCCCAGTCCTTGAATTTAAAGCAAGGTAGATGGTAAACTCTAGGGGTTGCTGGTCAGCTCTCCTTCCATCCTCTGCTCATGACCCACCTTCCACCACTGCTTGGTTTTGCATGCCTGGTAGAGTCAGTCTCCCCCAGTGGGTGGAGGGTTAGTTGTTCCCCACACTCAGGTAGGTGCTGAAGTTTGCAGCCTGTGCTAGACAGTTGGCTGCCAGCTAAAATGCACCTAAGGTACTAAGGTTTACAGTGTCATTGGACTCTACCTTGGTTGCTCTCTGTGTCAGTTACCTTCTGTCTGTAACAATACAAGAGAGACATTTTATGCAGGAATTCCCTGCAGGATCAGTAGCTGCATCCAAGAATTCCACGCTAGCAGGGGTATGTATCAGGAACTGCCAAAGACCTCTGCAGAGCAGCATAGACTATGCTGGTGCTTAGTGCAGAGGAGATAGTAGGTTTCATTATGAAGCCATTAATATTGATCTATGCAACCTGGTACCTTGGATCAAGGTGGAGTGTTCTCTGCCAAGCCCTGGAGATTCCTTGGATGAAAGATCATGTTGGAATACGTTTTTGCCTTTTGCCTGCAAAGCCCTTGGCTGCGCAGGACAGGGATGCCCCAGTCAGTGTGGATATAAAGCAGAGTTCTGCATCTCCCACTAGAAGGCAAAAACTAATGCTCTTCAACATTGAAAGTGACGTCCTCTCCCCTGCTGTTCCTTCGTAGTGACCATGATGATGAAGTTGCAAGTTTGGCTTCTACATCAGGTGGATTTGGTGCCAAAGTATCTGCACAGAGGCTGCCTGTGAAGGACTGGAAAACCAAGGCATCCCCTCGGGCTTCCCCAAAGCTAAAGCGGAAGGGCAAGAAAGAGGACGGGTATGCTCAGCTGCCAGGGTGCAGACAGCTGTGGGGCTGGCAGCACAGGGCCACAGCCTGAGAAACCCATTAACAGCTAGGCTTTCTAAGCATGCCCTAGAACTACTGCCTTCTTGCAAGGAACTTGGGCTTTCCTTTTGTTGGTAGTGAGGGAGCAGTAATCCCCAGTGAAAATTCAGATGGTGCCCATTTCACAGGGGTGTAGAAACAGTTTCTCTCTTTCCCTCTCAGCTGGGACTTAAGGTGTAAGGTAGAGCAGACTGCAAGCTGGGCTTCAGAAGGATTCATGGGAAGCCAGTTCATTATTCTGGGGAGATGGGAATGCTAGAGCTGTGCTCCTACCCTTTGGCTCCAGACCAGTGCCATGTGCCCTATTTTAGTCAGGATTGTTTTACCTGTTTGCACAGCAGAGCCTTACTCGTTAGATTCTAGAGCAGGGGCGGGCAATTATTTTGGGCAGAGGACTGCTTACTGAGTTTCGGCAAGCATCAAGGGCCGCGTGACACGCAGCCAAGGTCAGATTAATATTAATTTTCTAAATTTTTTAGGGGCCCTACGGGCTGGATAGAATGGCCTGATGGGCTGCATCCGGCCCCTGGGCTGTGTTTTGCCCATCCCTGTTCTAGAGGCTGCCCTAGCATACATGTTCAGCAATAATGTCTGGCCTTTGTCACTTACCTGTATGTATAAACTTAACCATGCAAAATGTCCTGTGCTTGAAGTGTCACAAACCAGAGACTTTTGGATCTAATCAAATCCAATAGGGCAACTGGTCAAGGGGCTTGGATTAATGTCTGGGGAAATGGTGCAACCCCTACAAGTGACTCTTTGGTCCTCAGATGCTCCATAGGTGGATATGGACCTGTGGGTAGGTAGATTTGGCAGAACGTGGACCCAAAGTTTTCAGTTGCTAGTTGTCATCTCTTCCCCCTATAACCAAGAGACTGTTTGAGAGAGACCATTCCCTTCCCATCGCCAGTCCTTTTCAGACAGCTGAATGGACACTGTTAAAGTTATTGATCACCCAGTCTGTGAGTTACAAATACACATCTCCTTCCTGTCAAGTTTTGGTTCAGAGGTGGGTTTGTGGTTTTGGGGGAGCCATACAGATCTTGTCTGCTTAATAAAACATTTCTCTGGTTTGTTTCTTGAGGACATGCTGCCGTATGCTAATGGTCCTTTTACCCAAAGACTTGGAGTCATTCCAGGCAATTGTTACATACAGAATCAGGCATTTTCAAAACATGCGTTGGATTTTTCTTTTTAATAAACTGCAAAAAATGCAAGACTGGAAAATTGGAAAATGCAAGCATGTGATCCTTTTTGGACTAATAAAAAGTCCAGAGTGATATTTGTAGTAAAAGGTCAGCCCCATTGAGGGCACTGTCTCAGACACTCATTGAGAGAAACATGATAACTAGAACCTCAGGTGTTAATCATTGGTAGAAGTAATAGTTGATATCACTTTCCTAGTGTCACGCAAACCTGGACTATGGAATCCCACTAGTGCTCTGGTGTTGGACACTGGTCAGGAAGGATGGGGTGGGATATAAGAGTGAAAGGGAGGAACCAAAAGGCAAGGTCAGTCTTAGCCATAGATCTGGATAATCCTAAATATGTAATTCACTTAGTTATATTAATTCTTTTTTTAAATTCCAGGGATGTGACCCAGTCCCCACGATCATCTGATCACCAGGTTAGTGACAGTGCAGCCATTGCTGCTTTCCCAAGGAATGGATTCTCCCTCTCCTATTTGCATGTTAGCTTTCTTGTTTTCAGTTCCTTTTGCAATCTCTTCCTCTGCTGCAGAGCTTATGGTTTACACTGTGCATAAGCAGGCAGACATTGTGTACAATAGTGCTAGCCAAGACCCTGTCAGACTAGTTCAGAATTGCTTTGCATCTTTGTCTTGCAGATAGCAGAAAAAAGTTGGCTTGAGAGAGAGAGTTGCCTGGACTTTCCCAAACTGTTGGCCTCCTTTCACTACTTACTGTGCCTGATTTAGATGTCCGTGTTCACCATATGACCAGCGCACAGCTGTGTCTGCTCCAGCTGCTCTTCCCCACATCACTTTTGAGTGCACCAGCAGTGGGATAGTGAGGCATTCCCAGCACCACTGGGAAACAGCCACATTTTAGGATTTGGGGAGCTGCTCGTGAGATGCTTGGATCTCAGCCAGCTGCTTGCACTCTTTAGAATATCAAATGCCTTCCCTCCTGGTTAAAGAATTTGGGGGAGAGAGAGAAAACACATTTGGTATCATTCCCCTTCCCCCAGGAGCAGGGCTGGCCATAGCCACCACTTCTCCTAAGTTAGAGGAAGTGCCTGGTGATTTGGTCCGAGTGGTAGTGCAGGGAAGAACATCTTTCCCAACCTGCCATTAAATGCACAAGATCAGCTGCCCAAGTCCTAGGGCAGGGGTGGGTAAAATATGGCTTATGGGCTGGATCCAGCCTGCCAGCTGGCTGGATCTGGCCTGCAGCTGCCCCTGCAATGCTCCACATGGGGCTGAGCCTAACCTGGGCAGTCCACGCCTGCACTCTCACAGCCCTGGTCCCAGCCAGCATGCAGTTTCTGGGCTGTTCCCAGTGCAGCTGCAGCCGGCTGGATGTTCCTCTGCTCCCCTAACCTCCAGCGGGATCAGCCGGGCTGAAGCTTCCCCGCTGCCCCCACCTGCCTGGAGCAGCACAGCAGGGGGAAGGAGTTGGGAGGAGAAGGGGCTGCTAGAGGCAAGAGGAGCACAACAGCACCTGGCTGGCTGCAGCTGTACCAGGAACAGCCCCACCGGAAGCTGCACATGCTGGTTGGGGTCAGTGGGGCTGTTCTGCTCCCCTCACCTCCAGCTGCAAGTCCTGCTCCTGCTGTGCCATGCTGCAGCACGCTGCATGTTCCACACAGGTGGGAAGCCTCAGGAAGGCTCCTGCCCAGTACATGGAGATCCAGCTCCAGCTCCTGGCTGCCTTACACCCACTTTGCCTGCCCACAGGGGCTGCTCATCAAGCTGGGTGGGCAGAGTGGATGGAAGGTGATCAGGAGCTGGAGCCGGAGCTCCATGCACAGGGCAGGAGCCTCTTGCTGAAGCTTCCCAGCTGCCCACCCAGAGCGGCGTAGCAGGGACAGGAGCAGCAGCTGCAGCTAGAGGCAAGGGAAGCAGAACAGCCCCTCCAGCCCTGGCCAGCGTGGAGCCTGGCCTGGCACAATGCAGTCTGTGCCGTGCCATATGGGTCTCAGCTTTGCAGTGGGGATCTGCATGCTGCTGGGACAGACGAAGCTAGGCTGGCTCTGTGCTTCACCGTGCGGTTCCCAGCTGCAAGGCCAGGACCCACATAGTGCAGCACAGAGCCAGCCTGGCACCCAGGTCATCCTGCCTATAGCACATGGTTCCCCACTGCAAAGCTGTGATCTCCATGGCATGGAGGAGACGGGTCAAGCCAGGTTGGCTCCATACGTGGGTCCCAGCCTTGCAGCCAGGAAGCATGCCCCACAGCCGGGACGGGCCAGGCTGGGCTAGCTCCATGCCATGCCGTGTGTTCCCTGGCCTTGCAGCTGAAACCGTGTTAGGCTGGCCCTGCGCCACACCATATTGGTCCCAGCCTTGCAGCCTGAAACTGCGTGCTGCAGCAAACACAGGACAGGTGGGGCTGGTTCCCTACCTCCTACCATACCCCCAGGGCACACTCACACCCTCACACAGCCCCCTTACCTTAACCCTACACCCTACCATAGTCCCCGCACAGTCCCATACCCTCCACCATAACCCCACACGCACCCACAACATGCTACCACACTGCCTACCATATCCACACACGTGCGCCCACACCCTCCCACCACTCCCCACCCCCCATATCTTATACAAGAGTAAAACTATATTTTGAGCTGTTATGCAATCGCCTCTAGATACACTATGCAAATGCACATAAATTGGGACAAAATATTTTGAATTAAAATCAAAGTAAGTTGTTATAAATGTTTGATTAATTTTTTTTTTTTTAAGTACATGATTTGTGTTATTTCCAGTTTCAAGATGGCAAACCTTCCCCCCCCCCCAGGAATACTTCCGGAGCAAGGGGAGGGACTTCTGGTGGCAAAGGTCAGGGGT
>NW_017728998.1:47162635-47173337 GCF_001723915.1 Gavialis gangeticus | reverse complement strand
GCTGGGGCTACCCATGTGCCCTTCAACAGCTCACCAAAACTCATTAAGCAGCCCTCCAGCTGAAATAATTGCCTGCCCTTGTCCTTGGGCTTTATTCTTCTCTCACAGTAGAGGCTTTTGAATCATGTAAGTGTTGCAGGTATCCAAGAAGTGAACAGACTGGTTTTCCTATTTTGTTTTGGAAGCAAAAATAAATAAAATAAGTGGGTCTTGGAATTAAATAAATAGCCTGGGGGAAGCTGGGAATGGTTTGCTACTGAGTAGTTCATTTTTAGTTCAGCAAGGTGCATAGCAGGACCTTGAAAAAAAACATACCCCAGCTCATCAGTCTGCTACTTAGGACAAAATTTTGACCCTGTTGGAAGGTGGAATTTTCACTTTGCTTCATTGAGGCCTGGCTATAAACCTTGCTGGGGGTAGACAGGTCAAGTTGGTACTTTAGCACTTGCTCATGGACTGTGAAGGTGAATTGCCCTTAGTCTATGCAGTTGCTCTCATTCCTTTAATTGTATTACAGGTGAGGTGGACAGTGGTGTCACCAGTGCCTGCCCTTTTGTCTCCTCTGCAAACAGGTGACTCCCGAGTATCAGGATGAGCTGATGTCTCTGCTGAGAAACCAACAGAGAGAGCTCACCGAGTTACGACAGAACCAGATGGAGCTGATGCGGAGACTCACTGATCACCTGGACGCTGTGCAGAGCTCCCTCATGGGCCATGTGGAGAGAGTAATTGGCTCTCAGCAAGAGCAAGAGCGTATCCTTCCATGGAAACCCCTCTGGAAGTAGACATGGCATAGGGCTAGGTCTGGGTGAGCATCTTTTCATTAGAAGGAAATCTGGCTAAGTCCTCAAGAGCCTTATGCCTGCTGCAGACACCCCATGCTGATGGGCTTGCAAGCCATGTAAGCAGTTGCTCTTAACCAAAGAGCCACAACATACCCCTTGTTGGCAGTGGTGGCAAACATGCTCCAGTTCAGAAAGAAAAACTGCATTGTGTAGTTGGTTTACTCACAATTTCAGGCAAGACACCAGCAAAGGATGGAATAAAAGAAAAGCCTTGGTTTACCTTTCCTGTGAAGAACTGCAGGTGATGTTGAAGAAACACATGAGGCTTTGGAACAGTGGTCTGAGTGTGTCTGGTCTGTGCCATAAAACCATGCTTCAGTTTTTGCTTGAGATATGGTCAGGGTTTGGAGAAGCACAGGGCTTCAGGGCAAAATGGGGTGATATCAGAAAAGCTGGGTGCTAGAACATGAAGGTGACAAGGTGCAGCAAGGCCAGAATCAACAAGGGCCAGCTTGCCTCTGCACCCGATTCAAGCTACTGTTTCTCAATGCCTTGTCAAGATGGGAAGTTCACAGAACATAAATGGAGGAAAACACTGCTACTTTCTTTGTGTCACTGAACCATCCAGTGGCCTGTTGGGTGGCAGGTGTTCATCAAGTACAGATTTACCAGCTGAAGCAAGATGTGTCCTAGAATGCTGATACCAGAGAAGCAAATTAGGCTTTATGAAGTCCACAGAAGTGCTGGAGATGTCTATTTAGGTGAGTGTTGGGAGAAGAGGAGAAATCTCCTGGTGCTTGTGTTCCTTAATGTATGATCAGAGAGGAGGCTAGACCGAGCTCTGACAGAATGGCACCAGCGGAACGAGCAGTTACAGGAGCACCTGTCCCAGCAGCTCTCTCAGTCCATGTCCACCGCTGTCTGTAATCGCCTGGAGAGGACCATTCGTGAAGAGATGAAGAAGACAGTGCCCCAATGTAAGTTGTGGGAAACTCTCTGTAGGGAACACAGACTGGTATTTACATGCTGTGTGCAGCCCTTCTCTGTGAGCAGTTAATGAGTGTGAACTTTCCTGAGGTTCAGCCAGTGCAGAATGGGTTGTAGACTTCATTGAGGTACATCTGGAAAGTATCCTGGCCATACCATTCCTGAGTGCCTTGGCATCCCACTGGCCTTTTGTTTCCTAGGGAAAGGGGAATGCTTTTCTGGCTCTTAGGCTACATCTGCATCACTTTCTCCTTCATGTTGTACTCAGGTATTTCCAAAAGCATGGACCCTGTCACTGGACAGCTGAGTAACACCATTGCAACCAAACTCACAGCTGTTGAAGGCACATTGAAGGAGAATGTCACTAAGCTGGTGAAATCAAAGGTAAGGACCAGAATGCAGCCATCTCCAGGCTGTCCAGCATTGACCTTCCAGAGTAATGATCCATTACTGATTGACTGGCAGCATCCTCACTCTTCAGAGGCTGAAAATGGTTTAGTTGCTAGTGTAGAGAGAGCCATTTTCTGGTACCACAGGAAATCTGGGTAGACACCTGCTCCCTCTCTATTCCACCTTCTGTCTTTTGTTGCACCTCCTATATTAGTGAAGAACAAGAGCTCCTTTTATGCAAACACCCTTTCAGAGGGACTTTTTGACAGACATTTTCTTCCAGTATGGGTATACATATTTAAATGTACAAGACAGTTGTCATTCTGTTTGGGGCACCATGCTTTAAAAGCATGGACAGGTTAGATCCCAGTGGAGAGCACTGAAAATTAGTAGAAGTTTTTAAGAAACATAACTTAGGAGGAAAGATGGGAAAACCCAGGATTTAGTTTAGAGAAGAGAAAAATGAGGGGGGATTTAACAAGTCTCCAAACACCTGCAAAGTGATTATAAAGAGTATGATGACAGACTAGTCTTTGTAGCCATAGGGGACAGGACAAAGAGTAACTCTCTTAAATTGTAACAAGGGGAATTTTAAGTTGTATTTTACAAAGTACTTTAAAACTAGGGGAGTGATTTAAGCATTGCAACAGATTCTACAAAATCTCTAGTTTTTAGAGTGTCAGTTAAATGAGCGGTTGTCTGGAATGGTTTGTACAGGGATGATTCTGCCTTGAGATTTCTCAAGGCAACTTTCTGAGGTCTCTTCCAGCCCTATTTTTCTATTATTCTGTTCTGAAAGTTCACTTAGTCTCCCTATGCTAAGTTTCAGGCCAGGTATAGACATGGTCAGAGTCTGGCACTGCACATGAGGAGGATCTAGGTAACATCTTACTTGTTGGCATACTGGGAAGTTAAACCCTAGACTTTAGTTCACCAGAGGGTACAAAGGAATGGAAGAAGCTCTCTGGACTGTCCCAGGATCTGCACCTCCTTAGCAAACCCAGCACAAAGCAGTCTGCTTCTCCCTCGGCTTGCTCCAAAGCCAACTTTTTTGCAAGCTCCCCAAGCAGCACCCTAGCTGTTGCATGGTCAGTGGGTAGCGAGCCAGCCTGCTGTCTGTTCCTGAGGGAATGCTCTTTCGCAGTATTTAGCAGGGTCACAAAATGTTGAGCTGGTATTCTTGCAACACACACTTGCAGAAAAAGGCATGATTTGAAGCTTTAGCAATATCTCTTCTTGGGCTTTCCCCTCCTATTGCTCAGCCTTTTCCCTTCTGGTCTTTACTGGCCTGAACAGGCAGGTGATTATAGCTTTAAAGCTGTGGGGGGTCTCACTGTCCTATGTGTAGTGTATGCGTATATGCATGTGGAGTACATATTTTTCCAAAGATGGTTTAAATTCATTTTTCCAAGTTTACCTTCACTTCCTATCTGCTTTTTTAATCCAGGTCCTTTTCATATAATCCCTTTCTCCTCACTGTTTTCAGCCTCTTCCACTGAGTCTCTACAAATGTAATTAATGTTAATAGTGTACAGGGAAGTAGCCTGGTCCCCTTCCCATTGGATTCAGCATAGTGCCATTTCCTTTCGATCCCCTGAGCTCCTGCAGAGCTGTGGCTAATGATTGCTCAGTTCTTTTTTCATAGGTTCTAAGGAAAATAGAGCTGGAAAGGGACCTCATGGGGTCATCTAATCCAGCCCCATGCTCAAGGCAGGATCATCCGAGACATCACTGTTAAGCTTTGGTCCAGCTATAAGTGGTCTTCTTGGTGCTTGGAACCATGTTGTTGCTCTATAGTTGTATATGAATCAGACTTATAAAAATGGTTATGGAAATGTATAGACTCATCTCAGCTAAGTGTCTATCTAACCTGTTGTTGAAACCTTCCAAAGATAGAGATTCCACAATTTTCCTAGGTAATCTATTCCAATGCTTGACCATCCTTGTAGTCGGGAAGTTCCTCCTAACCTTCAACCTAAATTTCCCCTGCTGCAGCTTGAGGTCATTGCTCCTAGTCATATCCTCTGCAGCCACAGAGAGAAGCCCATCTCTACCCTCTCTGTAATTGTCCTTCAGGTATTTGAAGACTTTTATCAAATCCCCCCATTCAGCCTTCTTTTCTCCAGACTAAATAACCCTAGTTCTTTCAGCCTTTCCTCATGACCGAGACGATTCACATTGAGTGGATTCTGAAGGGTATTTCAGATTTGTTTTCCTTATTGCTTGTGCTCTCACTGTCCTCCAGATGCATTATGAATTTCCTTTCTTTGGCTTTTCTTCTTTTGCTGTGAATATATTTTTTGTGGAATTGCAGCTTCCAGATCACTGTGCCTTCTGCACTCATTTTCTGCACAGCACTTCCTCTTCCCTCCTTTTTATTTCTTGTACTCGGCTCTTCTCCGTTGTTTATAGTCTGGAGATGCCTTAATTACCTCTTCAGGATCAAATGGCTTAAGGGGTGAGGAGTCTAGTTTTGGCATCTGTTTTTTTTTGCATTTGAATTTAAACACTGGGAAATCTTTGTTTTCTAGGATGTACTAATTGGGGTTCCCTCAGCCACCAAAGTGTAGTGTTAACTGCACTTCAACTGGAAAAGGGTGTTAACTGTTTGGGAGAGAAATACTTCTGGTTGGTGCTGGGCAGTCCTTGTCTGTGCTGTTTTTGGGTTGCAGGGCAGGTAAAATGCCTCCCCCCATCTTGTCTTAGATAGTAGAAAAATGCTAAACTCTGGGGCCTTTTGCATGTGTTTTCAAGAACCTTACAGATACCATTGTGAGGGCAGCTGCGGATGCCCTGCAGGGACCCATCCAGTCAGCCTACAGAGAGGCGTTCCAGAGCATCGTGCTGCCTGCATTTGAGAAGAGCTGCCAGTCCATGTTCCAGCAGATCAATGACACGTTCAAGCAGGGCACACAGGAATGTGAGTCATTTCTTAACCTTCCCTCCCTAGCCTGGCTGTCTGTCATTGTTAACAACAAACCCACAGTCCCAGTACAGAGCACCACAATGGCAGCCATCTGCAAGGGAGGGGAGGGTTAATTCTCATTTCTCACTTTGGTCATGCAAAGCAGTTTGTATGACCAAATTCAGGCTGCTGCAAGAGCTGAGGTGAGTCTGTGGTGCTCCTGGCTCCCAGTCTGACCTATAGGCATGGCTCTAGTTCCTCAGCTGTAGTCTCCCAGTTGATAACAGCCTTGCTGTATCATCACACTTCCCTAGTGTGGCAGTAGGACTGTCACTGTCCTAAAGCATCATATATTTGCCCTGATATAGGCAGGGGACAGAAGGCAAACTTCTCTCTCCTGTCCCATACTGGCTGGGAGGCACAGCACTTGGAGGGAGCTCCTTTCACTTCTGCATCCCTCTGGTGAGCTAAAGCCTGGGGTTTAATTCCTGGATATGCTAACAAGCAAGATGTTACCCAGTCCTTGCTCATGTGCAGTGCTGGACTCTGCCTGTGTCTGCACCAGCCATTATTACAGCACCTCCCTATTTCTGTCTTATGGGGCAATGTGTAAAGGAACTGGTGCCCACGTTCACCTTGTTCTACCCAGGTTGGTGGTGCCCTCTTCCTTCCTTTTACGAGGTCTTCAGTGTTGATCACCCTATACACAGCCTGCTTCCTCCTTGCCTCCTTGCTTTTTCAGATGTATTTGCTCCTGGCCCCATTGCCAATGAAATACTGTAGCTCACACTAGTGTACCACAAAGACGTGTGCTTCCCTTGCCCTGTGTTTTTAGGCCCAGCTGAGCAGCCCATGCAAAGACTTGTTGCTACAGAACATTTTGGATTGGCTGCTCAGTCACTGTTACCTATACCCCTGATGGGGGCCTGGGGAAGTGCACGGAGGTGTTCACAGTTTGGTCCGCTGTGTGGCCCAAAGGCTGGGCTTTGGGACACCCCTATAACCCCTACTAGAACATGCCATGTGGTTAGGCAGCAGAGCTGCCAACATCTCAGCTTCCCCAAGAGCACCTAGCTAGCACGTGTCCCCAAGCACCTATCTGTCTTATGGTTGCAGATATCCAACAGCTGGAGACCCACATGAAGAACAAAAAGGTGCGAGAACAGGAGGCACGGGACCCCCTGCTGAGCCAGCTCCGACAGCTGATCACCACCTTCCAGAGCACCACAGAGCAGCTGGCTTCCACCATCACGGCCAGTGTCCATGCTGAAGTGCAGCATCAGCTGCATATCATCGTGGGCAAGTAAGCTGGCATCTGGGTGTAATGTTGGGCACCTGCTAAAATTGGCATCACTGAGGAATGCAGGTGCTGGTGGGGCCAGGCAAGGTGTGCAACAGAGGCCTTTGTTAGCTCTCCTGTAAAAACAGGCCTACCCCAGGGGGTAGCTCTTGGACCTTTCATTTGCAGTATGCAGAACCAGTCAACAAGAGTTTCATGCAGGCATGTGTAGCTGCACATGGAGGACTGCATATCAGCATAACTTGCAGCTGAGCCTTCATTCAAACTGGAGTCTTGGGCCCTAGAGTGTAAGCTCTGTGTACTCTGTGAAGCAAGGCTCAACCAGGCTTATGTCTTCGGACACACCCTGAGAAGGGTTTGGATTTTTAGGTCTGCAGCAGCTCATGCCTTGAATCCCAGCTACAGAATGCAGCTGCACATGTTACAGACATGCCTGAGCTGCTGGCAAACGGACTGAATCCAGTGTCTTACTGTCTGTAGCACAGTGTGGCCCCTTGTGTTTCCAGGCAATAAGAGTATATATAGATTTGCATCTACAGGGGACCATGGCCGTTTCAACAAAGAGGCCAACCGTGGAATGCAAATGCAGCTCCCCTCTCATCTTCCAGGTAGCACCTGGGGATGAGAGCTGACATTTGTGGAAAGTTGCTGCTGGGGGATTAGCAGAGATCCCTGCAGCTTTGCACTGGCAGCAGAGACTCTAGAGACTTAACATAGCTGAGAGCTATGAGGAAGAACAGGTTCCTGGAAAGGTTGCCCATCCTATTCCCCCCTCCTCCCCCCCGGAATCTGAGTCACTTTAGCATGTGCACTGGAGCAAGTATTTTAAGGGTACACGCCATGAGGGCTCTACAGAGTCCCAGGGGGCTGTGTGCACCCTTCACTGGTAGTCCTTGTTTGTACTTGGGCCTCCAAGCAGTTTGTATGAGCCCTCTGGTGCTTGTGCTGAAGTACAAAGCATCCCTCTTAAGATCTGAATCACAGGTTTGTCAGGTGTAAGCATAAGCAGTGAAATCTCTAATGCTGTTCTCAGGGCTCGCTCTTTTTCTAGCATGCAGGAGTCCATTCTGACCCAGGTGCAGCGGGTCATCAAGGGGGAGGTGAGCCTGGCCATGAAGGAGCAGCAAGCAGCTGTCACCTCAAGCATCATGCAGGCAATGCGCTCAGCAGCAGGCACACCCATCCCCTCCGCTCACCTGGACTTCCAGTCTCAGCAGGCTCACATCCTGCAGCTGCTGCAACAGGGCCACCTCAACCAAGCTTTTCAGCAGGTACATGGGCTGCCTTATGGGGCTGATCCTTCTGAAGGAGCCAAGGGATCCCCTCTTATTCTGCCTGAGGGATGAAATGGGGGAAGACTCCCTTCTCCTCCCTCCCCCTTCCTCTGCCACTTGTCAGAGTCATTCCAAAGTGAGTCTTGTGCTTCAGTCACAGCAGTGCAATGGGGCAGGCACCTGCTACTGTGCATCACTTGACACCACGGCTGTGTCAGGGCAGCAAATTGCTAGTGGCAAAACCCTTTGACAAGGCAGGTGCTCTTAGTACTGAGTATTCTGTCCTGACCACTGCTGACAGATTTTGCTGAGGGCTGTGGCAAACTGCCATTGGTAGCGGGTGAAGATGGGGGGGGCGCAAAAGATGCATGCATTCAACCCTACTATGTGTGGAGTGTATTATCTTTTGACCACTGGTGGGATCTTGGCTCCGTCCTGTTTCCTACCCTGCATCTGGCCAGCACCAAGCCCTGGTTTGTTCAATCTCAGATGTCTTTGAACAAATGTAACCCATATGTGTTGTGTGCCTGAGTAAAGGGCTAGCTGCCATGGCATAGCAGTTACTCTACACCATTACCTCATGCAGTGTGGTCCATGGTCCCAACCAGCTCCTAAGCAGATACAGCTAAGTTGGCTGTGTTGGGTTTTCTGATGAGAAAGTGTGCTCTCCTGGAACTAAATTTGTGCCTTGAGGTCTGAATGAGCAGGGGGTCTCCAGACAGGAGAGGATGGGAACACCATTCAGCTCTACCTAGGCATATAGGGTCTTGTCATTGCCATTATAGGGCTCCTCATACCCCTCTCCATCCCACTCATCTCTGACTTATTTTTCTTATTAGGCTCTCACTGCAGCTGATCTGAATCTGGTCCTGTATGTTTGTGAGACTGTGGATCCACAGCAAGTTTTTGGGCAGCATCCATGTCCACTGTCCCAACCTGTCCTCCTCTCTCTCATTCAGCAGCTCTCTTCAGATTTGGGTACCCGGACTGAACTGAAACTGAGGTGGGTGTGATCCTAGACCTCCTTTCCAGCTCTGAGCATGTTCTCTAAAAACATCCACTCAATATGCAGTGGCAAGTACAAAGCTAGTAAAATGTTGAGCATCGTTAAGAAGAGAATTGAAAGCAAAATGAGGAACATCATGCCATTATATAAATCCATGGTGCAGCCACATGGTGAAATGTATGTGCGGTTCTGGTCTCTGCATCTCAAAAAGGATGTAGTAGAACTAGAAAGATCCAGAGAGAGGCAACTAAAATGATCAGTAATATGAAGCAGTAGCTGGACTAGGAGAGACTAAAAAAGGCTAGGACTCTTCAGCTTAGAAAGAAGGCTGAGGGAGCGGTATGATTAGAAGTCTAGAAAATCATGAAGGGTGTGGACCAAGTGAACAGGGAACTGTTGTTCATGAAATCCCAGAATGCTAGAACTAAGGGGACCCACTGAAATTAGTAGGAGATGGATTTAAAACTAAAAAGAGAGAATACTTTTTTTATGCAACACATAGTTAACTTGTGGAAGTCATTGCCACAGGAGGTGGTGGAGGCAGATAGCATAGCCAGGTTCAAAAACATACAGACAGAGTCATGGATGATAGTTCTATTAATAGCGGTTGAACAGAACACTTGAAGATGTTTCCTCTGGCATCTCTAAACCAATAATGGTGGATGTTAGGGAAGGTAGGGATAGATCACGCTAAATCTGTTTGGTTTGACTCTTCCTCTAGCATCCATGTTGGCCACTATTGACAGGCTACTGAACTAGATGGGCCATTGGTCTGACGCAGTATGGCACTTCTTGTGTTCTTATGACTTCAGGCATGTTCCTAGATGCTAAACACATTGACCTCAGGGAATGTCCTAAGTAGCGTTGAGCTGAAGCTTTCACTGAGCTGTCCAGTGTGGCCATTAACTGTAGGATTTGTGTTAGCTACCATCACCGTTGAAGCAAGATGCTGAGTTGGTTGTTTATGTGGCATATACCACATACAAAGAGAAGATATTCTGAGCACCAGTGGTGCAAGTCCTGATCACCCTTGTTCAGGTGGACTTAGCCAGGGGGCTGCAACTTCTGTGATAAGGCATCTGGTTTGTGTGGTAATTCAGAGAGGTTTAAAATGTGAAGTCTGATTCTGGCTTAATCCAGATAGTGTAGTGCTACTTGGTGTGATACTGAATGCAACTTTATCCCATCCCATCTTCAGCACACTGCCAGCACAATATTCAGCAACAAAGGGAAATGAAGTTGGGCAAGCAGGAGTGCTGGTAGGTGATGGCTGGAATTGTGGAATAAGCACAGTAGCTGGTGACTTTCTATTAAATCAGTAGGCAGTGATATAGGTATCAGTACTGGCACTTAAAGGTGACATCTTTCAGTTTCAGGGTCTATACCCCACTTGGCTGAAATGGTAGGTCTGAGATGTGATCTGCTGCAGGCTGTCAGGGTATTGCAAGTGCACAAAGTATGAGCTCAGGTTGGCTAACACAAGTTATGATAGCAGAGATGAAAAGGCAGCTTGAGTTCAAGCCCATCGAAGAGCTTGGAGATGAACTTTGGCTGCTAACCTGTTGAAACCCAAGTTGTATTGGCCTCACTCCTGTTTTTTGATGAGTTAGCCAATCCAAGAACACAATTCTGTGTGAAGTGAAGATACAACATTCCTATTACAGAGTAAGTGTAGGGGTTCCTTGCAGCCATAGTTGGAAACTTGGGTCTTTTTTGGATATTAAAGGGTTTGCTGAAAGAGCTAGACCAGGAAACCTCTTCTTGTGGATGCTGTTACACTAACAAGTCCTTTTGTCAGTATAGCTAAAACCAGTTACCCCAGCAGAATGAGCTGTATTGGCCATAGGACTTTTCCCCTCAGCTTATCTGCATTTAGGTTAGGGTTCTGCTAACAACCTGTGTGCTTCAGTGGTGCAGTTCCTTTTGCCGCCATCCCCAGTGCTCCTAAACCAACAGTAGAACTGTCATGTCAGCCAAGCCGTAGCTTTTTAAAATGAAAGCAGAGAGAGATTCTGGAGCAGAAAGGGGCTGACTGCATGATTGTAAAATGTGAAA
>NW_017728998.1:47151314-47157635 GCF_001723915.1 Gavialis gangeticus | reverse complement strand
CACTGGGAGGGTAGTAAAACACTGGAACAGGTTATCCAGAGAGGTAGTGGAAACTCCATCCTTGGAGGCTTTTAAAACCCGACTAGACAAATCTTTGACTGGGTGATCTAGTTGGGGATGGTCCTGTTTTGAGCAGGCAGTTGGACTAGATGACCCCTTGAGGTCCCTTCCAACCCTCATTTTCTATGTTTCTATGATTCTAACTTTACTGCCATCATCAGGTCCACACTGGATAGCTGAAAGCACACCACAGCCTGAAGTAGAGAGATTTGAGGTTAGCCTGGAGAGGGCTATCTCCTGATTGCTTCTATAGCCACATGCTGGCTCTGAGAGCACATTTTCAGCTGCTCTCCAGTTCATTACCATGTTTGGTCACACACTTGAAATGGGTCATTTCAGCCTATTTCTTGTTCAGTATTTGCTTTCACCCTGCTTTCCCTACTCCAGCTTGTATTTGGTAGGTGACATTGTGCCCTGGCTCTGGCACCTGATTAAATCCATACTTCTGGTATGAATCTCATAGGACCCCCTCATTATACCACTTGTAGATGAAGAATGCCAAAGTGCAACCTTCACACAATTCTAGGGAGTTTGTGTATGTGACTGCCCCAGCTTGGTCTGAGCAGCCAGGTTCCCAAGCAGTGGGCTTGGGGCTGCAGTTCTGCACTGGACAGGGAGCATTTTCCAAAGTCTGAACTAGTTGAGCTGGGAAAAGCTAGATGGAGGGAAGTGTCTGCACATGGCCCAGGCTGGAGCTGGGACTGGCTGTTGAACCCACTTATAACCCTGAGCTTTCTCTTCTTTCCATTCAGTTACCTGGAGGAGGCAGTGATGCACCTGGATCACAGCGACCCCATCACTCGAGACCACATGGGCTCTGTCATGAGCCAGGTGCGGCAGAAGCTCTTCCAATTCCTGCAGGCGGAGCCCCACAACAGCCTGGGCAAGGCTGCCCGCCGCCTCATGATAATGCTTCAGGGCTTGGTTACACCCAGCATGACCTAAAGGCGTCTGATTCCCTAGCGGGCTGCTCCATGGGAGCCCACTTAGCAGATCCACTAGTTACTAACCACGTGTGGCTTGTGTTAAGAGCTCTTGCCGGGAAATCTATTAAGCAAGCGTGTGATGTCTCAAAGGCAAACCTATCCATTGCTAAGGCAAATGCCATCTGTGTATAGTCCCCAATAATCACTGAACGCTCACTTGGCTTATTTTCTTCAACAGCCTCTTCCAGGAGAGCTAAGGCTTCTCTGACCCACCCATCCGTCCCCAAGGCCTGGCTGGCAACCCAATGTGCTGTGTCCTGGTCACATTCAGTTAAAGCCATTGGATTTCTTACCCCCCTTAAGTTGGTATTTGTTGCTGAGTGGAGGAGAGGAGAGCTGTGATGAGCCCCAGTGGAGTGAAGTGGGTGGATGCCTCAAGTTATGCATGCGCTCCTCACTCAAGGAAAAGAAATCTTTTTGTGCCTAAATCTATGAGCCCAGAAATCCTTTCCAGCTGTGTAGGCTGCTAACTCTCTGGTGGTATTGGAGCAAGTGCAAAGATACCTGCTGGAGGGCAGGGGGAAGAGAGTTCTGTCTGTCCCCTGGGCTCCTGCAGCTGTAGCACCATGGTAGTAAGGAGCCCAATGAGCCGGTTAGGCACCAGCAAGGGGCTG
The DNA here is from genome assembly GCF_001723915.1 of Gavialis gangeticus. Lineage (NCBI taxonomy): Eukaryota > Metazoa > Chordata > Crocodylia > Gavialidae > Gavialis > Gavialis gangeticus. Next base: position 47,155,975 of record NW_017728998.1, on the reverse strand, counting down.
TGTATGCATATCTTCCCTGTGTTGGTTCTGGAGTGGGAGTGGAGGGAGGTGCCCTGGTTCAGGTTGGCCAGGGAGCATCATGCTGCAAGAGCCCAGTGGAGCCCTTCATCCTGCGTGTATTGGAGCATGTCCATGGATCAGATGTTTAGTTTGGATTTTACACCAGGGTTTTTCTTTTTATCTAAAATTTGAATCTTTTTGAATAACATTAAGAAAAGTTCAATAAACAACTTTTGGAGAAAAACCTGTGGGTGCTGCCTCTGTTCTCCTCAGGGCTGAGGTCACCTCGAACGGGCCCACTCCCTCTAGGGGGATGGAAGAACCAAGGAGAAGCTACATTGAGATCTCTGGGCTGGTGTGTGGTGGAGGTCTGGACGTCTGGGTTCTCTTCTCTTCCTCATCTCTCTGCCTCTGAGTTACCCTTGATTAGCTCTGACCTGCCTGATTTATATCTGTTGCTGGGAAGTGGATAATACAATACCATTCGTCTCAAGGGAGCTGAGAAGCATGTTCCTGTTTCAGAGTTCACCATCAGCAGAAAGAGGCAGTTACTCCACACTTATCTTCATTAGAAGAGGCTCTTCCTGTAGAACGAGTCTTGCTGTTCTTTGGTGCTGACCTGTCTTTAGCCCCTGAACGCTGAGTTGAGAAAGGGGTGAGATGTTAGCATCTCCAGGCGCAAAGAACCTAGAGCCCATTAGGCTTAGCAATAGGATTTGAAAAATGGATTCTAGTAAATCACAAACAAAAAGGGTTATGTTGTCCTGTATTGTGCGAACTCCCTTTGGCAGAGGACAGTTGTCTGTAGTTGACCACACCCCTCAGCTGTCAATTGTCCCAGTGTGAGTAGAATGACATCTCCTAACTTAATTTAGCTGGCTGGTTGGAACACATTGCTCTGTTACTCTGTGTCTGCCTGAGGAAAAAGTCAGACTGAGGCCAGACTTGCTACCATGTGAAGGATGAGTTGAAATTGGATTTAGGTGCTACTTCCTCATTGAGACTAAGCTATGAAAAGCTGTGCTGCATTGCAGGAATGAACTGGAGTTTGCAGGAACTCCATGCAAGAACTTCATGTGAATCCTGAGCTTGTGCAGGGAGCTTGGAGAAACAAAGCCCTGGCACAGGGACCTCTGTCTGGCATAATCAGCCTCTCCCCACTGGAAGTCTTCCTGCCTCCTATTTAGAATGATGTTGAGTGTGAAAGCTGCAACTTCTGCAGCTGGGACAGAGCCAGTTGCTCCAGGCTGTGTTAGGCCTGCTCCAGGACAGCCAAGACTCAACTGTAGCTATAGGCTGGGGCTGCTGCTTTGGGAGTCTTGTAGTCCTGTAATCAAACAAGTTTTCAGAGTGACTTGGACAAATCAGAGGATTGGGCCAAAAGGAATCTCATGAAGTTCAACAAGAACAAGTGCTAAGTCCTGCACTTGGGATGGAACAATCCCATGCATCAGTACAGGCTGGGGGCTGACTGGCTGGGCAGCAGCTCTACAATAAAGGACCTGGGGGTTACAGTGGACAATAAGCTGAATACCAGCCAACTGTGCCCTTGTTGCCAAGGCAGCTAACGGCATACGGGGCTGCATTGGTAGGTGTGTTGCCACTAAGTCAAGGGAAGTGATTATTTCCCTCTGTTCAGCACTGGTAAGGCCACATCTGGAGTACAGTGTTCTGTTTTGGGCCCCCACTACAGAAAGGATGTGGACAAATTGAGTCCAGCAGAGGGTGACAAATGGGGAGGGGGGTGGGTGACATGACTAATGAGGAAAGATGGGGTACTGGGCTTATTTAGTTTAGAGAAGAGAAGACTGAGAAGGGATTTACTAGCAGGCTTCAAGCTACCTGAAGGGGGATTTGAAAGAGGATGGGGCTAGACAGTTCTCAGTGGTGTCAGATGACAAGAAGCAGCAATGGTCTCAATTTGCAGCAAGGGAAGTTTAGGTTAGATAATAGGAAGAAGGCAGTGTGTTGCCTGGTCATCCTGGGTCAGACCCAAAAAAAGAACTTAGGTGCATAGGCTCTGCATGAATCCTGAATTGCAATTCAAAGCCAGCCACTCAGCAGCTACCTAACCCTGAAGGCATCTAAATTTGCCTGGCACCTTGCTGTCAGACCTGAAAGCTCCCTCAGTGCCTGCAGCCATGCTTCTGTGCATGCCCTGAACTGTCCTGGCCTGAACAGCTGGGGGCCCAGCTCCAGCCAAACCTGACTGGGATCTGGAAGCCGGGGAGGGTGGTGCCTATGGTCCCTTGAGCAGCCCAATCCCTCAGAAGTGATCTGAGCAAACTTGGCATGCATCTCCAACTGGGTCTGAGGTGGCCTTCCCAGTCTTGTCTAGTCTCATTGAGCACTCTCCTAGGAAGAGGGAGATGTGGCTTTTACTGCCCCATTGTTTAAAGTTTGTCCCCCACATTTCTTTGTTGCTGGTACCCACTATTCTCTTATCCTTCCATTCTAAAGTTCTCCATATCCTGTCCATCTCTTACAACAGTGTCTGGAGTCTGTAGCAGGCAAGCTGAGTTAAGCTCAGGCTCTTAGCATAACTTTAGACCTTCCTGGAACAAAGCAAATACATTGTACAGAGTGCCTTATAGGGCACTGGGCAAAATGAGTGCTATGGTTGATATGGTGGGCTAACCAGGTACAGTAGTTTCCCTAGAAGGAAAGAAAACCAAAAACCGAATAGGATTGGGAGTACCTTATCTGAAAAGATGAGGTAAGAAACCTGAGGATTAGATGGTTTGAGATGAGAAAGTTACGACAGTGGACAAACAGACAGCATGTGTTTGGTGTTGCCAGCCCACGGAGACGGGAGCAACCTTAGACTTCTTGCTTTGAGTAACAAGAAACTACCATCCCATACACCCAGCAGAGGATCTGATGCCAGTACCATCAGGCTGCTGTAACGCCTGAACAAAACGCTTGCCAGGTCGTATTGCAAGGAAGAATACTTGAAATGGTTTAGGGATTACTATTAAAAGTTCACTTGATACCAAATCAGATGAGGGGCCATATCAATCCTTGGGGGTCTCTGGTTAAAGGAATCCTAGGGGTGACAGAGTCCTCTAGGGGCATCATCTAAGTGAAAGGGGAGAGCATGGAGTTTGAGTTCATTTGGTGTCTGCTTCCAACATGGCAACACAAGAATTTGTTAGATGGGAATACTCAGAAATACCTCGTGTCTGTAGGTTGGAGCTAAAAATGCCAGAGTGCCATTTAAGGAGCAAGCCAGGACTTCGCACACTGTTTCCTTCACTGCCATGGTCTAATTCAAAGAGGTACAAGTACCTTGGGATGTCTGCAGGGTGTAAAATGTCAGAGAAGCCTTGATTCTTTTTCTTGGGGTCCAGGCTGCTGAAGTTTAACCAATTCCTTTGACAGCTGAGTTTTGCTAGAAGCAAAGTTGTTGATGACATGAGACCCTATTTAGCACACAAGTGTGCAGGTCTGGCCATTGGTGTTCGGGTTTTTTTAAAAAGATTTAATTTAAACTGGAACAGGTGCAAAGAAAGGCCACTGAGGTGATTAAAGGAGTGGGGACCTTGCCTTTATGGAGAAGATTAAGGGATCTGGCTTGTTTATTTTAGAACCAGGCGGGATATGATCTCCCTGTACAAGTACATTCATGGGCTGAACAGGGAGGGAGAAGTTTCTTTTCAACCTAAGATGCTTGCTGGCACAAGTCTGCAACCATTTTGTGGCCATCTGAGTAAGCGTAGATGGGAAATTATGACAAGATTTGTAAATCTGGGGGTGGGGGAAAGTGGTATGGTGCGCGTGATAGGTGAACTGTGTATTTGCAACCCCCAGGCTGGGGCACAGGGAGAGCTCTCCTGTAGTCAGCTGTCTGGGCTTTTGCTAGTCATTTGGGACCAACAAAGGATTTTTTTCTCTCTCAATGCTGCTAGTGGTTCCCTTTCCTCTGAAGCATTGAGTTGGTCTCGGCTAAGGTTGGCACACGTGGTTGCTCCTGCTGGAACTCGGAAAACCAAGAGGTTCTTGGGTAGAGCTGTTACTCTCTGCTCAGGATCATGCTGATCTCCAGTTCTGGCACCAGGAAGGCATTTCCCCCAGGTCAGGTTGGCAAGGGGGTGCTACCTCCTTCTGTGGTTTTGGTCCCGGTTCTTTTCTCGGATCTTCTGAGTTGCTGTTAACCAATAACTTCCCTGGCAAGGGTGAGACTTCCCGAGTCTCAAAGTGGGCTGCCCGGCTCCCTGGACCTGCTGGCATGCAGCTGTCTACCAGCTCCAGGCTCAGTTGAGCGTGTTGGAGAAGGAGAGGAGTGTAGAGGTGGGGGGTGCTGGAAGACCAGCACCTCTTATTTCCCCACAGTCCCTGTATCCCCGCTGGGCATGGGGCACAAGTGCCACAAGCTGATACGGTGGCTGGGACAGGTGGCTAAAACGGGACGTGCGCTCACCCTACCCCTTGTCCCTATGGTCGTGGCTAGTGGCAGTGCCCTCGCCTCCCCTGCCTTGACCCGGGGGGCAGAGCCTGCCTGTGACCCTGGAGAACCGGCCCAGCAGGCCCCGTCGGGCACGTCTCCCACCCCGCTCGCCCCGTCCCCCGAGCCAGGGGTTGCTCTGAGGCCTCAGCCCCGGCCCGGCAGAGCCGAGCGCCGCGCGGGACAGCGCCGGGGCTCGGGCAGGGCGCCCGCGGGG
>NW_017728998.1:47145700-47150983 GCF_001723915.1 Gavialis gangeticus | reverse complement strand
GAGGGATCCGGGGCTGCCGCCGAGCCGGGGCGCCGCGTCCCGCGTGCGAGGTTTCCTCTCGCTTCAGGCGTGAGCGGCCGGCAGCCCCGCGCCCGGGCGGGGGCGCTGCTGCTCGGGGCCCTTCGCCGCCAGTCTCCGAGGTACAAGCCCAGGTTCCCCTGCACTTTCAGGGCGGGTGTCCCAGGCCGGGGGCAGAGGGCACTGCTCGAGCTGGGAGTTGTAGCTGTGGAGCACTGTCTGCTGCCTGCAAAGTTTGGACAGGGAAGGAGACGCACAGTGAGGAGTCTCTCCCCTCTTGGCTGGCTATGTCAAACTTCACCTTTTGTGACCCCTCTGTGCTGATGCAGACAGGCATCCTGAGACAGGCTGGGATGTGCTGGGGCAGACTGCTGTAGCTGGCAGTAAGCAGATCTTATCAGGCTGGATTATTTGTTGGACATTTGGGATGTCTTATTCCGAGTAAGCACATTAAAAAATACAAATAAAAATACCAAGTGTCTCAGGGCTGAGGGGGAGGGCTGAGGGCAGCCTCTCAAGCTGGGGGGGACCTTAATGCTTCTAGCGCTTGCCAAGTATTTTCCACCTTCTTCCTAGCCAAGTAATTTATCTGGGAGTTTCCTGGCAGTGGGAAGCTGCCCAGCAGTCTGAGAGCTGCAGCTCAAGGTAAACGGCACCTTACACTTCATTCAGCAAGTGGTCATATGAGCTGCAGGCAGCCTGGGGCAGGAGAGAGAGCAGGACCAACCCATTCCCTGACTGTGCATGTGAGCAGAGCCGGGACAGCGTGCAGGGGGGCAGGATCAAGTCCCCCAGCCAGCGCACACGCGCACATGCACACTGTCTCTCCTCTTTCTGTAGAGTTTCTCTTTGAAGGGTTACATTGTAGTTTTCTTTTCTTTGCATTGATTCTTCCCATCTGGGCACCTCCCAGTACTACCCCTCCATCTCTGTTCTGCCGTGCTCCTGCCCCAGGATCTTCACAAAAGCAGCACCTTGGTTTCTTTACTTTTCAAAAAGAGTCCAGAAATGCCAGGTCTTTTCCCTGAACATCTATCCTTTGATGGCTTTTGTTTCATATTCTTCCCATGTGGGGTGCAATTCTCAGGGCTGTCTTATGCATTGTGTGACATCTTGGCCTTTCCCTGTGAGAAAGGTAATTGGGGGCCAGATGGCTGGAAAGGATCCAGACTCTGGAAGAGAATTCCCCTCCCTGAGATGCAAGGAAAGATGGTCACTTGCTTGAATGCCACTGGCATCTGCAGGTATAAATACTCTGAGCTGCTTGGATTCAGGGAATCTCTTTCTTGGGCCAGGGGTGAGGTTAGGATGTCCAGAGTATGATGCTGTAGGGAGGGGGAAGGGGCAGCCCATGGGCAACGTTGTGTCTGATTGTCCTGCCTCAGTGGTACATGGAGGCACCTGGGTGAGATTCTGTAGCCTTGCAGGGGCTAGAACGCATGCCCAGCATCCCAGGCCAATATAAGGGGCACAGGGCTGTGGGGTCACCGCCAATGAGCGCCCTGCCTGTGCAGCGAGTTGAGTTGGACGGAGCCTGTTGAGCAGCAGGGTGCTATGCAGAGCGGGTTCAGGGTGCCAGGTGACTGCTTGCCTTGCCCAAGAGGGGTCCTCTTGCATCCTCAGCGATTTGGTTGGCCAGGTGCACTGTGGGTCTTTGTGCATTCCTCTAAAGTAGGGGGAGGTCACGGCTAGAGGCAGGTCTATTTGATACACAAAAGGAATGTGGGCCTTATGCCCATAGAGCAATGGCTAGCCCCTCCCCCCCAACTGGGGTGGGGGCTATTGGGTATACATCAACTGAGTTTGGGGGACAGCTAAAGAGAAAACAGGAGTTTTAAACCTGTTTAAAACAAGTGCTCCAAGGGGGAACACTGAGCACATTACACCAGACAGTGCCCACTGGTCCCCTAATGAGTCCAAGGAGCCAGCGGACACTGCCCAGTGAAACTGCCAGAAGATGTGAATGGACCAGGGACAGAAAAACAGCCCCGCAGTCCCCAGAGGCCATCCTGGCCAGTGCCTCCTTTCTAGTCAGGTAGATCACTAGTTTGGCTAGGACCGGGAAATCCCGGGACTTGGTGGGGCTGTGGATGGGGAATGCATAAACAGAGAGGTGCAGGGTTGGCTAGAGGCAAGAATACTGGCCTTGATGGACCACTAGTTTGAGCCTGTGTGAGGGCTGCTTTCTGCCTACAATTGGTAGGGGAAGAAGATCCAAAGTAAGAGAGAGACTATGGCTTGGTTAAGGAGGGGGGCATGACTCGGAGGTTGGCCTTGCCCTGATAATGAGGGCACTTGGAGTCAGTCTGCAGGTAGAGGAGGTATGTGGGGCAGAGCAGAGGCCAGTGTGCCTGATCTTAGGGTGAAGATGAGGAGATGGATTTCTGGCTTTGTGGGACAGGGAGTCTGCACCATTTCCTAAGCCTCTATGAGTAAAAGCAGAACAAGTCCTCACCATGGCATTGCTCAAGGAACTGGCAGCAGAAACAGCTCAGACCTGTGCAGTACCAAAGCATTTGAGATTTACCCCAGAAATGTCTTTTCTCCCCTGTGGCCTGGCACTCTCCAGGGCCACCTGGGGCTATTGCCTAACCTCAGACACTCGGCCAGCTCTGGGGAGAGGACTCCCCTTCCAGCCTGCTGGATGGTGGTGCACACCCTGCACAGGGTTGGGGCAGGGGCTGTATGTCAGGGAGCCACAGGTTGGCCTGACTCCTGTGAGTTTTACTTCACACAGTCCTCCTGCAATCTTTGGATGCTCCTGGTGTTTTTGTAGGTGTATGGGCCAGGGAAGAGTGTGTTTTACTTCCAAGCCAATGTTATTCATTCAACTAAACAACATGTGATTGCTCCTTTCGCTTCCCTCAGTGTCCAGGGGGCCTTTCCAAAGACAGAGGGCAACATGGAGCTAACAGGCGAGTGCCAGCTCCTTCTAGGACATTTCTGAGAGGGACAGGGCCGGGAGCTGGGAGCCTGCTGCCTTTGGAAGACTGGGTTTGGGCTCCTTAGTGAATAATTCAGGACTTCCCCAGTGTAAGGGGAGCAGGGCTAATTATTCACTATTTATGTTTTCTAGCAAGGGAGATGCTGTACAGTATCCAGAGCTCCTGGTAGCAGGGCAGGGTAGGGGTGGATGGGTTGGGGGCTGGATGGTTTCCCTGGCTCCTGGAGACTGGAATAAGCAGACAATGAGTGCAGCTTGCAGGGGCTGCTCTCTTCTTGTCTGGCTTAGATATCTTGCTGTCACTAGTCCAGCACATGCCTCGCTGGCTGCAGGTCCCAGGTGGCAGGGCAATGAGCTGTGGCCGCCTTGTCACCTCCCCTGGCCCCTGGGAGTCCTGCTTAGATTCTGTATATTTTCTTCTGAGTTCGGCTCCCTGGGGCACTGTCAGAACCAGGCTGTATTTGCTGGAATTTGGAATAGAATTTCTTGTGGGATAAGAGGCAGAGTTGCTTCCCTCCTGTTGTCCTGTGCGCATGGGTTGCACCCGTTCCCCTTCCCAATCTCCCCATAGTTTTGTTGCGACTTCCCCAACCTGAATGGCAAGGAGGCAGGGAGACCCCAGAGCAGTGGAAAAGATCCAGGGAAATAAAATATGCTGTGCTATACATGGCAGCCTTACTACTCTAACTTTGGCAGTTCTTTGCTCCCCAGAAGCCGAGAGGCATATGTCCTGTCTGCAAGGGGAATCACACAGTGCTGAAAGGGAGCCCAGGAACATGACAGTCAAGCAGCTGGCATGGCCAGGACTCCTCCTGTTCTCTAGTATCTACCTTCTGCCCTGACACAGTGTCCCCACCTGATTAGATCTGGGCATTGACTAACACTGAATGAACTAGACAGGGGTGGGCCGGTCTCTGTTTTAGGTGCTGCAAACTTCTTGGTTTGATTTCTGTCCTGTTGCTGCATACTGATGATCCAGCCTCCTTCACCGACAGGTCTGGGATGCCAGCCTGGACCTGTAAATGCTAAGAGAGAAGGAAGGAATTGAGCAGAGTTTTGTCATCTTTCTGGCCTGGTCTTTCCTTGCAACCTCTGCTTTTGGGCTTAGTGCAGCCTGCAAACAGTGCAGGATGGCTGTAAGCATAGCTGCTCTGGATCTACAACATGTTTGTGTAGAATGTAATCTTCTCCCTTTCTGCTCGTCTAAAAGAAGGGGGCATGTGCACAGCCTCACGCTAGTGTAATTTGCTGAAGCACTCTGGTAGAGTTACTCTAGTAAAAACAGTAAAATTACAATGGTGAAAAATTGGACTGGTGAAGGTAGCCCATGTACACACTATTGTCCTGGGGCAGGTGTTTGAGCAATGCAAACAGGGTATTACCTGCTTCCCTGGTGAAGAGCTATAATAGCCTCTATTGTGGCAGTTACCTCAGGATAACTGGTCATCCATCCACTCAATATCCTGACACGCAAAACTGATATCAGTGACCCAGCAGTAATGCATCTTGTGCCCAGAGACAGCTTTCCATAGAGTTGCATGCAGTGTGATTAGCAAGGTGGGGGCATCCAGCTACTGCCTCCTGCCTCAGTCAATCAGCTGCACAGCCGGTAGCGGGAGAGAGAAAACTTCTGACCTTCCACGGTGCCCAACAGTACTTTGCCATGGCTGTGTTTTCAGTGAAGTTGGTAGAAGTCTGAGTGCTCACACATACATCCTTCAGACTCTTTCAGACTCTTTCTCCTTATTTCCATCGTCTGAGCAAATTACCAAGATCTTCTGGTGTCCGATTCTCCACATTCCTGGGTGGCATCTTCGGCATCTCCAACACAAAGTGCTGTCTGTATCTTTCCTTTCAGATGTTGAATCAATAACAATAAGTGGGACAGCATCATTCCCTGAGTGGGGGGCTTGTAACCATTATTAGGTCCATCTTCCAACAACCATTTTGCAGCGGTATCAGTGTTGGTTCTCTTAGTTGTTCTTTTAATGTTTTTTCCCAGTTAATCATTTTGAGCATCCATTAGTGACTTCAGGACTGTCTGGAGGAAAATATCCAGTGTAAAGTGCTTGACTCACTTTAGTTGTCTTTTGCTGCATGGGAGGTGGTGGGTGGAATAAACAGCTCCAGCTCTCTTAGGATGTCTGTTTCAGTTTAGTAGAATAGTCCTCAATGATCTTGGCCAGTGGGGGTCTGAAAAGCACAGATGGGTGGCTCCTGGTGAAGCTTGGGGCAGAAGAGCTCCTGAAAGCTCTGGAACAAAGCTTATAGTTTCATAGTTGGTAGGGTCGGAAGGGACCTGAGCATATCATCAAGTCCAA
>NW_017728998.1:47127237-47140094 GCF_001723915.1 Gavialis gangeticus | reverse complement strand
AAGTCCAGGAAGACTATGTCCACTGCTACCCCTGCATCTAATGATTTTGTGACCTGGTCATAGAGGGCCACCAAGTTGGTCTGACAGGACCTGCTGCTGATGAACCCGTGTTGGTTGCCCCTAAGCATAACCTCCCCTGCTGGTCCCTTGCAGATGTGCTCCTGGATAATTCTCTCAAAAAGCTTGCCCAGGATCAAGGTAAGACTAACTGGCCTATAGTTTCCCGGGTCCTCCTTCCTCCCTTTTTTGAAGATGGGAACCACGTTGGCCCTCTTCCAGTCCTCTGGCACCACACCAGAGCACCACAAGTGCTCGTACAGCTGTGCCAGGGGTCCCGCAATGACCTCAGCCAATTCCCTCAGCACCCTGGGGTGGAGATCATCTGGACCAGCTGATTTGAATACATCCAGTCCCTCCAGACTTTAACTTTGCACAGTCACATTTTGATTCCAGAAACAGAAGTGTCACTTGCAGGATCATCCATCTTACCTGTGTTCTGCTTCTACTTCACTAATAAAATCTGTTTCAAAAGCATGTATGATTTTGAAGGATTCAAAGAAAATGACTTCTGCCCTCTGAGATGAGCACAAATCCTCCCTATTGTGCTACTCAAGGACTCTTGGTCGTAGCTGCATTTCCCATTAAAGGAATTACCTGTTTTCATTATTGCAGTCCCCACTTGTTTCCTACCACATATGTCAACTGCAGGCAGGTTAAAAAAGATAAATTCATACATTGACTGGTAATCACCAGACAATAATCCCCTGTTTGCACTATTGATCACAGCATCCACAGTTGCCGCAGTAAAGATTAGAAACAACTCCCTAGTGAATTCAGTGCTAATAGCTAGAAGAGAAGCCAGGTTTGTGAAGAGTCAGGTCACTGGATGCCAGCCTATCTTCAGAACATTACCTTCCAGCAAACTAAGAGCCCTCTACCCCACTCATTACTGCTAAATGTCCAGGAAAGGTCAATTCACCCAATAGCTATTTCCCTCAGCTGCCAATGGCTACCCTCTTTTCTATACTTTTGGATAGTTCCGCAACCCCTTCTTCCTTCCTGAAGACATACAAAGGTCCTTGTCCTCACCACTCTTCATCTGGATGATTAGCTTCCATTTAAAGATATGGTAACATCCTGGCATGCTTCAGAGAGAGCAAGTCACAAACTTTACTTGTGATTTAAAAAATCACGACCTGGCAGGGCCGAGGTTTTCTTTCTGTCTGCCTCGATGTTCCTTAGCCTGTTTGGGTTTCTCTTGAGATTTGTAAACTTGACTCTGAATTTCTTAGATGTGCATGACCAGTCTTGGGGTGGGGGGTGTTGTTCTGCAGTGCTGATAGGGTTCCTTCACCCTCCTATAGTCTCTGTCTGGGAACTTAAATTGGCTTGTTCACCCTCTTTTTCAGATGTGTCAAGATTTCACCTCTTCCTGCCCTGGGCAGAGGTAACAGGGCAGCTCAGTGCCCTGGGAAGCAGCAGTACACGGGGCAGTGACAACTGCTGTGCTGCCAGCTGATAGTTATGGCAGCTCTTATTTTTGCATTCCCCCAAAACTAGCACCCAGGGCTGCTGCTTTGGGTATCTCCCTTAGTTATGCTACTAGCCCCTTGCATTCAGCCTCTCTTTGTTAACCTCTCACAGCAGCATCTGAATGTGGCTGGTCTCTGGGATTTAGTGCAGAAGGGAAGGCTCCCCAGTACACAGCAATTTCCGCCCCCTGCTTGTGGGCAGCAACCCCCTCCCCCTGTCCCCCACCTCCATTTTGCACTGCTCCCTTGTGCCTGGGCTCATGGGTGGGAGAAGGGATTGTTGGGTTCCAGGCTGCAATTCTGGTCGTGCTCCCCTCCCCCTACATAGATGAGCTAAAGTAGGACAGCAGTGCCTGAGAGCTGTTATTGGCTCCTTTATCCCAACTGGCCTGGGTGGGGAGTCCTTGACTGGATATTTGGTTGCATTTGACTAATTAACACTCCATAACCAGCTTTGCAGGTCAGTGACTGCTCTGAGACAGCTGGCATACAGCATGAGCTGCAGGTGGCTTGCTGGGCTTGCCTTACTGACTGCTCAGGATGGAGTCACAGGGCCCAGGGGTCCAAGCAGGGTGAGTTAGGAGCTAGTTAGGAGATCAGGGAGGGACAGGTCACCTGAACTCTCATCCCATAAAGCAATAAGGAAAACACAAGCTAGAAGGAGAGAGGAGTCTCGCTGTTTTGTGTATCCTGGGCTCATCCTTCAGTTACAGATGTTCCCCTGCTTTCTTATTTCCTTGAACTTCCATCCCTGGCCCATGGGGGCATGCCTGCACTTTAATACCGGTGCACAGCCCTTGTATTCACCTGTAGTCCTTGGTTATGGTAATAACGCTCCAGTCCGTTCAAGCCCCAGAGATGGCATCTTGGTTGTCTAAGTGGCTTTTTTTTGGTTGCCTATATGGTATTTTTGGCACTTATGCTGTTCCTGGACACACAAGCCTGCGTATCTAGACAACTACATATGCATGCTGACTGGGCATGTATTGTAAGCTATGCACATGTAGTAACACCTGCAAGTAGGTTCCAGGTCCTCCCTCACCCAGAGAGGGGTCTGACCTCAGGTCTTTTTGGCTTCCTGGCGTAGTGCTCTGGCCACCCTGCCACAGGTTGGACCCTGGAGCCTTCCTCCTGGTGGCACAGAATCTTCTCCCCAGTGCGCTGCGCACCAACCATTTATTTTTCCTGTTGAGTATGGTAAACATGAAAGGGCTTTGCAAAGCCTGATTTGTGATGTGGGGGTTCGAGCACTGCTGAGAAGTCGAAGAGATCCAGGTTCAAATCATGTTGAGTGAGGGGAGGGGCTTAGAGCCTCGGCCTCTGGCTTCCCGGTTGAAGTCCCAAGCCACTCAGTTCTCAGGGATAGAAAATAGGAGAGCTCTACTTCTCCAGTTTGTTGCCAGTACCTGTAGTCATTGATACATGCAGGTCTTTGTGTCCAGGAAGAGCATTCCCACCTGTGCATCACTACCAAAACAGCTAACAATGCTTCCCCAGGTGCCTCTCCAGGCTTAATTCCCGTGGGCTTCAAAAGCTATCTTTAACTCTTCTTTTGCCCCCTGCCCTTCCAGTGAGCCATGGAGCTCTCTGCCTGGCACTCCTTCAGGACCAGGCACTGACAAATATAGCCTGGATGCAGTGCCATCCGTAATCAGCTTGCCAGTGATCCAGTGCCATGTCCCTGTGCAAAGGCTGGATGTACTGTCCCTCACATCCCTCTACGCTCTGCTGGGGAGAGTGAAATGACATCCCACAATGTTGGCTGCTGTTCCACAGCTTTCTGGGTTGAAACTTCAGTGCCATGAGGCCAGTGTTCCTGAAATGCTAGCTCATGTGGCTGCGAGACTGAATCACTGGTTGATGGTCTTGCCGTGTCTAGGGGGAAGGGAGTTGGGTGCTTCTCTTTGCTGCTCTGTGGAAGGTATTTATGTTGTTACAACTCCCAGCCTCCAAGCCTTGGCTTTCTAACTCCAGCACGTGCTTCTAGCTCTGGCAGTCCCTGACTCTAGTCTCCATGAGGTGGTTATCATATCTGCAGCTGGGACCACTACCTGAGCACCACTGTCCCTTGAACGGGGTGCAAACTAACTCCAACCCTCTTCAGGTTCTGTCTGTCCTTCAGTTCCTAAATTTCCCTTCCCTGTTTCTTTGCTCTGGATTATCTTTGGCTTGGGGATCACAGAGCACTTGCAGGAAAAAGGCTCCTCTCTCTGTATCAGTGCTGACCTCCATTTCCTAGCACTGCAAGAGGCCCTGCAGTGCTGTGGTAGATGGTTAGAGATAGCTGTCTTAGCACTACTGGGGTTTGCAGCCAGGATGGAGATCTCATCGGTTATACCTCTGCTCCAAGGGGGTGGTCTCAGCCTGCATGTGGCATCTGAGGGGTGCAGTCCCTGGGGGCACCAAGCTTTCAGGTGGGATGGCTCAGGTCTCTCTCAAATGCCTCCTGGGAATTCTGTTTGCAAAGAGTCCAGCTGAGAGGTGGGAGGGCAGAGCTCTGGTGGGATGGTGCTTCTTGGGAGCTGATGGACTCTGATACGCTAAGAATGAATATGGAAGATAGAAGCTTGTCCCTGGTGATGTGAGATACACGTCTCCCCAGCAAGAGCCAAACAGCAGAGCTGCCACTCCTCTGGTGCTGCCCCGCAGGGCTCTGAGGTGCAGAACATGGCCCCCGCTGGTGTCCAGGAGGTGTTCAGAGCCCTTGTCAGACCCTTGCAACTGCATCTGCATCATGACGAGTACCTATAGCTGCTGGGTGGGGGCCTGCAGGCAGGGTGGTGTTGGATGCTGCCGTGCCCTGGCCACCCGACTCCATTGGTCCTGGAGGACATTGGGGTGTAATGCACACTGGAAGTGCTGCTTTCCACAACCTCTCATGGCCAGGCTTGAATGTGGTCTGCTCTACACCAGCTGGTCTCACAGACACCTCTCCCACAGCCCAGTGCTGTTCCTAGAAGATATGTGCTGGTGCCAGGGCCTTGGGCTCCCCTGGGGAGGGAGATGCTCACTGCAGCTAAACAAACAGTGCTGGGGGAAAAACAGCTTTCCCAGGCCTGGGGTCAGCTCCAACTGTTGGTACTGGGATTTTTTTTCTCCCCAAAGGAGCAGCCCCTGGTGCCCAGGCAGTGCTACTTGATCATGATGAATCACTTCAGCAGCCGGCAGCAAGGCTTGGAGCCGTTCCTTTGGGCAGCAGCCCTGTGGGCCAGCTCCTGCAGCTGCCCAAGGTCCGTGGGTGGGGCTGGGAGCGCACTGGGGTTTCTCAGCAGCCGGAGTTGGGGGAACCACTCTGGGGGCTGCTGAGGCCTTCTCTAATTGTCTATCGCTGATGGTGCCTCCTTCGGGTTTCTATGCTCCTACTCTGTTGCTGCCTGTTTGTCAGCCCCAGAAAGACCAGGCGCTTGCAGGACTCACATCCAGACCTTCCTAAGTGTGGAGAATGGATGGGCCCCCTAGGAGACTCCAGGCCCAGGGGCTTCTTCCTTGGGAGACAGTTGCATATCCTGATCTCGCTGGTGGGAGCAGAAGTGCAACCGATGAGATCTGCATCCTGGCTGCAAACCCCAGTAGTGCTAAGAAAGATACCGTCGCTGCCGGGGGGAAGCGTCAGTGTGGCACTGTCAGCAGCTGGGGGGGACAATGTTCCCTACAGCTTCCACCATGGCCCAGTGCCCCCAAATCTCACTGCCACTGGATGATGGCAGCATGAAATTTGGTAGCTCCCACCCTTGGGCTGGCCTCATCCCCGGCCCGAGTGCTGCTCCAATTCCCATCACTTGAGCCCCTTTTACCTCAACACCTGGGGCTTGTGCCCTGGCCACCCGCTGCTAATTATACTTCTGGGTGGGAGACAACTCCTGCTCTCCAGTCTGGACCCTTCCTTCCTCCTTTTCCTCTTGCTGATCCTCATGACAGGCATGTGCTTCCTGTTACTAGGGTTCCCTCCAGGGGCCAGCACCAGACAGACTGGTCGGGCTCTGGCTGGCTCCCCCTTTGCTCCCAGGTCGCAGGGTGTGGGCAAACGGAGGACCTGGAACTGGGTGCCCATACTGAGAAAGTGCTGTGTCATTGCCAGCCCTCCTGAGGCTGCTGATGTAAGGCTGTTTACATGCTGTCCTGAGCCCCCATGGGCTCAACATAACAGTACCAGCTTTGCCAGGAGCTGAGGAGGTGCACCCATGTGAGCTACCATCCTCAAGGGCACTAGTTAGCCACGCAGCTGCTTCCGGGAAAGGAACAGACTAAAAATGCCCCCTGTGCTCTGTTGTAGGACCCTTGCACCAGATTGGAGAGTATGAGGGTCCTGGAGGTGGAGGGAGAAGGGGCACAGGCAAAGACCCAAGAAAATCCAAAGTTTTAAAATAAGACCAGCCCAAATCAGACTAGAAACAAGGGGCATGTTTTAGCAGTGTGGGTGATGAGTGGCTGGGGCTGGGGCTGGGGCTGGATCAAGGTCTCTGTTGTTGGCACATCTCAACCAAAAAGGGATGTTTTCCTAAGTGTCGTGTGGTATCTGGACCAGGAATTGAACCCAGGTTAGCCGCTTCCAAAGCCACTGCTGGTGTCTTAGACTTGGTGGAAAGCCAGGACAACCCCTAAATTTGAGTGCTCAGAGGCCTTGTGGCTGCTGCTCCATCTGGGTGTTCTCCCCTGCCCCCATGCTGTGTTGTACGCAAAGGCAGGCTGTGTGGGCTGCTACTGATGTGTTTGATCAGATTAAATTGGGGGAGCTTCCTTAAAATATTCATGGGCTTCTTCCTTGCCAGCACAGAGCACTCCACAGTGTGTTTCAAAGCCAGCACTGTGTGGCACAGCTCTACCTGGGGCTGATCCGCTTCCTGACTTTATACTGCTTGTGTGATGTAGAAAGAGCAACTCCCAGCTGGGTTTGCCTCAGCATGGATCCTGCCAGCTCAGCTTCGAAGAGGCTGCTTTGTAGCTGCTGCCTGCAGACTGTTAAGGTTCCCCCAAATCTCCAGAGTGCTTGGAGTCTGGCTGTGGCATTGGGGGCCCTGCCAGCCACTAAAAGGAAGTGGTGGGGATTACCAGGATGGGCAATTAGTGAAATGGGTGGTGGTAGCCTAAGCTAGGCTGCCCATTGAGCCCAGCTCTGTTCAGCAGTCTCTGTCAGCTCATTTCCTCTCCAGGGGTTTAAATGGTGCCAGGTATCCCTGTGGGAGCTGCCGTTTTGCCCGCACTTCCAGCCTGAAGATGCAGGGCCCAGAAATGTGGCTCATGCTGGAATAACTGGGGCAGGAGAGGGCAGAGGCTTCAAACCAAGGCTAGAGGGCAGAAGGCTTGGTGGAAGCGCTACCTCTCCCTGCAGGCAGGCAGTCAGGAGCAGCATATTTCAGGCTGCAGAGCATGTGTTTGTGGCTGAAGCAGCCTCAGGCCACTTGGCAGCTCAAGTCACAAGTTCTAGGCTGAGCTCTTTGGACAGAACCTTTCTCTTTAAATTAAATCCCAAAAACTTGAGGGCAGCAGGGAGAAATGGGCTCTTCTCCTCCCCTTGGACAGCTCTGGGGGCTGCTTACTCCAGGCAGGGTTGACAGTCCCATGCCTTCCTTTGGGGAGCCTTGCCCACAGCCCTGTGGTGCTCCCCTGCCAGAAATTGTTTCCCAATGCTTGGCTTGTCATTTTGCTGGTTGGTTTCTGTTGCGTGTTGCACCCTGTGTGATCCCATTCCTCTGGTGGGATTTCTCCTGTCCAGGCGCTTCAGGGTTGTGCTTGTTCTGCTTCTCCTCCCATGCAGGTGCCCAAGTGCTGTGGATTTATTCTGTTGCTTTTCCTCTTGGATTGGTCTTGGTCATGCTGCTGAGCCTTGGGCCCTGGAATGGAGCAGGATGGGGTAACAAAGCTGTGTTCCTGCCCCAGGCCCCCGGAGGGGCAGTGGCACTATCTGTTGGCACAGTGACTGGGAAGGTGCTGGGCATTACATAGCCAGGGTAGCTACCAACCTGAACCTTCTCTTTTCCATCACTTGTAGCCATGCCCATGCCTTACATGCCAGTGGCATAGAGTCTTGTTAAGCTATTGTCAAAGTTAGGGCAGGCTGCTGCAGTATATGATGGTGCCCTCAAAGGCAAGGGACAGGCATGGCCTGCAGGCCCCCAACAACTGTGTGGTGAAGGATGATTAATTAGGGAATGTGTGTCCTGGAACGTGGCTCTGCAAGGCAAGGGGCAGCCTGAGTGCCAGGCTGGGGCCCAGCAAGCCAGCACAAAGGTTAGGGCAGTGACAGACACGCAGGGCCACATCCCAGATTGCCAGGAGGGGGCTCTACACCATCTGATTACACCTCCCACCTTGGCAGGGACATGCTGTGTTAAGATGTTGACTTCAGCATCTAGCAAAAGTCAGATGCTGCTTTATCACTGAGAACAACTGCAACAGGACGGCTGACAGAGGAGAGGGGTCAGGCTCACTGGGGCGGGAGGGGCAGCCCTGGATTTTTTGCCCTTTCACTGGCTGTACTGTAATGACCCTATGTCTGTTGCTTTAACAGCAATTCCCTTTCTGGTGGGGGCAAGATCTGGGGGTTGTCTGTGTCTGTCTCTGCCACGGTGCTGTTGCTGCTGGGGTCTGGGCAGGAGCCTGACATCCTGGCTGAGTCATGTCCAGGAGTTAGGGCTGACACTAAGGACACCTCTTTACCACTTCCACAATGCTTCTGCAAATGGTAGCATAACTGGGGGGTGGGGGGGGGACATAGCCTTGAGTGCCAACTGTGAGGGGACACCTGAATCCTCACAAAGTCTTTGCCACGGCAGGGGCAGTTTCGTACTGCTGGCTGTAGGAGCTTCACATCGAGCAGTGCACCTGGGGGTTAAGTGGGATGAGCAGAACAGCACTCCTCCCCCCACCCCACCCCTGGGAGATTTTGTCAGAGCAGATGCACCCTGTGCCCAATAGCATTGGGGCGGGGGGGCAAACAGGGCACCAGGTGTGGCTCCCAGGGAGCCCTTGCCCCAAGGCTGCTGCTACCCAAGCCCACTCTGCTACAGCAGCAGCAGTGACAGCGGTATCAGCTGCTTTCAGGGCGCAGAGAGCCCAGGCAGGTACGACTTTCTTTCCTCTTACCCTCCCCTGCAGTGGTCGATTTCTTCCTGCCACTCCCCCGCCCGAGGCACTGAGCTCGCTAGTCCTCTGCGGGTGCCCTGCACAGCTCTGCACCTCTGTTTCCCGTCCACATGCACCAGACCCAGGAATGAGGCCATGAAGCCTCCCGAAGGGAGTGAGACAGCAGCAGCAGCAGCAGGGTGTGCCCTCAGGGTGGCTTCACTCCTTCCCTCCAGGGGTTGGCATGTGTAGAACAAGAGCGGGTGGGTGCCATGTGCTTCTTGTTGCCTCACAGGAGCTCTGTGAAAGTGGCTTGGATGTGGGTGCTGGAGAGAGCCACAGGGGCTATTTCCAGCAGCCTCAGCACAGACTCCATTTTCTATTCATCCCAACCCGTGCAGCGGTACGTGTGATGCTGTGGCAGCCTCTTTGCTTCGGCAGCCCCAGGCTGTCCTTGTTCTGCGGAGGACCAGGCTGCAGGGCTGCCAGATGGTGCAGGGTGAGTGGCTGGTTCTTCTCAGGACTGAGCATGGGCCAGGCCCACGGGGGACACTAGAATCACTTTCCTTTGAAGAGTGGCTTTGTTTGGGAAGCTGAGACCACTGCAGCTGCCAACAGTGCCTGGGCCTCAGTGGAGAGCTGGGAGCACTGGGCCAGGCGGGAGTGCGGAGGGAGGGAGGCAGCCGACTGTTGTGTGTCCCTTTGGTTGCTCAGAGCAACCAGGAAATGGAGAGAAACGTTCTGGCCACCTGCTGCGTGGTGCCAGCCCAGTGCTGGGGACCCTGCCTGCAGCCCTCCGGGCCCTGCCGCAGGAGGCTCAGGGGAGTGCAATTAAGCTCTGAGGCTTTGTGCTCAGTTCATTGTTTTGTTTTGTTTTGTTTTGAGGGGGGGTGTCAAGGGAGCAAATCAAACCCCAGACACTTGGGCAGCTTGTTTGAAGCTCTGATTCCTTCCCCAGATGCGCCCCCTGGAACAGGGTATGAGAGGGCCAGCTGGGAGCAGCACAGCATATGGAGGGTGTAGTTTGTGTCTGCTACCTAGTGTCATTGTGGCAATGGCCCATCTCCCCTTCCCCTTGCCAGCTACCTGCTGCCTGTCTGAGAGTGTGAAGCTCGCACAATAGCACCAGTTTCCTTGGAGCATTGGTGATGCTCCCCCCTACCCCAGGCTATGATGGGGCTCCAGGGGCTGTAGCCTTGTAAAGAGAATGGTCTTCCCGCAGCTCAGTGGAGAGTTTTGTCTATCACTGCAATGCAGCCATTATTTCTGGCATGGAAGATGACAACAATGGCAGTGATATCCAGAGTGGGGCACCCAGCAAGTTGGCATGGGAGGGTATTACTAGCAGCCCCTGCCCCAAACAGAATGCAGGTGCCCTGCCCTGAGCCCAGCAGATGGAAGACGGCTTCACAATGGGGTTCACATGCAGCTTTCTGAACTGGCCTGAGCATCCTAGAAGGAAGGACAAAGTCCTGAATGAAACATAGGGCACTGGTGCCCTGCTGCACCCCTGCCCAGAGATAGGGCCTGGAGTTAGGGGTGTGGGGGAACTATGCAGTGACTCTCCCATTTTCTGTGCAGCTGTGGCTGAGGAGCCAGTGAGCATGGCTGTGGGGGGATGCACCACCATCTACAAAGGCTTTGCCGGGTGCCTGATCAGCCTCGGGGACAGCATGGCCCAGAACGTTCAGAGGCAGCAGGAGGACAGCGGGCAGGAGGTGCAGGAGCTGGACACGATCTGCAGGTGAGTGTAGCAGGGCTGCCTCAGAGAAGTGCCCATGGCAATAAGAAAGATACCCTCTCTGAATGTTCCTACAGAGCCAGGCAGCATTTGGCCCCATATGCTGAGGCGTTGCAGCATGACACCACCTGCTGCTATATAAACACAGCTATACTGCTGCTGGCCACCCCAAGGTGGGAAGTAGTATAGACATGTTCAGGTGCAGAGCCCAGGCTGGTGTGCTCTGCCCATCAGCACAGATAATTAGCCCACTGCCAGAGACCAGTTAAGGCAGCTCTCCCAACCAAGCCCTAACTGGTGAGAACAACCTCCAGCTCTGGGGAGGGCGGCCGTGGAGCATCTGGGATGGTGTCCCAGGAGGTTCTGGGAGCTGGTCCCTTGAACAGGAGGTGATGTGGCAGGCTGGGACCACAATGGGAGGTAGTTGTGCCAGAGCTCTCAGTTGAGCCTCTCAAGCTAGGGATCAGGGGGCCGAGCCAATGGGAAAGGATGTGGGCTCTGCCCTCTGTCTCCCAGCCTGTCTTTGGGTTGGGCTATGAATGGGGGGTAGGCCAGGAGGCAGCAGGGTCTTGCTGTAAGAGGGACCCTGTGCCAGGAGGAGCTGCTGACCCTGAGGGAGTCCATGCCTGATGAGGGAGGGCTGCCTTGCTCACTTGTCTCTCAAGTTCACCCACCAGCAGGGAATAGCCTTCACAGTGTGAGGGATTCTCTGTACAGCAAGGCTGAGATGGTTTTGGCCATAAGTCCTTTGCTAGCAGACTGGATCCAGCAGGTGTGGCTGGGATCTATGGTCTATAGGAGACCAGCTTGCCTGATGCCAGTGTCCTCTGCCAGCTGTCAAGGCTCTGACCCCTCCCTCTCATTGCTCACAGGTCCTGGGATGACTTTCACACCTGTGCCACTGGGGTCCTGTCCAGCTGCCCTGAGGAGGCCGCAGCCATCTGGGAGTCACTGCGCCAGGAGTCCAGGAAGATCCAGTTCCAGGGAAACCTGCATGACCTGTGCAGCTCACGGACCAAGATGTCCAGCAGTGCCAGGGGCTCGGATACAGATGAGACTAACAAGGAGACTCTGCGGGGCTCAGCCCAGCTCCCCCAGCCTGGGCTCCTGGCCAGCCTACCTCTCCTGGCACTGACGTCACTGCTAGCACCCTTTGTCTAGCCATGGAGCAGCATGGAAGCCCCTTGGTCCAGACACTTCCCTGCTAGAACCCACCACAGCACAGACTCCTGGTTTAGTGGGGGCTGCTTCCCAGGCCAAGAGCAATCTCTGCAAAATAGATCCAACTTAAAGTCTGAACATCCAGCACAGTGAGGAGGGGGGGCACCACTCTCTGCCGTCCATGGGGCAGTCCCCAGCCCATTCCAGGCTGTGTTAGTGGCTTTGGGGCAAGGTTCCTTTGGTGGCAGGGACACTGGGTCCCCTGAGGCAAATAAGGATGGGGCCTGAGGCTCTGTATTCCCAGTAATTTTCTTGTTTTTTGGGGTGATGTGGAGTCTGAGTGCTGAGCCTCCCTCAGCCTTGTGTTCATGGAGCTCCCACAGAGAACTGGCCTGATCAATAATTCCTTCCCCACACTTCCACCCCTTTCACCCCTGCACCTCAAACTTTCCTGTTCCTGCCACCCCCAGGCCTACCTTCCACTGAATCTTCAGAGATAGGGTTTGCCCAGGGCTTTCTGGAGATCTTCCGCCCCTGATCCTGCTACCACAGTTCAGTCTTTCTTGCCCCAGAGCTTCCTCCATAGAAAAGCCAATGGGGCCTGAGCCACGCGAGTGGCCGTGGCAAGGATGTTGAGAATATGGACCTCCCCTGGAGCTACCAATGCCTTCCAGAGTGATGTCCAGTTGCCCTTTCCCCTTTGATGCCTTCCTGCTTCCTACCATGTAGTCTGTGTTCCCTTGTTCACTAAGGGCAGCTGCATGATAAAGGGGACTGTCCTCTCCCACCATCCCAGTTACCTGGGTGCCATGACAGTTGTCTCCACCCTCCAGAGATGATGGAGCAGCCCTGCAGAGACAGTCCTGAGTGCCTGTGTGCCCTGACTTGGAGCACTGCTCCCTAAGTTGTGATACAAGGCATAGCAAAACCCTGTGCACAGCCAGCTCTGGTCCTCCCAGTGCTGGTGCGTATGTCCAGCTCAAGGGTTTTCATGTGTCTGTGGTTATAAGGGGCTGTCGGCACAGGCACACTGCTAGCAGGCATTTGCACAAATCAATTTGGAGCAATACCTAGGCACCATCTGCAGACACCTTACCCTGGGTTTTGGGCTTCTGGCTTTCAGAGGTGCAAAGTGCCGATGAATCCCATAGGTAAGATGGAAGGGCTGATGCTCTGCATGTCTCAAAGCCAGACTCTGCAGCAAGACACAGAGTTCTGCTCTCACTTTCCCTTGAGGCATTTGCTGTTTCTCTCCTACCCCCAACATGGAGCCTGCTACGTGGGGCTCTTACCCTGTAGGCTGCAGCACAGTGCAGACATATTCATAGAGTCATAGAATCAATGAGTCGGAAGGGACCTAG
>NW_017728998.1:47035541-47072945 GCF_001723915.1 Gavialis gangeticus | reverse complement strand
TCAGTGCTTCCCCGACTATTCTCCTTAACTCATTGAAGTCTCCCCGATGTGATGGAGTTTGCACCAGCCTGGCTGGTTCCTGCAGGTGGTATTTGCTTTTGTACTGCTAACTCCTGCACCAGACAGGTCTGGAAGGGGTGGCCTTTGCTTGCCAGTGGAGAGAGAAGCTGTTTGGGTGGGAAGTGTTTGGCTTGCAAGGGGGCAGCAGGGTACTTGAAGGTGCAAAGGCCTCCAGTCCTTTGGGCTAAGTCTGATATCTCAAACTCCTTGATTGGCTTTCTAAGGTGCTCCCAGCCTTTGCATTGTTGGGGTGAGGGGTGGAGGGATATTGCACTGGCTTGAGCACTGTTCAGTCTGTATCACACCTTGCTCTGAAAGATGCTGGGGTGAGAGCCTGGAGGGTTGTGTCTGTGTGTGTCACCCAGTGTCACTGGGAAGAAGGAAATATGATTATGGGTTCTCAACCCTGTGACAAAGGACTCCCTGGTGGATGGGAAAGTGTCTCCTTTTTGCATTTGCTCCTCCTCCCCTTTGCCGCCCCCCTCCGACTTAGGGCAGTCTCCTTGTGCCTTGTCCCTGCCAAGTTCCAAATAATTCTAATAGCAAATGCTCCCTTCCTCAGCTGTGGCAAATGATCTCTTCCTTTCAGCTCCAGGGTTGCACGTCCTTCACTCGCCTGCCCTGGCACAGTGCTCTAGGTTGGCGTGAGGAGGCTGGTATTTATAGGCCTACTGAGCTGGGAGAGGGGTGGGGGGAGGGGCACAGGTGTGAAAGTGGGTGTTTGGTAAGTGGCAGGGAAAGGACTGGCCGTGGAGGGCTTTATTATTGGGGGGGGGAGCAGTAGGGAGAAGCAGTGAGGGTTATAAAACAGAGACTCTTGATCTGGGGTAAGGAGACCCCATATGCAGGCATGCTCTACCTGCACCCCTGCCTTGTCTCCCCTGCGCGTGGAGTCCCTGATCCTCCTGGCTGTTCCCTCAAGGTCCTGCCTTGCAGGGGCAGGAGTATAACTTCAGCAGTAAGAATGCCTTGGGTTTCCCTGCCAGCTTGGCTGTCCTGTGAGGCAGCTCCTGGAGCTCTCTTTTTCCTGTCTTTGAGAGCTCAGAGCTGATGCAGAGAGGTTGATAGGAACTGTGGAGAAAAGTTCTCCAGGGCCCAGGGTGGGCACCCATCAGTAGTCAGGAAAGGGGGCACTGCCTGGGCAGAAGACATTGCCTTTGGTACACTGTAGCAATAGCAGATAGGCCTGTCCCTGCAGAGGGGAGCTGAAAGCTGTGTGTGGTGAATAGGCTGTGTGCAGGGCTGCTGCTAAAGCCTTGGGCTGGCTCCTGTGGCTTAGGGCTTGCCAAGGCTGAGGGGCTGCAGAAGCTCCTCTGTGCAGCAGGCCCATTGTGAGGGTGACTCACTCTGCACAGACCGTGGGACAGGAGTGGATGGGAGTAATGTCCCTGCCAGTCTGTCCAGCCATGCACCCTCATGCAGGGTCTGATTCTCAGTGTCCAGAGATCAGGGTTGTGTGTGGTGCCCCTGAAGTGCTGGGAGGGGTCACTGGTGCTGGGAGTTGTCTGGCCCCCTGCTCAGAGTGAGCATGAAAACAGCTCAAAAGGCTTCTCTGGCAGATGCTGACAATCGGATGTTTGGCATCATGAGAAGGCAGAGCTGACATGGGTTTCTTGGGTCCGGATCCAGTCCCCTGCTATAATGGGCACTGCATCATAGGGCATTTATACACATGCTCCTAGGGGGAGGGGCACTTTAATTAAAGCAACTCCAAGAGCCACTTTAATTAAAGCTCCAAGAGCATCTTGGGTATCAGCATCCTCACACTGAAAAATGGCAGTAGGGTGCTTTAAGTAAAGTTTGTTGAATGAGCTTAGTTAAAGTGCCCATGCCGCCATTTTTCAGCACGGGGACGCTGATACATGAGACAATGGAGTCTTCTGGAGTGTGGTAATTACCATGCTCCAGTAGGCTCGATTAATTGAGTCTGCTCTGACACGCTGTAATTACAGCACTTTCAATTTTCTCTCTCCTATGCAACCTCCATGGCTGTGCTTCCAGGCAATACAGGGTCCTGCCTGGTACCTTGCCATGTGTGTGTTTGGAGAGGTGGGGCTGGGCTCACCTTCCCTGGGTGCCAGGTAGGGCTGTGGCTCCTGCCCCCTGCGTTGGGGGCAGCTTTCCCTGGAGCTACTGGCTGGTGTATCTGGCATTTGTCTGTACTGCCCTTGGCAGGTGACACTGCTAGGTAGACTGACTTCTACATCTGAATAGCTCCCAATGGAGGGAACAAACTTCTTTGTCTAATTAGCATTGGCACCGCTGTGAGAATGTGCTCCTGAGGCAGCTGGATAGTGCCTAAAAGTGCTGAGTGATGTAGGACAGGGCTGAGTAAGGGCAGGCTGGTGGGTGGGGTGATTTGGCACCAGAGTGGGCATTGCAAGAAGGAATGACTTAACCAGGGCATTTTGGCCAAGATGAAGGTGACAAGAGGTGGAATGTCTGCTGTAGTGTTTGAAAAGGGTAGAGATGGCAGGGCCATCTACCCTTCCAGCAGGATTACCAGGCAGCAGATCCTGTGTCCCCATATGCTATGCAGAATAACAGTCCTCTCTCTCTCTGGGAGATTTTTAGTCCATCTCCCCTCGAGGCACCTGGGCAGAACTGGCCAGCCTGGTCTGTCCTGTAGCTGGTGCCCTGCTCATCAGACCAAGAGCTGGCCCCAAAGTAGTTTCTTCTCCCATGAAAAGATTTCAAGGTTTTTTGAAAGTTTTACCTGTCCCATGTCGGGGCCAAAGAGCTGGAAAACGCTTGTGAATCAGCAGTTTTACAAAATAATCCATCTGGCTCTCTCGACATTTTTAATTTTGATTTTTGACTTTTTACATTTTGTTTAATATCTTCTTACTGTAAATTAACTTACAGCTCAAGATAAGTCCTTTTCTTTGAACTGAGAAAGGGAACTTGTCGGCTGAAACCTCATTTCAACATTTTTCTTAGTTCAAAACTTTTTCTAATACTTTTTTCCAACTGAGAAGTGTCAGTTTTGATGAACTGGCATGTTTTTGATGAAAAACGTGTGGTCAAATATTCCCCAACTCGCTCAGCCCCACACTGGAAGGGTGGTTCCTCACTCAGATTGCCGTCAGCGCCACCCTCCAGCCCTGCCCCCTGGTTTCTGTGTATGACTTGGGGTGTTTCTAGGTAGTGATCTGGGGAGCACGTGCAAAACTGGGTGCTGGGCCATGGAGCCAGGCAAGAATGGAGCTGACAAGCAACAAGCTGCTTGTGTTTTTGTCCTATGAGTTTAACCCATTCATGTTGTGGGCACTTAGAGCAGTTCTTCCTATGATCTCTCCTCTTTCCTGCCCCCCACTGTGGCTCACACAGAGGGGAGAAACTTATGGTTTGTTTGTTTGTTTTTTCCAGAGGGGATTGTTGTGCCCCGGCCTGCTGATCTCTGGATGTGTGTCCCTGGGATCTTGGGGGCTGGTAGTGAGCTCTGGGCTGAGAGGAGGACAAGGCTTCAAACCTACTTACCCCCCTTCCTGGGTGTGGACTGGCAGGCTCAGCAGGATTGCCAGTCATAGGGAGGTTTGAATGAAGTGTCTGTCCCTGAGCTGGGGTGGAGGGCAGGCAGTGTGGTCACATGTGCAGACTGGCAGTGCCAGGTCTGCCCTTGCCCAGAGCTGTCCCAGGCTTAATTTGATTGAAGACTAACACATCTCCAGTTAGTTCTGCTGCTCAGAGCTTTGTAGGCACTGAAGGATTGGAGAGAATTTAGGTCCTACTTGGATGCAAAGAGCCATGCCTGGCAGCAGCCCAAAAAATGCAAGGGAAGGGGGTAGACTTTCTCCCTGTCATCACAGCACGCAGGAGACCAGGGTAAGGGTTGGAGTTGCAGCCCCTTTTCCTCAGTGACCATCATGCTGTCCCAAGCTGATGGAAAAAGAGGGTCTTTCCTTTCTTTACATCTGGTGAGGTGGGGTGACATGTGCTAACCAGAGACTGATATGAGCCCCCCAGCCATATAGCAAGGCCCAGGACCAGCACCATGGGATTCCTGCATCTTGCTTTCCACCGGGCAGTCGGCTTAGCCAGTGTTTCCATCTTTGCTTCTGATGCCTGGAGGAAAAACCATGGAGTAAGCTGGCGGGGGGAGGGAAGATGGGAGAGCAAAGGCAGGCAATGCGGGACAGGGAGGGAAGTGCAGAGGCTGGAGCTAAGACAGGAGAGAAAATCTGAGGGGAACAGGCGTTTTAGGTGACAGAAAGCCCCACCTCCACCTGGGCAGGGCCAACAGCAGGCTTCTCCTGTTTATGGGTGGCCTTTGCAGAGAGGGGTCTGCCACTGTAGATGCCAAGTCACTTTTCTAAGAGGTGAAGGAGACTCAGGCTGTGTCTTCCCAGCCCCTCCCATCCCTGCTGCCACTCTTGTCCTTGCCCAGCCCATTGCCAGCCCCGGCACGTGCACTCTGCCCTGTGAGAGGTTGCAGTGCTGCAAGGAGGGAGGCACCAGGGGCGGCTATTAATTTAACTCAATTACTTTGCGGGCTCTGTCCTGCCCAGCTATGCTGCTGGCTTAGCTTGTGTTGTCTCACTCCCCTGTGCCCTCGGCCCTTGCTCCCCTTGGAAACACTCTCACTCTTGGCAAGTCTTCCTGCAAGGCCCAGCCCAGCGGGTGCTGCGAGCCAGCACTGCTCTGGCCTCTGTTGATGCTGGATTTGGACCCAGGCCTATACCTTTGTTCCCGGAGAGCACAACCCTCAGACTGACCACAACACCAGGCAGTTGATAATAGGCAAGTTTACAGAACGATAACAGAAAAGCAACAATGCAAACAATCAAGGGATTCTATATCTACCAATCCCAGGGCCCTTATCATATCAAAGTACATCTGGTCAGGATGCAGGCTTCACTCCGAGGCTCTTTCTCTTAGGTGTCAGCAGTCTGGAGGTGAGATGCTGAGGCCCACAGCCCCCCTCTAGTGGGGTCCATGAGACAGGCTGTTGGTATGTGTCCTCTGTCCATGGCCATCTTAGGGACCCTTCCTAGGGTATGGGGACCCCTCTCGGGGAAGAGGAGGAGGAGGAATAGGGAGGGACAGCAAGGAACAGGAAGGGATGGGACAAAGGGAGGGACGGCAAGGAAGGACAGGGAGGGACCCTTTGTTACTGTCAAGTCTCTGCTTTTGTATTCTCCTTCCCTCTTGATGACTCTTCATCCGTGGCTATCCCTGGTTAGTTGTCTCTCTGTGGTCACACGTCCACGTAACCCTCTGGGCCTTCTCCTAATTTCATAGTTTCATAGTTGGTAGGGTCAGAAGGAACCTGAGCAGATCATCAAGTCTGACCCCCTGCCATGGGCAGGAAAGGATGCTGGGGTCAAACGACCCCAGCTACGTGGCTGTCTAGCCTTTGAAGACCCCCAGGGTAGGGGCAAGCACCACTTCCCTTGGAAGTTGGTTCCAGCTCCTAGCCACCCTGACTGTGAAGTAACGCCTCCTGATGTCTAGCCTGAATCTACTCTCAGTCAACTTATGGCTGTTGTTCCTTGTTGTCCCCAGTAGTCCTCGGGGGAACAGGGACTCTCCTATTGCCTGCTGGTCCCCCTTGGCAAGTTTATAGATGGCCACCAGATCCCCTCTCAGCCTTCTCTTGTGGAGGCTGAACAGGTTCAGATCCCGTAGCCTCTCCTCGTAGGGCCTGCCCTGCTGCCCCCTAATCATGTGAGTGGCCCTCCTCTGGACCCTCTCCATGTTGTCCACATCCCTCTTGAAGTGCGGCGCCCAGAACTGGATGCGGTACTCCAGCTGCGGCCTGACTAGTGTCGCATAGAGGGGGAGTATCACCTCCGTGGACCTGCTTGAGATGCATCTGTAGATGCATGACAAGGTGCAGTTGGCCTTCCTGACCGTGTCCCCCACATTGGCAGCCCATGTTCATATTGGAATCAATGATGACTCCAAGATCCTTTTCTACCTCTGTGCTGATGAGAAGGGAGTTCCCCAGCCTGTAGGTATGGGGCTGGTTCTTCCTCCCCAGGTGCAGCCCCTTGCACTTGTCAGTATTGAAACCCATCCTATTCTCATCCACCCACCCCTGTAACCTGTCAAGATCTAGTTGTAGCCTGTCCCTCTCTTCTAGCATGGGTCTGTTTGGTCTGTTCCCTCAAAACCAGGACTCAGACCCCCTTGCTGCACTCTGGCCTTCTAGCTGGTGTGACTTATCTCATGTTATGGGACAGTATGGTACATACATCCTTTGGTTCCCAGGCTGTTTTCTAGACTGTATCCTTGTAGTGTTAGACAACCTTTCTGCCTTGAAGAGTGTGATCTTGTATTATGACATGCTCCCCTCAGTTCTCAGGCTGTGTCCATCCCTTGGCCTTGTGCTAGACAGCCCATCTGTTTTAAGGGCCATGAGAAGCTGTGCGTGTCTCCCAAACTCTTTAGAAATCCATTTAACCCCTGCTGCCCATCTTGACCCCTTATAATGCGTATATCTATATCTCTAAACCAATTCCCAAAAAACAGATCTTTACATGTCACTTTTAAGCCAACAGCCTCTGCTGAGCTGAAACCCAATGCATTGGAGCTGCCTGTATGTCGCCTGGAGCCCAGCAGCATGGAGAGCTGTGGAGGGGAGAGCATTCAGGCTGCGTGAGGTGCCCAGGGGCCCATGATGTTGCTTTAACTTCTGGCAAAAAAACAAGTCTCAGTGTGTGCGGTGCCCTCCCACCTACCTGCCCTAGGTGGTTCCTTTGTTATAGGGCCAGCTGTGGGAGGGGGAAGAACTTTTTCTTGGGGGATGCATACCATTGTGTTTGGAAACATATACTCAAATATTTGCAAAATATACAGGTCCACAAGTGGCTGGGAAAAGGCCTCCCATCTAGCTGCTGTGACCTCAGGGGCCTGGACCCCTCCCTGGCTGCCTTTGCCCTAAGAGGCAGCTTTTCAGCAGTGGCAGGCCCTGGCATGCAAGTGGGGCGGGGGGAAGCTGGACGTGTCTGGAGTCTCCTGTCTGCAGCTGGGGTGGTGACTCTCCATTCTAGTCTTAAGCACGTGATGCTTAGCTGGCTCTACTCTCTGCTGAAGAGACTGAGCTGCTTCCTCTGGGTCTTTCCCTCTTTTCTGGACTCTTTGGCTAGGTATAGAGAGAGCTCAGATACAGGCTGTCTTCCTGGGAAACTATCTGGCTTTGGCTGTTCTGGAGATGGGGTGGCTGTGAGGAGGGCTGGGGCTGATATGCAGCTTTGCTTCAACTTCATCTAGAGGTGTGGGGCAGCTGCTGCAGCCTGTGGACCACCCTGGGCCCAAGAACCATGGCTCAGGTACTGCTGCCATTAGATAAGCACCCAAAGGGGAAGGGACAGAGACAAGGGTGCTGCAGTTTCCAGGAAGCAGCTAGCAAATTCTGCATGCGGGTGAGGTGACTATGCTGGTGAGCTGGGCAGTGCTGCCCAGCTCTTGGGGTGTGCCTCCAGGGAGTGGCTGCCGCTCTCTGGTTCCAGGCCGAGTGAGATGGGTGGGAAGGGACTCTGTAGTGCAGACGGGAGGCTGTAGGTTGCTTGACTCTTGTTGGGGAGGGGATGGAGGCTGCATGCATTTGGGGAGGCCTGCTGGGTTCAAACCCTTCAGGAGGCTCTGGGACACAGCTGTTCACAGCCTGGCTTCATAGGTCTGGCTGGT
Organism: Gavialis gangeticus; assembly: GCF_001723915.1. NCBI lineage: Eukaryota > Metazoa > Chordata > Crocodylia > Gavialidae > Gavialis > Gavialis gangeticus. The sequence continues at coordinate 47,065,253 of NW_017728998.1, read as the reverse complement.
GGAGCAGTACCCTTGGTGGTTGTTGTCTTTTCTCCTTTGCAGCCCAGGGGTAGCTCTTGCCTGGAGAGGCAGGGCACAGTAGTTAGTGTGGTCATGTCCCTGCCAGGGGAGCTCTTGGTGCCCTTCAGCCCTGGAACTGTCTGGCTGTGGCAGACTGAGCAGTTGTGGTCCCAAACCTCTGTCTCAGGTCTGTGCAGTTCTGGGCTTTGGTGCTGAGGGAGCTGATTTGGGGGTTTTGCAGCTTGTGTCCATATGTTGTGGGAGCTGGGTGAGGATGTGGTGCCAGTACCCTCCCCTGCTCCTGGGAGTTTCATAGTTCCATAGTTGGTAGGGTCGGAAGGGACCTAATCGGATCATCAAGTCCGACCATGGGCAGGAAAGGATGCTGGGGTCAAATGACCCTGGCTAGGTGATTGTCTAGCCTCCTTTTGAAGACCCCCAGAGTCGGAGCAAGCACCACCTCCCTTGGAAGTTGGTTCTAGCTCCTAGCCACCCTGACTGTGAAGTAGCGCCTCCTGATGTCTAGCCTGAATCTACTCTCAGTCAATTTACAGCCGTTATTCCTTGTTACTCCCGGTAGTGCTCGGGGAAACAGGGACTCTCCCATTGCCTGCTGGTCCCCCTTGGGAAGTAAGGTGGATGGTGGCCAGGTCATGAGAGCTGTGTCTGGGGTGACATCAGTGGCTTCCTCAGCAACTCCCCATTATGTGTGCTGCTCCCAAGCCCTTTTGGGACATGGGGTTGTGTGGGGTCACATCTTCCCCTTGGGTGGACATGTTCTGAGAATCCCAGCTTTGTAGAATAATCCACTTCCCATTTTTGCCCTCTCTGCTCACACCTTATTAGAGACGTCCCTTGCTGGTCCCACAGTGCCTAGAGAGAGGTTGCGAGGGAGCCTTTGTGCCCACAAGGAGGGGGCTGTGTAGCAGGGAGGGAAGGGATCTCCTCCCAACACCCTGTGCCTTCCTTATCCCCTCTTCCTCATGCTGGGCAGCAGGGGGTGCCCCCCCCTCCCCCCGCATTCTCGTCTGTCTTAGGTTGGTGTCCTAGTTAAGATTTAATGAGAACAAATGAGCTGGCACTTAGTAAAGCTTTTGGCACACTGCCTGGGCATGTGCTGCATCATGGCATCATGTGGCTGGGCTCTTGGAGCTTGGCTCCCTGCATGCAGTGCTGGAGACACCTCTCCTTTTCTCCCCTGTTGTGGGTGATGTCAGCGAAGGGTGCAGCTGGCCCCTTATGACTCTTTGCCTGGTCAAGTGGCTTTGGCCTACATCCACCTCTGCACGGCCTTAATACTGTGGTCTCTGTGGCCCTGAGCAGTTGGGGGTAGATAAAGGGTGCCTCTTGGGAGTGCTTCATAGTGTAAATTACTTTCCAGCCTGGTCAGGCTGCAACTCCAGTGCTCAGAAAGAAGGAATCCCCCGGAAAGAGGTTACCTGCAGCCTCTGCTCAGCCCCCTGCTAGCTATGCATGGAGGTGGGGTTTCATTATTGGCCTAGAGGGATTCCTGTTCCCTTCTCCTGAGCTGTGCCAGCTGCAGCTCTGAGCAGCTGGGCAGACAAGCCATTCGTGAATCATAGTGCTTGTCCTATAGTGGTATCCCATGACTGCATCATAGCTGTGGAACCCTGCTGCAGTCGCACTGCACCCAGGGAGGGGGTTTTGTATTCGGTTCCTTGCAGGCCACTGCTTACTTTGTCAGCAAAGCAATGCAGAAACTGAGTCCACTACAGCTGGGAGTTGCTTCCAGGTTCACTCCTGCTGAGCTCAGCAGCTCAGGATCCCTCTGCAGAAGAGACACAGCTGATGTCAGAAATTCCTGTTGCAGTCTGCAATGTTGCCTTGTGCTGTGGTGTCTGAAAATACCTGTTAGGCAGGTTCATGCCATGGGCTGCTCTGCTGAGTTGCTGAGCTCATAAAACCTCTTGGGCCAAATCCCTTGGGAGAGAGATGTAATTCAGAAGGTCCCAGCTAAGCCCCAGGGAAAGCTGGGATGTGACATGGTACATCCTTGCTGGGAAGACCTCCACTCACTGCTGCAGGGAGCAGCCAGTGTGCTGCCCTGGCTCAGGTTCATACTCAGTGGGAGAAGCTCAGTTTGAAAGGGCTAGATCTCAGTAATCTGGCATGGACTTGGACACAAGAAACCAGCCTGATGGAAGAGTGATGGGGCAAGCAGTGATGAAATGAGCTTTGATAATTACAGACTGTACAGGGCTTTGAGGGCAGTCACCAGCCATTTGCAGGCTGCAAATAGCCTCCAATTGGGGTGTGGGATGATGGTGAGACAAAAAGAGGAAGGCGTAAAATTCGGCTGGATAACAGGGGCTGAAGAGGAAAGTATAGTAGGATCATATTGGAATATTCCCCCCGCTCCTCCCAGAGTGGGGAAGCCTTGCTCCTGATATAGCAGGGCTGGACAGAACTCTGGTGCACATAGGAAGGAACAATCCAGCAGTGGTCTCTTGTGGGTGGGTGCACCAACTTGGAGGTTCCCATGCTACCTTTTGCAGAGAATTGAAGGGTTGCTCAGGCATTTGGGGCTGGCAGCTCTGCTTCTGGCTGGGGAAGCCTCTCGCAGTATGTTGTAAATTGGTGGTGCTCAACCTTATGTCCTCACAGGCTGAATGAGTGGTGTGGAGTTGGTTTGCAGGATGGATCCCATAGGCAATGCCATGTCATCTGGCTTATAGGGCTCCCCATGGGTCCCAAAATAATGGCAGTGGGAGCTTTAATTGCTGTGGCTTTCAGAGCTGCAGCAGTTAATGCAGTCACCACCAACCTTCTGCATCGGTGGGGAGCTCTCCAGGCTGAATGACACTGTCCCACAGGCTTTATTTCATCCCCAGGAGAGAGGTTGATAGAGGCCTAGCTAGGTAGGTCTGTTCAGGGCAAATATGTTTGCTATGCCTACAGTCACCTGAAGGTGGCACCCTTGGCAAGGCATCTTCTCTTAGCCACCTCATTCCTGCAGAGCCACTAATTAGGCAGCCTGCAGTTGTTGCTAGGCTTGGAGTCCCACTGGCTAATTAACTGGGCTGCATCTTGTGCGTCTCTGCCATTTGCTCTAATTGTCACCTCTGCACGATCCCAAAGTGACCCTGCTGACTGTGGCAGTCGCACTGAGGAGCAGCCCCTGCAAATAGGGGACTTCTCTGAACCTGCTGAGCAGTGCTGGGATCCAGTTCAGTGTCCTGCCTTGTTGAGGAGGCCTCTGCATGCAGCCAGCAGCTAGTTCCTGGGAGGTGAAGGTCAGTGTGCTTTCACAAGTGGTAAAAGGGCTAATCTACTCCCACGTCTTCTCCGCATTATTGACAGCTGGGAAGTCGGCAGACTGCAGGGTTGATAGCTCTTCTAAAGAGGAGAGTGTAACCCTGAGACCTTGATGATTTTAGAGGCCTTAGTGCTTGTTTTCCCTGTGGTTGTGAGACTATGCTCCAGGGTGACATGTAGCAGGCTGTTTGGGCAATGGCCCCTGCTTCCCTTTTTGTGGGCCCTGTACTGAGGGACACATGCCAGCTTCAATAACTTCATGCCCCTCTGAAAATGGGGCTCCCATCTGTGAGGAGAAGGGACTCAGCTTCTCCTAGGAGCTGGGGAGGGAGCCGGGGATGATGACACCCCAGCCCTGCAGACAGCCAGGAGGATGCTGCTGCTGCTCTAACCTGACCTTGCTTTAAAAGCAGCAGCAAACAGGAAAGGAGCCCGGTAGGGAGGCGGCTTTTCCTTTTCTTCCGAGATGACGAAGTTGTTCCTGGCTGTGGAGCTATTCTGCTTGGGCCTTTCCCTGCTGGAGAGATAGGTGGCAAGGCTAGAGAAGCCAAGGTTGGGGTGGAAAGTGCTGCTGTCACTAGGCTCCTGATGTGGGTGCCGCCCCTCCTGGATGAGCTGCAGCTCCGTCCTGTGCCCCGCCCTGGCAGGCCAGCCCCAGCCCCACTCCATCCCTCAATGCGGGGTCTTGATCTGCCCCCCCATACCCCTTCCCTGCCCCCTAAGCATCCATCACAATAGACTTACCAGCTGCATGCAGCTCTCCATGCTGCTGGGCTGTGCTCTTCGCTGCTGTCTATGTGCTGTGCTGCAGCTGCATGCATGCATGGGCCACTTATTGTCCACATTATCAGTCACAGCAGGCTGATTTCCGATACAGACAATTGTGATTATCGGTGCCGATCTGATACCAGACTGATGTATCGGTGCACCTCTAGATATACATGTTGATTTCCCCCAGTGGCTCAGTGTGGCTTACAATAAAAGACAAAATAATGTTAAAAAACAAGTGAAATATTAAAGACGATACACAAGGTATATAACAAAAACTCCCCAAGTAATACTCCAGCTTAATCTTGCTTGCTAAATGACTGTCCGGATGAAAAAAAGTGTTACATTGCTTTTGGAACAGTGATTCACAACCAGGGTGTTGCAACATCCTGGGTGCCTTGAGATCCTTTTAAGGGTGCCATGGGGCATTAACATGATTTACAAAATAAACCCAGAGATTTCAAATAGGAATTTGTCAGAATGTAATTACTACTACTTGTTGTGGTCTCTGAGTTCTGTGCAACAGAAGAGTTCTGTCATTTTTTTATAGTAAAAAAATGAGTGAAAACTAAGAGCTGGCATTGTCCAAGGGGTGTCTTAGTCTAACGAGGGTGCCCTGAGTCTAAAAAGGTTGAAAACCACAATTCTGGAAGCTGTCCAGGCTCAGACCCTGGTGAGCCACAAAGGGGAAGGGCTTCCAGAACAGGGGCTACTACTGAGAAGGATGTCCTGCTTGTTTTCACCAAGTGAACTTAGCGCACAGGTGGAACTTGCAGGAGGTTGCTCTTGGCTGACATTACAGTTTGAGCTGGAACATCAGGGAGAAGGCAGTCCCTTAGTTATCTAGGATCCAGACATTTTGCTGTTGCTGCTGCTTGTATTATAGTGGTGTCTACCTGTCCCAGCTGTGATCTGGCTCCTCTGTGCAGATGCATGGTGAGGAACAGTCCCGGTCCTGATGAAATCTCCTTCCAAAGAGATGAGAGAGAAAAAGGGTTGTAAGGACAGCATTTGCCCAAGATCATGCAGTAAGTCAGAGCACAGAGACAAGTCTGTGGGCCTCCTGATGACTCCTGTACAGCAGATAGGCCTGTCTCCTTCTCTAGTGTGTTATTTCCTAGACCACATTGTCTCTCTGCCTGTAAACCCCTCTATCATGTGGATGTAAAACCACCTGCCTGCCTCCAGGGAGAGAAGGGAAGTTTGTTTAATGGTTGGAGAAGCATTATGAAAAGGTCAAGTGTTCTATGGATGGCTGCTCTGTAAGACTTCCTTTCAGTCCGGGTTCCCACCTGTGTCCCTGCAGTTATCTTTAGCCTCTCCATCCTATGTCAGGTCTAAAGACCAAGTGCTTGGACCATCCTCTTGGCCTTTGTGGTCTGGGGGCAGTTACAGGGCTCATTCAGCTGTGCTTGCCTCCTTGTTCCTCTGTACTTCCTGCTCTTGCTGCTGCCCATGACTTTGCATGACCCAGGTCAGCTCCCTGTCAATGTCAGCTCCTTGGCAAAAGGCTCAGCAGAGTTGAATTAAAAGTAAATTGATTCTCAGAAACAGCCCCAGCCCAGGACTGCCAGCTGGCACCAAAAAGGACATCAGTGAAACCCAAACAAGGAGGCTCTTACAGCAGTTGCCCCTTGCTGACTTCCTGTGCACAGCCCCTTGCAACCTAATGGCTGGGATAGGAAAATGGCAGGTTGTGTCACTAGCTGAGTGTCCCAGGGTCTGGGCTTTCAAGTGCCCCACCAAGGGTAGGGGTGGAGGCGCTTTGTTCTTTTGCTTCTTTCTCATTGTTAAAGCGCCTGAATGGTTCTTATGAAGACAAGAGGGGTTTTCCACTTGCATTTGAGGATACAAATATAGGTCTTTGTCTAGTAGATTACAAATGTAGGTCTTTGATTGGGGAGCTGGTGAGATAGTTGCATCCCAAGAGACCAGATCGGATGCTGAAGGATTGATTGCCTGATTTTCCCAGTCCCACTTGGATACACTAGTTTTTTCTTAATGCGAAACTCTAGTGTGTCCTGAACCTGTGAGAGGAAGTTCTCATAACCATTCTGCCTTTACAGGGAGCAGAGGATCCATGCGCACTGCAGGGCTGAGAGTGATTTTTGTGCTGTGGCATGACACGCTTCTGGAAGCTATTGGGTCTGATCCCTGCTTGTGGGCAAGAGGAAGGGCCTGGTGCACAGAGAAGCAATGGCCGGGCTTTTCCTGCTCCTCTGTTCATTTGGAGAAATCTTCTTGGTAGTGCCAGAAGAAAAGTCCTTCCTTGGCCACCAGATAACCTGCACCGAAGCCAAGTTCTTGGCAGGCCCAGACCAGCTGCAAAAGTGGGAGATGACAGGGTTGGTAATCACTAAGACTGTCTTGGCTGCCTGCTGGATGCTGCTTGTGTCATTGTGCTCAGCTCCATGCCATTATGTGCTCCTACCTCTCTGGTGCCTACCAAGAATGGGGCCTCTTGGTTAGATGTAGTGGTGGATTTGTCTCTCAGGGTTAGTCTAGGCTTTGGAGTCCCACTCCTTAGCTGCATTCTAAGTGCTGTGGATTCACTGTGTTATTTTGGGCAAGTCCTTCTGTGCCCATGCCTTGTTTTCCCTTGCCAGTAAATCAGGACTAGTGCTAAATGTCTGTCCCATGAGACAGCTGCAAGCCTTTGTGGGCGTGTGAAGTAATTTGAAATCTTTGCAGGGAAAAAGTTATTAAGAAAAGGTCTCAACAGTAGCAGCTTGCAAAGATTCCTATGTTGATCCTGCCATGGCTGCCTAGGTAGAAGGCTAGTACCATTGGCCCCTTGCTTGTAGGGCTCTGGACTCTGCAGGTGTGTGGGCCTTGCCAGGGTGAGGGAAGCAGGGGCACAGCCTGGGAGGAGCTCATCTGTTCGTAAGGGAAGTCAAGGGAAACCTGCATAGTTTCCAAACCGTGGAACCAAACAACATAGATTTAGGGCCAGATACTAGAGCAATCAGGGGAGAGGTGGGTTGACTTGGGACCTGGCAGAGCACTCGCAAGTTTCCCTGCCCTCCCTTGTTCCTCAAAGCAGTGTCAGCAGTGGTGGGGTCCCCTCCCCTCTCTTCAGGAGGGACAACGTGGGTTTGACTCACTGCTCTGGAACAGCAGGAACTGTGGTGATGTCAGGCCTCGAGCAGGGGAAGTGTGGGTGGAGACTGCAGGCCCTTCTCAGCAGCCCGGGGAGTTCTCCCTGCCTGAGCACAGAGCACAGAGCACAGGAAGAGCGAGCAGAGCCAGCCACGGCACAGGCAGCCCTGCACAGTCTGACCCCTCATGAGAGTGGGCACAGCAGCAGCCACGTACTGGCACCACAGCCCCAGAATGAACAGCAAGTACAAAGGTACTGTGACTTCCTTTGAGTCCTCTTTGTGTGTTGCCAAGCTTCACCACCATAGGCTCCCCACGCCACCCCCTAGATTTCACCTTGCTTTCTCTGATGTGATTATTCATAGCACCCAGGGGGAGCAAGCACCAGTGGGGCATGGGCTCGGTTTGACTCTCCTGGTGGCTGAGTTGAGGAATAGGGAGCAGGGGTAACAGGCTCGTGATAGAGACCACAGGGACGGGTGCCAGGGGAACAACCTCCATAGCCGAGGCAGTGGTTTGGGTGTCAGGATGCGTGGGATACACTTTGCAGCTTTATTTTTCTCCCAGCCCTGGCCTGAAGAGATGTCTGCCCTCCTCTCCTTAGTCTAGGGTGGCAGCTCCCCTCATACTTCAGTCAAGTTCCATCAGCACTGGTGTGGGCAAGGGAGTCTGTCTAGCTCCATCAGTGACTCAGGATGAGCCTGAGACTTGGGCCCTGGCGTGGGCAAGGCAGAACAGGAGGTCATGTCCTGCACTGTCTGGCCTGCCTCCTGCACAATTTGTTTGCATGCTGTTGATTCAGACAGGCAGAGGTTTGAAATATGCATAGAGATCTGGACAGTCCAGAGGAGGAGAGCTCTTCTGTGGTGCAGGAGCCCTGGCTTCTATTTCTAGTTCTGCTACTGACTCCCTGCACGTCTTGGGCAAGACCCTTCCTCAGCTGTGCCTCAGCCTCCCCTCTGAGACCTGGGGCAAACAACCCTCTCATTCATGGGGCTTGGGAGGTTCTGTGCAGCATCTGCAAGATGCCTTGAGCCTCACAGAGCGGAGACAGGCAAGGTGGCTGCTGCGATGATAGTGTGTAAACACGACTGCGGGTAAGCAGTATCCAGGAAGTGGCTGTGGGCATTCTCTCTGGTTTCACAGATAAGTGTGGGTCTTCAGGGTGGGACTCGGTCAGATGCTGGAGCAAGGCGGTGGGGACCCCACTGCAGCCAGAACCTGAGTGTGGCCTAGCCCCCATGCTCTGCCCAAGCTGCTGCACCACTTTGCAGTGGAAAACCACATGGGCAGTGTCAGACCCTTGAGGCAAAGCCTGTTACGTGCTCCAGAGCCGTGGGCTTTTGTTGATCTTGGTCCTGCTGTTGCCTGGGTCCCCTTTCTCTCAAGAGTTGTGATGTCCCAGTGTATTGTCCTGCTTGTCTAGTACACCTGGAATATGCAGTTCCCAAGCTATCCCTGGCCCTGAGGGGGCACCTTGCTCTGGTCCTCCTTACCCTGCTGGCTCTCTGCTCTGGCTCTGAGTCCCTGTGCCCGCTGGGCTGTTGTCAATCCCAGAGTCCTGTGTTTTGGGAAGGGCCCCTGGAGCCCTTCCTGGAGTGTGCTGTGCTGCCTCAAGCTCTCTGGTGTGGCACTTTCTGTGACTTCAGTGTTGATGCTTTACTCCGTGAGTCAGTGCCAGGCTGGTTTCCTCCTGTCGCACTCCTACGGTTTTACCATTTAAATTGCTATTTACAAATAATGAGATCCCTGAAATAAGCAGTGGCAGAAGCAGCTTGGGGCTGGAGCCGGTGACACTGAAGTCCCCATTGCAGCTGGTAGGAGTTTTTAAACATGTGTTGGGCGTGGGGGTGGGGTTAGTAACCTGTTGTTCAGGGGGATGGTTTCTTCCTCATCAGTGTGACTAGCAGAGCTATGGAGCACAGGGGGTAGAAGCAATGCTCAACCTTGGCTTCATGGTGTAGCCAGCAAATAGCTGTCCCCCCACCCAGCACATACTGGTTAGGACTGACAGTCCTGACAGGTGAGAGCAACAGTTGCTGAGCCTTGGTGCAGGACAGTAGTCTCCAACCTTTTGAAGTAGGAGATCACCTTTGGCATTTAAAAGCAACCCAAGATCTACTGTGTCCCACCAGCACACCACTCCCCATCATCCTGACCCCTGCCAAACAGGTAAGTCTGTGGGAGGGGAAGGAGAAGGCAGAAGGAGAAAAAATTATTTGGGAGAGCACCTCCCCAGCAGGTAAATCCCATCCAGCTGGGGTCCCACTCAGCTTACCCCTGCTCCTGCCTCTGCAGCACTGTCCCTCACTGCAGGGGCCTCCATCTAAGCCCCTGCCCCTTCCCTCCCCCACAGACTGACCTGCTGGACTGGGGTGCGTGTGTGCACGCATGCGGGCACTCAGCCCCTGCACCTCAACCTCAGATCAACTCCAAGAAGCTCCGAGATCTATCGGTGGATCGAGATCCACTGGTTGGTGACCACTGGTGTAGGGCCATGGAGGGGCAGAGCACTTGGCAGCTTTGTCGAATGTGGAACTGGAGATGTGTTATAAGGCTGTACATGTGCAGAAATGGTGTGAGGATGTGGTATTAAGCTATCCTCTCACCATAATCTGTGGGGGGAAACCCAGTTTTTAGGGGCCTTGTCCAGCGGATCACTGGGCATTCTTCATCCAGTGCTTCTGAGGAACTCTGCAATGGACTAGGTCTCGTCTTGGGAGAGCACTAAGTCCAGGGGAGGAGGGGAGACTGGGCTAGCCTCTCAGGCAGGTGTCTTAGTGGGAGGCAAGCTGCGTGGTGCCGTGTAGGTGCCGCGCAGGGGTGCAGGCACATTCGATCCTGCTCCCTTGCCTTGGAGAGCAGCAGGCTGAGAGCTCGTGGGGGGTTGCGTAATGGGAGCTATTCCTGGTGCCACTCTTCCGGAGCCTCTGGCACACTCTCAGGAATGCTCAGGGAGGGGACAAGCCGGGCTGGTTTCAGGTCAACACAATGGCAGTTTCTCACCCTAGGCAGCCTGAGTCAGGCTTTGGGGCCCAGTCTCTAGGAGCAGCTCTCTTCCACTCTTCTTGCAGCCAGTATGGGTCTGGTTGCAGGGTGGGCAGGACTCAGGTGAGCTGGTCTGGACTGGCCTGTTGGAAAAGCCCTTCCTTTAGTTTAGGAGCTGAGAGTGAGGATGCAAGTGGGGAAGGGATGTTTTGTGCATATTTGTCTCCCTTCCATTTCCATGTGTGTGCATTTGTGTCCAGCAAAGTGGAGTGGGGCATGTTGCAGAGAGGGTGTCTCCTCTTTGTGCCCTGATGGGTGGGTTCCTCCTAGGTAGCAGAGCTGCCTCCAGGCTGGGGTTGGTGCCTGCTCTGTGCCCTGGGAGGCATGTGCCTGGGGGGAAGGGTCACCAGTCACCTGTGTTTGCATGTGTATGCTGCTTACTGCTTTTCTCCAAACTATGCTATGGGGATGCAAACACAAACAGCATTGCCATGGCAACCGTGGTCACAGTCTAATGCTCAGGAACACTCCGAAAAAAGTTAGTACTTGGCAGACCCAGTCTTCTGGAAACCCCTGCCTCACTGGGGCAGCCACTTTGTCACCCTCCCCAGCCCTTCCCCAGCAAGAGCTGTGCTCCCCCATTGCTGCCCTCCTGGCCTTCCCAGGATGGGATCAAGGTGTCCTAGTCATAAGTCACTGTGAGTTAGGAGCAGCACTGGGGGTTGTGGTTAGGAGAGTTTGTGGGGAGGAGAATCACAGAGTGGAACATAAGGGCCTTGATGCAGGAGGCCTTACCTGAGCGGGGTTGTGTCTGTGCAGTACTCCAGTGCTGGTGCCCAAGCAGAGCTGTTCAGGTAGTGGGGTGCCAGTGGGATGCTGGTGTGTGTGTGTGTTTGTGTGTGTGGTTTGCAAAGCTCCAGTTGCTGCACAGCACTGTGTGTGAAGGCCCAGTCCTTTCCACCCTTCCTTGGGGATGCTCAGGGGCTTAAACAAGCACTTCCTCCAATTCTTCACATTTGTAGCTCCTTCCTTTTCCTGCCACCTTTCCAGTCCAGAGCCCTGAGTGAGGAACCGGCCAGTCTCCCAGGGTTCACAAGGGTGAGGGCCTCTGCCTGCCTCTCGGATCGAGGACTCTCAGGACTCCCTGTCTGTACCATCTCTCACTAGGGTGCAAGATCTTTCCGTGCTGTCATTACTTCCGTGGTGTTGAGGTCACAAGCACGTGCCTGTGATGTTGCTTCCAGTAGCTGGCAGGGTACAGTGGGTTTGATGAGGGCAAGCATGTCACTCAGCTGCTTTAGAAAGGCATTACAGATGTAATCCTTGCCCAGGAGCTTTCTCTGGGGGGAGAGAGCACAGGTGAAGCCAGTTCCCAAGAGTTATGGCCCTGGGATAGCCCTATGCATTGATGCTTTTCCACCCCCTACCTGCTGAGAAACCACCACCACCCCACCCAGTCACCTGCCTAAATCTCTGGTAAAGGAAGCCCATGGTCTGAGTGAACCCAACTAGCTGGAGATACTGCTGACATCTGTGACTCAGCAAAGCTTTCCCCCTTCCCCCAGCTTGTGGCAGAGTGAGGGGTAGCTAGTTTCCATGCAGGGTATTGGGACAGGGGAAGGAGGTCTCTGGATGGGTCACTGCCATGCCCCCTGTGATTATGCAGCCCTGGGTTCTCAGCTCCTCCATTTTGACCTGAGCTGCCTAGACAGGGGGAGTAAAACGAAATCAGCTCTGCCCCCTGGGCAAGTCCAGCAAACATCCTGCACGCTTTGCAGTGGTTACTGGATATTTTCTCCCCAGGGCTGCTCAGAGACTGGAGGGGGCTTAGGGTGTATGTCCATGCCTAAACTGTGGGCTCAGCTGACATCAGTGCAGCTACACAAACAAGGATGCAAAGCCTCAGGCAGTGCAAAAGCACTGGTGCCAAGAGTCCTAGGGCCTAGGATTTAAGGACTCTTTTCCTGCAAATATTTGTCTTGGAATAAGGAGGGATGAAGGCAGAAGATGAGACAGGAAGAGCACAGTGTCTCCATAAGGTCGTCAAAAGGAGCCTGGTGCAGCAAATGTCGAGCACAGAGGTCCAGGGTGCCAGCACAGCATTCTTCCTCCCAACAGGTTGCACTTATTCACCAGTGCAGGAATCCTTGATGGGGCTGTAGCTCAGGTGCTCTGTCAGTGAGGACAAGCTCTACTCCTTTATTCAGGATGTTTGTGGCCTGCTGGGGGGAGCTCACAATCTGCTTTCTCTAGGCCCTGCTAGAGGGTTGTCAGCAGCAACTGAGAAGAGGTTGAATGTGTGGGCAGATGCTTTGTGCGATGACACAACACAAAGTTACCCTAGTTTAGGGGGTTGTGTCCCTCTGTCTGCTACTTTCATATGCTGGTGTGATGGTGATTTTTTTTCAGTGGTGTGAGCATGTCTGCTGTCTAGGCCCTGAAGGAACAGCAAGGCAGGTTTCCCTACCTGCCCTTCACTGCTGCCCCCCAGTCCTTCCCCAGTGTCAGCCTTGTGGGGCTCTTGACCACATCCCCTCCCCTACTGCTGCTACTCTGACCTCCTCCCCAGTGGGAGTATTGGAGGGCCCTGGGCATGAATTGGGATGGATGAGGTTATATGGGGGGCTAAACCTGAATGTGGTTTGGTGGTGCTGATCTTGGGCCTACCCACAAAGCTTTTAGAAAAGTCTCTCAGAAGCAGGATTTGCCTTAGTTCAAAGGTTCAAGCTGCTTGTGGTTCCTGAGTCGTCCCCTGTGCTGTTGACAAACATAGCAGCAGCTGCCTGGGACTCTTGAAGCAGAAACTGGTTGAGACTAATCCAGCTGGTTTCACTCTCCGCCCCAGTGCAAAAAATAAATTGAGAGTCAACATTCTTCCTCTCATTGTCATCTGTGGGGGAGGCTCACAGTGATGGACTCGGAAGGGGGAGGCCTTCGATTGTTCCTTAGCCCAGGGGCAGGGGGTGCAGAGGGTCCAGCAGGAGCTTGTAAAGGGGGTACATGCCCCTGGGGCTCTGCCTCAGGTGCATCACTGGAGGACATGGGGGTCATTGATTTCTTGCCCTCGATGCTGTACAGCCAACAGGCAGGGAGACTGTGGTCTAGTGGTTAGAGTGAGGGGCAGGAAGAGGCTGAAGTGGGCCTCCTGGTTTCTGTTCCTCATGCTGAAGCCTTTTCCATGTAGCTTGGAAAAGCGGCCACTGATTTAGGGGAAGGAGAGGGTAGAAAGGTAATGATGTGAGACATCTTGGGGCCAATAGCAAGAATGCTTGCAAATCTCCTGTTGGGAACCAAAATGTGGAACTACTGTGACTGTAAAGCAAGGCAAACTGGGCCTGGCTTCCCCTTCTGTAGATCAGCCCCCCAGAGGGCTGGGGGGCCAGAGCAACACAGACAGTGTTTAGGTGGGTGATGCAAAAATGAAAAGTGTGATGTCACGCATGCCATCAGCCTCCAGTTCTTGCTAGCGCTGGTTGGGGTGGAGAGGTTCTGCCTATTAAACTCCTGACCTCCTCACAGAGGGGTCTGATGGGCAGAGCCAGGTGTCTGGCCTTTCCCAGTCAGCTGTTGATAACTGGAAAATCCAAAGCTTAGGTTGTTTTGCTAGGTCTTACATTGTTCTTCTTCTGGTGCTTTCTGTCAGAAGATATCCCCAACCACTTTGCAAGGAGTTCAGTAGCATTATCTCCATTTCACTGATGAGGAAGCTGAGGCATTGGGTCACCCTGCAGACCTAAGGCAGAGCTGGGCATTTAACTTGGGTCTCTGTAGCCTATTGCTGTATCCAGTAGGACACACTGACCACCTCCCAAATCTGCTTCAGCCTCCCCAAGAGGGATGCTGACCCCTGTGTAGGGCATGAAGCTTTTCAAAGTGCTGGCATCCTGGATGAGCACCAAGGCCAGCCTGTGCCACATGTCCTGTTACCACCCTCCTGCTGCTGCTGCTCTGTTCTCTGCTTAGACTGTCTGGGAGGACTTGGAGGTTGTGGGTCTCAGTGTGCTTATGCCTAGGACAGGGCAAGAAGAGGCTTCTTTGATCAGTGCCTCCCTGGCTGTGGCAAGGCCTCATGGGAGCTTTTGGGTGCCACCAGCTGTGTCCACCCTGCCAGGAGCACCTAGTGACTACCCGCACCCTCCCCCATCTCCCCACTGCGGTACCAGTCAGTGCTTATCTCTGTAATGTCAGGAATGTGAGTGCTGGACCTCTCCCACCCTCCTGAGCCAGAGACCAGTCCTGGAGGAGTGAACAGGGCACAGGGAGATCCCTGTTCTCTGGGTGTCTTGGTGCTTGAGCCCTGGATTACGCCTGCATCCACCTGGAGCCGTGCCTTGCTGTGCTGTTACAAGGGGTACCCCCTTTGGAGTGCGCTGACTTTGGGGTGCAACCTCCAGCCCTGTGCTGCTGATTCCTGTGTGTGCTGACTGCAGGTAGTACTCTGGTCAACTTGTGGGTGCCAGAGGATCCCTTGGACTTGCTGCACTGAGGGCCCTGGGCTCTGCTCATTCAGGGAAGGTAGGTGGGGGTCAGAGGACCTGTGTGCCCAGCCCAGTGCTCAGGACCTTCAGGACCTGTGGCTGTCCTGAGGATAAGCTTTGTGCTTGGGAGATCAGGAAGAGGGACTTGTAGTCCCTAGTGGTCCCCCTTTGATTATGGGAGCCTGGGGTTATCTCTGAGGGGGCCTACACACACAGCCCCCTCTTTGGGTTCATGGTGCTTAGTATCTCAACCAGCAATTCCCTGCCTTCACAGGGAGGTTTGAATTCCCACCCTCAGCACCTCCCCCATCCGGTTGGGGTTGCTGAAGAATATCTGGATTCTTCCTTCTCCTGGGAGCAGGAGAATGGGGCTTCCCTTTGGGCCCCTGCTTGGGGCAGGGCTGCCAGGCAGTGGAGAACAGTCTGGTGCAAAGTGCAGCGGGATGTTTGGTGCCAGGGATTCTAGGGAGAGCGCCAGCTCCAGGGGCCAGGGAGAGAGACTGGGAGAAAATGGCCACAGCTCCAGTGCAGATCTCTGAGGTGACACCTCGTTGTTGCACTTGCTGGGTGGGGCAGAGAGTACCATGGGGGGGAGAGGGATGGCGGTGGGGGGCAGCTGGCACAGAATGGAGGGGGGCAGTGCTGAGTGCCCTGTAGTATGGCAGCAAATGGAAACTCGTTGCTGACCCTCAGGTATCTTGACTGGCCTGCAGCTGCCTGTGCCATAAGGGCTTCTGGTGCTGCCCAAGCCCTTTCTGCCCTGGTTTTGGGCTAGGATCTCTGCCATGAACTCACGGGTAAATCCTTGGCAGAGCTCGGTGGGAGTGCCCCTCCTCTGTGGTGGAAGGCAAAGCTCCAGCAGAGTGAAGCTTTGGTGGTGTGTCCTGGTGCTGAAAAGATGCAGTGCTCCCTCACGTGCTCTGGCCAGCAGAGGCAGGGGCACAGTTATTCTTGCACCTGATGAGCACTGTCCTGCTAAGACGCTGACTAACTTAACACTTTGGGCTGCCAAAAACATATCCCAGCTACAGCCAGTTTGGAGCTGTCTGATTGTTGGGGACTAGCAGCTGCTGTCATTATGCTGGTCGCAGCACAGTCCTGCCTGTGCACAGTCCACAGTGGCTTCTCCTTATCACATCCATCACTGGCAGCTCTGCTTCCCTGTCCCCCAGCAACCCACTGCATCTGCCTCCTGCTTCTGGTCCTATGCAGAGCCTGTCAGCTCCATGGGACTGCCCTAGTATGTTCATACAGCACCCAGAACATATGGGACCTTCAAGTGCAGCCATCATCAGTGGTACAAAGTCCTTGCTGGGCTTCTTCCATGGGTGAGCTTGTTGGGGTGCTCTAGTTTGGGGGGCTCATGTTGGACAAGCAAAGAGGGGGCAGGCTGTACCCCAGTATGCATGTTGGGTCTCTGCTGCCCCAGCCCAAAGGCCATGGGTGGGTTTGGGCAATAGGCTTGCTGGGCAGTTGTACTCCCCTTTCCATGGCACCTTTGGCAGAGTGGTCAGGCTAGTGCTCACGCAGGAGGCCCTATGGGTTGTGCTTAGCCTGGGAGAGCCACACTGCTCTTCTGAGGCCAGCTTTGGTGGAAAAGGCAGTTCTGAAGAAGCCAACCCTGCCCCACACCCAAACCCCTGGTGCCCTTTGGGGCTAGTGTTGCCCCATGCTCAACCCTCCTTCTGGCCAGCTCAGGGGCATGGGTGGAGTTAGCTCCAGCACAAAAGCCAGCCCTGCCCAGGCCCCCTGAATGGTGGCCCTGCTTTAACTTTAGATTCACTGCTACAAATAATGGCCTATGGCAGCTGGTACCTGAGCCGGTGGGCTGCGTGGCTCTGTGGAGAGCCGATTAAATGGCTCCAGAGAGGGTAATCTCTTCTCCCAAGGCCCTGTGGGTGATTTGGGCTGTTTAGGATTACAGCTTCTTTGTAATGAGCTTAATTGGGACAGTGTTGCCCTAGAAACCAGAGGGCTGGCACTGAGCTAGGGTCTGGGCTGCTGGACTGGCTGTCCCATTCAGCTTCCTTAATGGCCGCAGCCTGGGGCAAGAGTGCTGGGGTGTTGAGGGGTCCTGTGCTGCACCAGTTGTATGCTTGGATCTGCTTTCCAGGGTTTTGTCTGGGCAGCACTAACCCTTTAGTGCTTCATGGAAGTGCTTGCCACACACCCCAAGGTCAGTAGCAGGCCAGCTGTGGCTGCAACAGCGATGAACGTGCCAGTATCCTGTGCTTGGTGGAGCAAAGAGCTGAACCTCAACATGGCCATGTGCTGGCTCAGTCCATGGGGACCATCTGAACCCAGCTGGCAGCTGACCAGGTGTGTTCCACTGCAGGCAAGCGGGAGGGGAGGAGGTGTGTGAGGACACCCCTGGGGTCCTGGAAGTGTGGGTGGAATCAGCTGGTTGGGGTGTCCAAGGCAGCAGCAAGGAAGCTTCCTGGGGTGCTGGGGTGTCCAAGGCAGCAGCAAGGAAGCATCCTGGCCTCTTGAGGTTTAACTCAGCCACCCGGCCAGTGAATTTGTAACTGATGGGGTTGCCCTGAATGCTGTGTTCATGTTGCACTCTTCCTGCCATGTGGACATTGTGCTGCATCACCATCCTGTCCATGGTGATGGGCCATGTAGAGGGTGAGCTCCATGCAGCTCCTTGGCTAGAAGAGACATGCCATGCTGGACATGGGTCCAGGGTGTGGGGGAACCTCCTTCACTCCCACATGATGGTGAGCAGCATTGTCACTCCCTTCAGTGAGTATCAGGTTTGTTCTAAGCCTGAAGCACTGCCCCCTCAGCATGTTATCCTCTCCCCTCTCTGCTCAGCCCTGTTTGCTTTGTCTCCCTCAGAGCAAGCTCACTGTACCCCCAGGGGTCTTGGACTGTCCCCAGGAGGTTGAGAGTGTGATAGGGTCAGGTCAGGGGGCAGGGCTCCTCCTCCCCCTGGAGGAGGTCTGGCTTCAGGCTGACTGCATTATTGTTCAGGCCGCAGCCACTTGGGCTCTGCCAGGGCATCCTTCCTGGCCCCTCCAGCCCACTGCTGGGATCTAGTCATATTTGGTGCTACTGGAGGGGGAAAAGTTTAGCACTAGTGGCTTCTGGAGCAAGGACTATTGCCTCTGTTCCAGCAGTACCAAGGACCCAGCTCTCTTGGGTCCTTCTTTCTTAACAGTGCCCTTAGGGTACTGCCTTCCTCCCCATGTCACATTCTGTGGACCTGTCGTGTCACTGTGGTGCTTTCCAGATACTGCTGCCTTTTCCTTGGCAGGGAAGAACTCTGGCAAGGTAAATATATGGTGCTGTCCCAGCTCCCCTCTGTTCCTGGCTCCCCCAGAGGCTGTGGAGGAAGTGGACTGCCTAGTAGGCCAGTCTTTGAGTGTTCTTCCTGCCCTGCCACGGGTGGGACTTTGTTCCTTGGGCTTTCCCTCCTGTGGGTGTGAGTGTAGAGGCAAGCCTTCCACTTCTCCTAAGGCTCCATGTGGGCCCTGGAACCTGACCTGGTGGGCAGAGCTTCTTTTGAGGCCTCCTGTGGGAGACCACTGTACTTCATGGGTATCCTAGGCTGCAAAAGAGTGGGGGGACTTGGGCATGGAGACTGGGAGCCAGTTTCTGGAGTCAGGGGAAGAGATGCATGGGTCTACAGGATTGGAGGTCCTGTTTGGACTCTCAAGTTGAGCCCTGTGCTTCCATACTGCAGGTGGGGACCTCTTCTGCTCCCCCTCAGCAGGGCACCTAACAGGTGCTTGGTGTTGATTTTAACCCAAATGCCTTTTGTAGCTCCAGTGCCCCTGTTTGGGGTACAGTATCCCACACTAGCTGGGGAAAGTCCCCCTCGGCCTCTGGTGCTAACATCCTTGACCCAGATCATCTATGAGGCAGCTGTGCCCTGAGGGGACCCTGTAGCTCATGTAAAGCAGGCCCCCATCTATTCCTCCTTTTCATGAGGAATCCTCTAGCAGTGGCCCTAGGATCTGGTAGTTGAGCCTTCTTTGTAGAATCATGTGGAGCACTTGAGTCTCTGGCTCTGGGTGATGGGCAGTGAAGCCCTTATTATCACACAGCACCTGGTCTGGGGCTCTGACTTCTCTGCCTATTTGTGGGTGTGAAAAATGAAAGGGAGAGGCCCATGTGGGGTCTTGTGGGAGATCCCAGGAAGCCTGGGGATACCAGCAGCAAGCTCCAGACCTGGGGCCTCTCAGGCAGGGCATGCACTCCTCTTGGGTGAAGAGGCTCCCTAGTTACTTGGGAGCTCAAAGCTGCCCCAAGATGGGAGTGTGACATTCCCTGCCTAACCCCTATACACCATTGCCGGAGGGCACTAGAGACTGGCTGTTGTGGTCTGTTGGCTCCCCTGCCTCTGCCTTTCATTCTTAGCTGTCTTCTGCCATTGGTGCCCAGCTCCAGCACAGAGGGGAGAATCATGTCCTATGAAACGGTGTTAACAGCCCAACCCTCTTCAGGACAACTGGCAGGCAGGTGGGGCCCCAAAGGGCTCTTCATCCTACATGGCAATGAAATACAGCTGGCTGCCTCACCTGCAACGTGGGGCTGGTCACCTCTACTGCCAGCCTCATTTGTCTTGATGTTGCATTTAGTGGGCTGCCTTGGCCATGGCTGAGTGGTCTGTGCCATGCCTCAGGTGAGCAGTGTGGAGGGTCTCCAGTCTCAGGGATTTACAGATGCCTCTAGAGTTACCAGAGGATGGCTGTATTCATTCAAGTGCCCTTTAGGGTGCTGGGTTCAGAGGCCTCCCAGTGCCATGCAGGATTGGTGAATTAGGGGGCTATGGGTCTATTCCTGCCTTGGCGGCTCAGAGTAACACGCTTTCTGCCCACATCCTGCCCATGTCTCACCCTGCTCCCTAGCACCTGTGCCATGCAGCCAGGCAGGCATTGGGCTGTGTAACTGGCGAGTCAGCTCTACGTGCTTGGCAAAGCAAGAGCATGGCCCCTTGCATTTTGGTGCCTTGCTGCACTAGTGGGACTCTGGGAGTGCTCACTTGCATGCAGGAGTATGTGTTCAGTGTGGTGTGCTGTGGAAGGCTTGCAGTGAGAGAAGCAGCAGAAAGGGTAACATAGGGAGGGAGAGCAGGAGGACTACAGAGCACGGGACTTTCTCAATGCTTCACACACTTCAGCAGGTGGGTCTGCATTTCCCAACTTTACAGATGGGGAAACTGAGTCCCAGAGAGAGACAAGATAATGTGCTTAATGTGTTGCTGGGGTAGAGCTGTGAGCAGAGCCTTGAAGGCCCAAACTCCCAGGCTGCTAGTAGCTGTCTCTTCCCAAGGGACGCCCTTTCTGTGAATGTGGCTCTGTCCAGAATCAGCAGCTCCTTGCTGAGATTCTGGGTACCTTCCTGGTGAATCAGTTCTCTCCAGTCAGGGGCTCAGCCTCTCCATTAGCTCCCATCAGGGAGTCTCTGGAAGCACTGCCTTTCCTGCTCCAAGTGTGGAGTTTCCAGCAAGGGGATTTTGGGGATTCTTCTGCCCTGGGCCAAGGAAGCTGGGGACTTTCCAGTAGGCTCTGTTGTTTGCAGGTTTCCATCCTGGCAGCCAAAGGAAAAGGAAGGAACCTTTACAAGTCACAGAGGGCTGGTACTTGGGAATGATGCCCCTGCCTCTTCTACTCCCCTGCAGCTCTCTCTGACAGGCTTGGCATAGGCTGGCCTGGACTATGCATGCGTCCTCGGTGCTCTCCTGAGGCCTCTTGCTGCCTGGGCTAGAGGCAAAGCACCTTCCAAATACTCCTGTGTCCACAAGCCACTCCCCATGCCCTGCATCCCAAGTCATGCTCAGCTGCTCTGGACTAGATGACGTGCCCTGCAGTCTGCAGCAGCACCACTGCCCTATACCTGCCTCTGAGGTGGAAGCTTTTTGAGCAAAGGCTGGTAGCATGCTACACCTATCCAGTGAAGGGTTACCAGCCAGTTGCTTCTCTCCAGCCAGGATCACAAGTCATAGAATCATAGAAAAGTAGGGCTGGAAGGGGCCTCTGGAGGTCACCTAGTCCAGCCCTCTGCCTGCGGCAGGGTCATCCCTATCCAAAGGAAGGTGGAAAAATAACCCTGACACATAGCAATAGAAGGGGAAAGAATTTCTTCCTGGTCCCAGGTGGTAACCAGAAAAGGCCAGAAGCATGGGAAATACCCGTGGCAGAACATAGGCATAGCTACTCCTAGATCATCCCTGATCACTGTTTATCCATCCCCTTCTTGAACACCTCCAGTGATGGTATTGCCACAACTTCCCTAGGCCATCTATTCCACTGCTTCACTGTTCTAACAGTGAAAGTTTTTCCTTATAACCAGTCTAAACCTACTTCGCTGCAACTTCAAGCCATTAGTTTGTGTTCTGCTCTTTGCACCAAGAGAGGAAAGGTGTCTTCCCCCTCTTTATGGCAGCTCTTCAAGTGTTTTAAATCTGTTTTCTGCATGCCTAGCTCCTTCAACCTTTCCTCATATGATTTGCCTTCCAAGCCCTTTATTGATGTTGCTTGCCTCTGGACCCTCTCCAAACTTCTCCACATCCTTTCTGAAATCTTGAGCTCAAAACTGCACACACAGTTTCATAAATTAAGTGTTGGGCATCTCATGTTGGGAGCGTGTGTGCTTGCTCTGTCAGGCAGGCAAGTCTAGGCAGGGGGATCACATACACAGGGCTTTTGGGATCACCTCAGTAGGAAAGAATAGTGACTCTTAAATCTCAGGGATCTCCTTGATACTTTCTCTTCAGTAGGTCAAGTTCCCCACCCCAGAGAGGATGTGGGGAGCTCTTGCTGGTGCAGAGCACAGGGCTGTGGTTTGGGGGTGGCTGAAGAGGAGTGTGGGAGGTGGACTGGAGACAAGGAAATGGCTGAGCAGATGGGTAATGGGAACACAGGAGTGGGGAGGAGGGTAGCCTGGAGGACTGAGGAGCTGTGGAAGAGGAGGCTGGAACCTAGTGCAGGAGGAGCCAGGAAGATACTGAGGGGCACTGGGGCAGCTGAGCACCAGTGGTCAAGGGCTAAGAGTGCCAGGGCCTGTTTTGAGTGTGTGTGTTGGGGGGAGGGGGGTTGCTTTATTTCCATTCCATGAAGCTGGCTGTCTCCTAGCTCAGACCCCCACCCCTGCAGGGCAGGGCAGGGCAGGGCAGGGCAGGGCTGCTTCTGGGACAGGCTGGCTCCTTGACGGGAAGCAAGGCTCCAGGAAGGCTTGCACAGGATCCAGGGCGGCAAGTGTTTCCTGCTATCTGGAGCCTTGGGCTCTGCTCTGCTCTACCCCGCTTCCACTGCCTGTCTTTACCAGGACTGGACAATGGGATTGCTTCCCATCCTTGGTCATAGCCTTGGCACAGAACTGTCTGAGGTGCTGCCCTCCCCAATGCCAATGCTCTGCATCAAGTGGTTTGCCTGGAACGCAGCCCGCTGCCTGTTTCCATGGGCAGCCTGTACCCTGGAAGTAGCTCAGCTCAGTGGGGAGCAGGGAGTAGTAGTGGGTGGGGGCCAGGCATCTATCTCCAGGGTGAGCTGTGCTAATTTAGTCACTTCCCAGAGCTCTAAGGCTGGGAAGAACCATGGGACATGCATGCTCTTCCCTGAAACCTGCCATGGCAGTATCCCCAGCTGTGACCAGGACTGCTGGTTCCCATTGCTCAGAGAGTGAATGGTCAAGCCTGCCTGCTCTGCTCATGGGCCAGCCTCTGCCTTTGCAGAGCAGCTCATTAGCTGTTCAGGAGGAAGCATTTGTCTTCACAGCTTTGAAGATGGATGAGAAGGAGACACACTTGGAAGGGGCTGGAACCTGAGCTGACCAGGTGCACTCTTGTTCCCTGCAGCTGCCTCAGAGCTCCCTCCCCACTTCCTGTGCCAGCTTGGCTTTTGCTGCCTTCAACCCTTGGCTGCTCCAGCCTCTTATTACCATACTCTGTCTCCTTCCCCTTACAGGGAGGCCCTCCAGGTCACACTCGACGATGTCGCTCTCTGTGCGACCCCAACGTCGCGCCCTCGCCGCCAGGATCAATAGGAGCCAGTCGTTTGCTGGGGTGAATTCAACGCAGGACAAGGCCTTCAGGTAGGCTGTCTCCACTTGGCTTCAGCTGCTGGGACAGGGAGGATAGGACTTGGCAGATACAGTGATACCCACAAGTGAGAATCCCAAGTGCACTGTGGTTTGGGGGCTTCCCTGAGCTACCTCTTGACACTTACTTTAGCACCTATTTTAGCACCTGAAATCTAGGCTGCACTTGGAGTGGGGGATCTTGCCATCAGACATTTGTGCAAATGCAGACACAAGAAGGGGGAAAGGTCAACTTGCCTAGACAAGAGAGAACTCGGGAGTCCCGATCCCATGTCCCACCTCAAACCACTAGATCATTCTGTCTCCCAGTCCCTATTTGCATTTTGTCTGGCAGCTGGATTGAGCTGGTCTATGAAGGGGATGTTCAAAGGATCTCCCTCAAGGAGGCTTCTGAACAGAATTCTGAGTTCCCTGATGCCAGGGTCAGCTTGCGCTGCGGGAGAGTGCGCAGAACCACTGGTAGATGGGTCAGGACTGGAAGCTGGTACAAGTCCCAGCCACTCTGTGTGAGGGCTCTGAGGTGAGGGGTCCAAATGCATACCTGGATCTTGGAGTGTCTGCTGTGTTGGGTACGTGCCTTCAGCCAAAGGAAACAGCACTGGGGTTGCAGACTCTTCCGAGTGTTGCCCCCTGCCCGCTAGCACTCCCTCTGTCTTGCTCTGGTTCAGCCCTACAAAGTTTTCTAAACTTACAAGTTGGTCTTATTACCAAAACGGCCTGGCACTTGGATAGTGTGTCATCAAACATGGGGAAAGAGAGGTAGAGATCATGGCTAGCACTGGAATCCATATTGCTCAACCTGTTCACCTGGCAGGTGAATGGAGATGTTGAAAAGAACCACAGAGAGAATTGATCCCTGTGGGATTTCACAAATGGGGCATCTTGTGGCAGAGGTGCAGTTTTCTGTTATATGTTAGATGCATCCCACCAGGATGAACTTGGACTGCAAGGTGAAGCAGCATCGTTTCACTGTCAGCAGTATCAAGTGCTGCAAAGGGGTTCAGGCCAATGAGAATGGGTATATATGACTTCTACTAAGGGTGCACCAATAGCCATTTTTGGGGCTGATACCGATAGCCAGCTTTTAAGGAGACATATTGGCTGATACCGATCCGATTTCCAATGCACAGCTCTTCAGCTTTTAAGTCTGGTGTCGTGGAAGGGGTGTGGGGGTGCAGATCATGGCCCCTGCAGTGAGGGAGGGAATGGGGCTGGGGTAGGTGCTGACCAACCGGGGCGGGGAGGGGCACGGGACAGAGCCGCAAGCAGTTCTGCAGGCACAGGTGGTTGACGCTGTGGTTGGTCACCCTGGATAGATCCTGAATATCTGCTTTGGAAATGCCCAGGGAGGCTGATGGGAAGGTTTTCTTGGCCGTAATACAGCCTCAGCACAGGCACAATAGAATTTTTTCCCAACCTTTTTGTTCTAGCCTTTGTTTTCTGCCATCAGTGTGAGGATTAATCTGACACAGGGTATTGGAAAACTAAGGAGATCTGTGCGGGTGATGGGGAAGGAATGGACATTCAGGGGCCAGGTTGTGATTCCCCAGGCCTATGACTCCTGTCTCCGGTGGGCAGAGTGCTGTTCTTCTTTTGCAGCTTTGAAATTTGGTGGAATCTGAGTTCTGTGGTTGAATCATGATCGTTATCTTGCTTCTTTGGAGTAGCTGGGAGAGCACTGACAACTGCCTGAAGGAAAAGACAATTTCTCCAAGACATT
The DNA here is from genome assembly GCF_001723915.1 of Gavialis gangeticus. Taxonomy (NCBI): domain Eukaryota; kingdom Metazoa; phylum Chordata; order Crocodylia; family Gavialidae; genus Gavialis; species Gavialis gangeticus. The sequence goes on along the minus strand of NW_017728998.1, from coordinate 47,040,878 downwards.
GCCTGGGTTGTGATGCTCTTGATATCAACATGTAGGTCGAGGAGCAGTCCAGACTGTGTGGCTAGGAGCAGAAATGGCTGGAGAAGGTCCTCGGGGTGTGAGCAGGAATGCACTTCCGGGGCACTGAGTATTCAGAGAATTCAAGTGAGTGCAAGATGGAGAGGTGGAAAAATCTAAGCACAGCACAATTTCCATGGAGTCGGAAGGCAGAGGACAGGGAGGTGTCTGACTCAAGTTCTGTTGTGTGGAACCAAGTCCTCTTCTGTGGAACCAAATTTCTGTTGTGGTTTTATTAGCATGGGGTTCAGATGCCATCCCATGGGGATTCCCATGATGTGTGGGGAGGAAAGGGAGCCCAGTCTGCATTCCTTTCTATCGGATGCTGTATTACACACTTGCCCTTGGGCTATCAGGTCACATTTCCTGCCTCTGGAAATAGTGAAGGGTTGGGCACTTCCTAAATCGCTTACTGAAGTCCATGGACATTTCCGGCATGCAGTTCTGGTTGAATTTGTAATGCTCAGCTTGAATTGGAGCAAAATAAACTCCTTCGGTAAAGGATCTTGATCTCTGAATGCAGGAGTTGCAACAAACCCCTCTCCTTGGCCAGATAGCTCAGACCTGAAGCTAAAGCTGCATTGGTCCAGGGCCAAGCAAAGAAGCATGGTGTAAGGTCCTGTGTGCTCTGAACTCTCATGGCAGTAGATAAGCCCTAAAACTGCAGTGGCTATGGGTGCCATTTCCAGAACCAGCTTTTTAGCAGCACCTGCCCTGAAAAAGCTCTGGCCTCTGCTTCAGTCCCAGGGGCTGTTTGAATACCGGCTTTGATTGTCTGGGCCTTGCATGTCATGGGGAACATGCAAGCCCAGACTCTCTCAATGCTTTTGCTGGGCAGCTGAGTTTCTGTAGGGAGCAAGCAAACATCAGTTCATCCTGGTTAAACAGAGCCCTATTGTTTTGCCCAACAGTGTGTACTGAAGGTTAGCCTGCAGAGTACAGTAGGAGAAAGATTAGCTTTTGCTGAGAGGATGGAGGCATCCTCATGTGTCATTGATTTTCCTAGTGAACAGCTTTCCCGGTTTGTGGTCCCCAGCAACACCTATACAAGGCCACATCAACTGGGAAATAAAATTCAGCACCTTCCATACCTCAGCCATGACCAAGTTTGGCCAATATGGCAGGGGTGTTTGCTTGTGCTTCTTGTCCCTATCCTCTGGGGAGAGAGGGGGCACATAGAGCCCCTGTTAAAATCATGATCCGGACCAGGCTAAAACTTAGTTGTATAATGTAATGTCCCAAGAGCATGCCTTAGCCACAGCTTGCAGCTATGGAGGAGCAGTCACTAGTTCCAGTCCTGCTGCATAGGAACTGGCGGGCAGGCACTTTAATGCAGACAGGACACTTCCCATTGCTAGCATTTCCACCATCCTGTTGCCTAGACCTGCCCTGGGCAGTGTTAGACATCCCTGTGTTTCAAACCTCCATGTTTTTAAAAAATGTCATCTTTCAGGTCAAATCAGTTCCAAATTATATAGACTGAGCAGAGCTCAATCGTTCAAGTGTGGGTGGCACTACCACCAGCAAGTATCCTACCTCTCAGACTCTTCAGCCTGGGGCTTCAGATACTCCCAGATCTGGCATCCTATATGTAAGCCCCAAGCCTGGAGGCCTTGGAGTTAAGATAGCCCTGGTTTTACTTGCCCCTAGCCAAAAGGCTGAAGGAACAAGCTAGAGGGAAAGCCGAGAGCAATCCCCCATCACCATAAAGAGTGTAGCTGAGGCATTTATAGACTCTAGCAGGGGTGCCTGCCTGCAATGCATTGGACAGGACTACACCACGTCATTCAAGGCCAAAAGAAGGGTATCTCTTCTGTCAGGTACATAAAAACCACCTGATCATGGTGTTGATCGTAGTTGGAACTACATTAGTACCATGCTGAGGAAAGGGGGTAGAGGCCTCCTGTATGGTGTTATTTGTAGTGCAGGCAAGGAAAGCCTGAAAACCTTGTATTGTTAACTGTTTGCTGTCTTTCTACTTCATGTGCAAATTCCTTCCTCCCTATATCAATGGAAATGGGACCCAGCTGTGCCCATAGAAATGCAGAGTCCTCAAGGGTCATGTAGTCCCTCCCCCTGCTGTGAGCCAGGAAATAGACCATTCTTCACAGATGTCTCTATCTTGGTCTTAAAACCCTCCCACAACCTTCCTGGCTTGCTGGTTCCAGCGTCTCTTGACACTCACAGTTTTTTCCTAATATACAACCTAAATCTTCATTGCTAAAGTTTAAGCTGTTTTCTTGTTATCCTTCCCCCAACGGACAGTAAGAACAAATTATCACCATCCTCTTGTTTATAACAGGTTTTTAGGTACTTAAAACCTATTATTCTGTCTTCCAAGCTTTCTCTTTTCTAGACTAAAGGAGTCCAGTCCTTTCAATCTTTCCTCATAAATCTGTTTGTTTACCTTTCTCAAAGTCCATTGCTCAAAACTGGGCTCAATAATGCAACTGAAGTCTCTCCAGCATCCAGCAGTGTGGAAGAATTACCTCCTGGGTCTTGCCTTATACAGTCATAGAATCATAGAAAATTACAGTTGGGAGGGACCTCAGGAGATCATCTAGTCCAACCGCCTCCTGAAGCAGGACCATCCCCAACTAGATCATCCCAGTCAAGGCTTTGTTTAGCCAGGTTTTGAAACCTCCAAGGATGGAGATTCCACAACTTCTCTGGGTAACCAGTTCCAGCGCTTTGCTACCCTCCTGGTGAGGAAGTTTTTCCTACCATCTAACTTAAACTTGCCTTCCTGCAAACAGACCATTGCTCCTTGTTCTGTCATCTGCCACCACTGAGAACAGTCTCGCTCCATCCTCTTTGGAACCCCCCTTCAGGTAGCTGAAGGTTGCTGTTAAATCCCCTCTCAGTCTTCTCTTCTACAGACTAACTAAGACCAGTTCCCTCAGCATCTCCTCATAAGTCAGTGCCCCAGTCCCCTCACCTTTTTTGTTGCCCTCCGCTGGGGTCTCTCCAATTTGTCCACATCCTTTCTGTAGTGGGGGCCCCAAAACTGGACACAGTGCTCCAGATGTGGCCTTACCAGTGCTAAATGGAGGGGAATAATCAGTCACTTCCCTCCATCTGCTGGCAATACTCCTACCACTGCAGCTGAGTATGCTGTTAGCTTTGGCAACAAGGGCACACTGTTGGCTCCTATTCATCTTATTTTCCACTGTAACCCTCAGGTCCTTTTCTGCAGAGCTGCTGCTTAGCCAGTTGGTCCCCAGCCTGTAACAGTGCAAGAGATTGGTCTGTCTTAAGTTCAGGACTTTGCACTTCTTACTGAACCTCATAACATTTCTTTTGGTCCAGTCCTCCAATTTGTAGAGATCTCTCTGAATCCTAACCCTACCCTCCAGTTTATCTACTACTGCCTCCTGCTTGGCATCATTTGCAAACTTGCTGAGGGCACACTATGCCATGTTCCAGGTCATTGATGAAAATACTGAACAAAACTGGCCGCAAGACCAACCCCTGGGACACTCCACTTGATACCAGCTGCCAGCTAGACATCAAGCCATTTACTACTATTTTCTGAGCTTGACAATCCAGACAGTTTTCTATCAACCTTACAGTCTGTTTGTCCAATCCATACTTCCTTAGTTTGCCTCAGAGAATTTTGTGGGAGATTATATCAAAAGTCTTGCTAAAGTCAAGGCATTTCATATCCACTGGTTTCCCCCATCCACAGAGCCAGTCATCTCATCATAGAAGGCAGTCAGGTTGGTCAGGCATAGCTTGTCCTTGGTGAATCTGTGCTGATTATTCCTACTCAGCTGCTTCTCCTCCAAGTGCTTAGAAATGGATCCCTTGAGGACCTGCTCTTTCCAAGGACTGAGGGGGGGGGTGATAGATTTGTAGTTCCCTGGATCTTCCTTCTTTCCTTTCTTAAAGGTGGGCACTAGATTTACCCTTTTCCAAGCATCCAGGACTTCTCACAATCATCATGAGTTTTCAGAGATGATGGCCAGTGGCTCTGCAGTCACATCTGCCAACTCCCTTAGCACCCTCGGGTGCATCCTGTCCTGCCGCATGGACTTGTACACATCTAGCTTTTCTAAATAGTTCCTCACCTGTTCTTTTACCACTGTTGGCTGCTCACCTCTCCCCAAACTGTGCTGACAGTTCAGTAGTCTGGGAGCTGACCTTTCCTGTGAAGACTGAGGTAAAAAAGGCATTGAATACTGTTTCTGCATCCTCTGTCACTAGGTTGCCTTGCCCATTTAGTAAAGGACCCACATTTTCCCTGATCTTTGTCATGTTGCTGACAATACTTGTAGAACCCCTTCTTGTTATGCTTCATGCCTCTTGTTAGCTGCAATTCCAGTTGCTCTTTGGCTTTCCTTACTTCATCCCTGTATGCCTGATCAATAGTCTTACTTCTCCCTAGCTGTTTGTCCAAGTTGCCACTTCTTTTGTGCTTCCTTTTTGTGTTTTAGCTTACAGAAGAATTCCTTGCTAAGACAAGCTGGTCTTCTGCCATACTTGTTAGCAGAGGTGCGATATAAAGAAAATTGATTATATCAGAAATCGACCTGATGTTGCCAATTTAATTTGGCTGATAAATACCCATGTGTGCATGCAGCCACAGCGCAGCACGCAAGCATCAAGGAGCAAAGCCTGGCAGCTTGGAAAGCTGCGTGCAGCTGGTAAGTCTGTTGTGGTGGACGGGGAGGGAAGGGACATGGGGGTACAGATCAATGCCCCTGTGGTGAGGGAAAGAGTGGGGGTGGGGCTGGAGCTGGGGCAGGTGTAGCCCAGCTGGAACGGGGTGTGGGATGGAGCCACTGCTTGTCCATGGGTGTGGGGAGGGGGAGTGGCTCCTGCCACTGTATGCACCCCGGGAGGTGGGGAGGGGTGTGCCCCTAGGTCTGTGCAGGGTGGGGCCAGGGGCTGCACTGGATTCTTTCCGGCAGGGTCAGCGACTGGGCAGGCAGCAGTGCTGGGAGGGGGCTACAGGAAGGGGGGCTGGTAGCATCCCCAAATTTAATGGTAGCCCTGTCCCAGCACTACCGCTCCCCAGGCCAGCACCCCCTGGGAAGATCCTAGCATGCTCCCTGGCCCCAGCCTGCAGCTGCAGCCCACCTGCCCTGCCCCACACATCTGGGTGCGCATGCCCACCCCCATGCCCTCCTGGGTTGCATGCAGTGGTGGGAGCCCCCCTTGTCCCCGCACCCCCCAGATGAGCCATGGGTCCTTTCCTGCCCCACCCCAGCTGGGCAGCATCTACCCCAGTCCCTCCCTCAGAGTGGGGGGCATTGATCTCCCTCCTGCCCCCCCCCC
>NW_017728998.1:47029695-47030541 GCF_001723915.1 Gavialis gangeticus | reverse complement strand
TTGTTAGTCTTCCTGTGCAGTGGGATTAAAAGTCCTGTTAATGCATCCTGGAATGAGAGTTGTCTTTTACGCAACAGCATTCCATTGTTGACCCTCATTCAATCTGTGGTCTGCTACAAAATCCAGTCATTTTCTGCTGTCCTGTAGCCCAGTCAGTTATTCCTGATTTTGTGTATGTGGGCTGGATTTCTTCTTCCTGTGTGTAGCACTTGTCTCTGCTGAATTTGATTTTGTGAAATTCATCACCCCACTTACATCAAGATCATTTTGGATTCTGACCCTGTCCTTCCACACAGCATCTTACGATTTGGTGTCATGTGTAGGTTATGTTTTTGTTCTCTTGATCCCAGCAGCCCCCTTGGTTCTGCAGGGAACTAGCGGACCTCATGTGTCTAAAAAGAAAGACCTACAAAGGATGGAGGATGGGATCCACCTCCAAGGAGGAATATTCTGCTCTGGTCGGGACCTGCAGGGAGTGAACTAGGAAAGCCAAGGCTGGGACTGAACTCCAACTGGCTACAAGTATCAAGGACAATAAAACATCCTTTTTTAGATATGTGGGGAGCTGGAGGAAAAGCAAGGGCAACATTGTACCCCTGCTAAAACAGATGGGACAACTGACATCGATGCCCAGGAAAAAGCCAACCTGCTACGTGGGTATTTTGCGTTGGTTTTTCATCAGTCCCATGGGACATCCCTGCCCATTACAGGACAGGAAGGCCCAGGTGAGGGAGATTCCTTACCCTCCATCAATGCTGACCTTGTGAAGGAACACCTTGAGAGACTGGATACCTTCAAGTCAGCTGGCCCTGACAGTTTACACCCCAGGGTACTCAAGGAGCTGGC
>NW_017728998.1:47028256-47028763 GCF_001723915.1 Gavialis gangeticus | reverse complement strand
AGCTAGTAAAGTGAGCAAAACGCTGGTTTGCATCCATAGATGCTTCTCAAGCAAATCCCAGGACATCATATTCCCATTGTACTTGGCCTTGGTGAGGCTGCAGCTGGAGTACTGCATCCAGTTTTGTGCTCCACAGTTCAAAAAGGATGTGGAGAAGCTTTAGAGAGTCCAGAGGAGAGCCATGCACATGATCAGAGGTCAGGAAAACAGACCTTATGATGGGAGCCATGGGACTCTTCAGCCGGGAAAAGCACAGGCTCAGGGGTGATCTGGTGGCCACATATAAGTTCATCAGGTGTGCTTACCAGTATCTGGGGGAACGTCTGTTCACCAGAGCACCCCAAGGGATGACAAGATCGAACGGTCACAAACTCTGCTGCGACCGATTCAGGCTGGGCATAAGGAAGAACATTTTTACTGTCTGAGCTCCCAAGGTTTGGTATAGTCTGCCGCCAGGGGTGGTTCAAGCACCTACTTTGAATGCCTTCAAGAGACATTTGGATGTTT
>NW_017728998.1:46983627-47023256 GCF_001723915.1 Gavialis gangeticus | reverse complement strand
TGCTAAAACAGATGGGACAACTGACATCGATGCCCAGGAAAAAGCCAACCTGCTACGTGGGTATTTTGCGTTGGTTTTTCATCAGTCCCATGGGACATCCCTGCCCATTACAGGACAGGAAGGCCCAGGTGAGGGAGATTCCTTACCCTCCATCAATGCTGACCTTGTGAAGGAACACCTTGAGAGACTGGATACCTTCAAGTCAGCTGGCCCTGACAGTTTACACCCCAGGGTACTCAAGGAGCTGGCGAGCATCATAGCTCAGCCCCTGGCATGGATCTTTGAGAACTCCTGGTGCTTTGGTGAAGTGCCCAAAGACTGGAAGAAGGCCAATGTGGTGCCGATCTTCAAGAAAGGGGGAAAAGTGGATCTGGCAAACTACAGGCCCATCAGCCTGACCTCTATACCAGGGAAGGTCTTAGAAAAGATTATTAAGGAGGCCATTCTTAACAAACTGGCCAATGGCAACATCCTGAGGGGATAGCCAGCACGGGGTTGTTGCGGGTAGGTCTTGCTTGACCAATCTTATTTCCTTTTATGACCAAGTGACCTATCACCTGGACAAGGGAGAGGAGATTGATGTCGTTTATCTTGACTTTAAAAAAGACTTTGATCTGGTATCCCACGATCACCTCTTGGCAAAACTGGCCAACTGCGGCCTCGTGTCCACCACAATCTGCTGACTGGGGAATTGGCTCCATGGTCAGACCCAGAGGGTGGTGGTTGACGGAAGTCGATCATCATGGTGTGCTGTGACCAGTGGGGTCCCTCAGGGCTCTGTCCTTGGGCCAACACTGTTCAACACCTTCATTAATGATGTGGACACTGGTATCAGAAGTGGACTGGCCAAGTTTGCTGATGACACCAAACTTTGGGGTAAAGCGTCCACACCTGAGGACAGGAGGGCGGACCTGGCTGACCTTGACAGGCTCAGGAAATGGGCGAATGAGAACCTGATGGTGTTTAACACCAAAAAATGCAAGGTTCTCCACCTTGGGCGGAAAAACCTGCAGCATGCTTATAGGCTCGGCAGTGCTATGCTGGGAGCACTATGGACGAAAGGGACTTGGAGGTCATGATTGACCATGAGATGAACATGAGCCTTCAGTGTGATGGTGCAGCTAGTAAAGTGAGCAAAACGCTGGTTTGCATCCATAGATGCTTCTCAAGCAAATCCCAGGACATCATATTCCCATTGTACTTGGCCTTGGTGAGGCTGCAGCTGGAGTACTGCATCCAGTTTTGTGCTCCACAGTTCAAAAAGGATGTGGAGAAGCTTTAGAGAGTCCAGAGGAGAGCCATGCACATGATCAGAGGTCAGGAAAACAGACCTTATGATGGGAGCCATGGGACTCTTCAGCCGGGAAAAGCACAGGCTCAGGGGTGATCTGGTGGCCACATATAAGTTCATCAGGTGTGCTTACCAGTATCTGGGGGAACGTCTGTTCACCAGAGCACCCCAAGGGATGACAAGATCGAACGGTCACAAACTCTGCTGCGACCGATTCAGGCTGGGCATAAGGAAGAACATTTTTACTGTCTGAGCTCCCAAGGTTTGGTATAGTCTGCCGCCAGGGGTGGTTCAAGCACCTACTTTGAATGCCTTCAAGAGACATTTGGATGTTTATGTTGCTGGGATCCTGTAACCTCCTGCTGACTTCCTGCCCCTGGGGCAGAGGGCTGGACTGAATGGTCTTCCAAGGTCCCTTCCAGCCCTAATGTCTATGAAATCTATGAAACTTAGAAGGCATTAATGAAAATATCAAATATCATTGGCTTGAGGACAGCCCCTTGACCTGAACAGTCCTTGAAATGCCCTCTATGTCTGACAGCCAACCACTGATTTTTACTCTTCAAGAGTAATTTTTCAACCATCCTGGAATTTTCATCCAAATCATGTTCCCTTAGTTTGCTTTTGAGGCTGTTGCTCCTTGTGCCCCATGTTGCGCTGTCCTGCCTCGTGGGGCTGGGGGAGGAAGTGGCGCCTGGAGGAGGGAGGTTCAGCCGAGAGCCTGGAGCCCCTGGCTGCTATTCAGATAGATATGGAGAACAGCATCTGAGCAGGAGTCTGGGGATGCAGTTTAACACTTTACAGGCCACGTGCCAGTTGGATAGCCCTAAAATAACCTGTTACTGGAATAGCAGAGACACCATGGAGAGGTAGGCCGTGGCCCTGAGCTTGCCACCTAGGAGCAGATTCTATCCAACCTTTGCTCAGCAGAAGCAAAGTCTGTTGATGCAATGATCTGCTTGGAATACTTAATGATGAAGTTGTATATGAATGTTTAATACCTTCCAGCCAGGGAGGTCAGATCAGGTACAGAGGAGAATTAAGTGCCAGAGGGTCCCTGCTCCCTGGGATTAAAATTGAGTCAGACCAGAAAAGCTATGCAGCCTGGTGCTGCCTGCTGAGGGCCTGGTTGTGGTAGTGTGGTATGGGTGGGGCGTGGGGTATGGGCAGCTCTACGGCAACCTGTGCAGTTGTCTGCCATGTGGTTAAAGCTGATTGTTACTGTTTCTTGTTAATAAAGTTAGACCATGTTAACGAGGTATCATGATGTCTAGGGGAGAGATGGCAAGGCCCCCCTCAAACATTCCAGGTGTGAGGGGCCCTTGGCTGCTCCTGACCCTTTTCCTCTCATTAATTACTGCTTGGAAATGCTGCATGCGGTTTCTTAAATGTACATACTAGTGTCTGCTGTCCCCAGGTGCTCTGTAGCAAAGATCTGCTGTTCAGGCTGCTGCCACAGTAGAAAACTCGCATAACCTCCATGGTGTCTTGTGCTGTTTCTCTTCAGGAACCTCCCTGCCTTCAGCACCCCCACGGTCTCCCGGAAGTCTGGCTCCCGAGTCAGTAGGATGTTCTCAATGTCCCACAAATCCCCACCACCCAAGGTGCCACAGCCTGAGCGACTAGACGAGGTGTACGAAGCACTGAAGAAGGGCCTGACGTAAGTTTCTCCCGTCCCCATCCTGCTCTGGCTTGGCTGAGTGACTTTGGTGGTATTTGATCTCTTTATTATGTGTGCAAGATGGTGAGAGTGATAGGCTGTTGGGTTCTAGGACCCCAAGCATAAGAGTGTGTGAGAGCTTGTAGCAGGGCTCCCACAGCCTTGTGTCTTAGGACAGGGCAGTGCCAAGAAGAGTCCATTCCAGGGTGCACAGTGGCCTAGGAGAGGAAGCTGAATTGCCCAGTGTTGGTCATTCTTGCTGTAACAGGGAGCCTAGGGCTCTTGTTACTTTAAAGAGAGTAACTACAGCTGATAGAGTCTGGACAGCTGAATACAGGCCAGCTACAAGAGGGAAGGCAGCAAAGAAAAACCGCTGCCTAAACAGGGAGCTGCCCATTAGTGAAAAGGAGTGCACCTGCAGTCTGGTCAGGAGAACTCTGCCTAGGGTGAGTTGGCTGCAACGGAATAGGTAGTGTGGGATGAGAGGCTGTGACTGCCTATTGCAGAGCTTGCTGCTAGGCAATAGATCAGTAGGGCCTAGCGGAGCTGGAGCAGCTGGGCTGCTTCTAGTTATAAGCTGGCCTGGAAACCAGCAGTCAGACTCTCAGGAGAAATCCCTGCAGGTGACTGTGGCACCACCTGACCTGGAGTGGTGGGGCCTGGACAGCATATAAGCACACAGTCTGAGCCAGAAAGGGAGCAGGGAGGAGCTGCTGGTCAGGAAGACTGCAGGAGGATGCTTGGCTGACTTCTGAGCTGTGCTAAGGACTGCCAGAAGCACACTGGTGGCTTAGAGAGAAACAATCCAGGGTAAGGGGAAGTGCCCAAAGCAGGGAGGAGACAGAGCTAGGAGGCCCAGGCAGAGTCAAAGCAGGCTCATTGCCCAAGGCAGGGCAGAGACAGGGCCAGGAGGGTCAAGACCAAAGTAATCAAGACTGGAGCTGGGGCCCAGAAGCCACGTCCTGCACAGTGGGCCTGAGCTAGAAGGCCCAGCTAGAGGAAAGGGGCAGGAGCCAAGAGGCCGAGGCCCCAGTAAGGGATGATTGTACAGTAATACCTGCAAGGCAAGCGTGGCTGTAGGGAAGGTTGGAATCCTGCAGTGCTCACACTGATGTCATGATGACAGTGCCTACTAGAAGCCAAGAGCATTGAGCAGCCTGTGGTGTTCCTCCAGACTTGTGGGCACCCATCAGACATGCCCTCTCTTTGCTGAGCTGTCTTCAGCCCCTTCTTATCCCCAGGTGACAGAGCTCAAGAACCTGGCCAACCACATGGTGGTTGGCAATGTCTCATGTGAGACCAAGGACCTGTTTGCAGCACTGCCCTACCCTTAATGCTGCAGGTGCCCTGGGGAGTATGGACAGATCAGGAGGGCCTACTTTGTCTGAGAGGGGTAGAACTGAGACCAGCAGGGTCTGGGAAGGACCTGTTGGTTGCAAGAAGGACTTAGGACCCTTAGGCAGCCTCCCTTTCAGCCATCTAACAAATACATCAAGGTGGAAGAGAAGGGGAGAGTACCCTAGAGATGGAGCAGGGCAGGGTTGCATGGTCATCAAGGTGCATCACAGTCACTCCTGGAATCTGAACCTTGCTACACTTGCCTTTTGCCCACTGGCTGTGACCATGATACATGCATGTGAAGTTTATTTTGGGGTAGGGCCTGTTCAATGTGGCCAGCATACATGTGAATCTGGGGAGAGAAGAATGAGTGTCCAGTGCATGGGTGTATGAGATTTGGCCTGAGTTCTACTTGGCATTTCTTTTTGTATGTGTGTGTGAGGGCTGAGCATGCTGAGCAGGGCATGGCCTGCCTGGTGTGACCTGCACATGTCATAGTGGAATGTGCTGGGTGAGGGAGCAGGATGGGCCAAGGCCCACAAGACATGACCAGCATGTATGTGAAGGGTGGGGTAGGACGTGGTAGGCCAGCATATATGAGAGATGAGGCTGGAACTGGCCAAGCATGATCAGCTTGTGTACACGCGAGGGCTGGACAGGGGTGGGGTCTGACAGTTGTGTGTGTGTGCGCGCGTGCGCGCGGTACTTCCACAAAAAAGAGCTGGTTTGGGGTGGCCTGTCTCTGCCCTGGGTGGGGCCCTCACTCTACTCGGTATATCCCTGTTGGCTGCTTTCAGGCCTAACTGACTGTGACACTTTTGTTTGCAGAGCCTATCTGGAGGTGCACCAGCTGGAACTGGAGAAGCTCAGCACCCAGATCCGAGAATCCAAGAGGAATTCCCGCCTGGTGAGTGAAGGGCATGGCACTTTGGTGCAACAGAACTGCCCTGCAAGGGACATGGCTGAGATTCACCTCTCCCAGAGGGACTGGGTTAGAAATCTTGGGCTCTGGCAGATGTGCTTCTCCCTCAGTTCTAGCTGGATTGCTGTGTGGGGCATCCCCTGCTGGTCCTACTGCTGTTTGTGGTGGCTGCTGTCAGCACAGATTCTGGATCTGCAACAGGAGCAGGCCAGGCCAGAGCCCACCTTGTATCTTTAAGCCCATGGTTTTAAAACATTGGCTGGTTCCCACAGGCTGGGGCCTCCATAGCAGCACCAGAATCCTGGGGTAGCCCATGTCACAGACCTGCCCATGTTGACACATGCACTGGGGTCCCTACCTAGCTTCCAGTGCCCAGGTGCAGTGTCCAGGAGCTTCTCGTGCTGGATGTTACGTGCATGTTGTCACATCATACATTTCCCTTATGGGCCTGGATAGGATGTCGCATATTTACATTGACTTGCTAATGGGTGATGGGTATGTGGCAGCTGGAGTCCACACCTTGGGCTAGCTGTGCCATGCATAGCCTTGTGTTCAGGTTGTGCAGTGTTGGTCTCCAAGTCATGTCTCACTCTTTCCTTTCACCCTTTTTCTCCTCCAGGGCTTTCTCTACGACCTCGATAAGGTAAGGTCCTGGAGCATGTGCAGCCTGCTGGGGTCCTGGGAATAGCAGGGCAGGCCCCTCGCTGAATTCCCACCTGCCTAGAACTGGGGACCTGGAGTTTCCACCACCCTGGGGCCTTGCCACCCATTCACTCCTTTGCCTTGGTGTCTTCTGCTAACGCAGCCCCTCTGTGTGGGGTAGCTGCTGTGCCCCACATGGCAGTCCTTACTCGCAGAATTACTTGAAGGCTGGATTCTTTGGGGGCTCTTGGGTTTTGCTGGGGCTAATGGTGTCTGAAAAGGGTCAGCAGATGCAGAGAGGATGGTGGTGGTGAGGTGCAGATGGTAGACTCAGCTTCCAGATCATCCTCACCACCTCTCCCCCTTTGTTAAGTTGCACTGTGTCCAGCTCTGAGACACAGCTCCTTCTTTCAGGAGCCACCCAGAAACATAGAAAAACTTAGACACCAGTGAGTGAACCAATAGGCCTTGTTTGGAAATCCAGAAGCTGGGCATTGAAGAACACATGATTGACTTCACTCTGGTCCAAACATTCAGTGTCCAGCATGTGCCTGGGGCTGCATTGACATTATGTTTGGGGTTCTCTGGGCTCACAGACAAGTGCAGTCACTGCCTTTTCTGTTGCTTTATATAGGTTAGACAGAAGCTTGTATATGTTTCAGTTCTGCTTGGGGGTTGCACTAGAAAGTCAGGTTCTGTCTGACCTAAAAAAAGCCTGTGGTTGGGTGGAGAACTAGTAGTGTTATAGCCTGATTAACAGTAGGGAAATGAGACCTGATTAAACAGGAATGAAAGTCATTTTTAGCCAGGTTGTTTCAAATTTAGAATTGTGGCTGGTTTCCTGCTAAAACCATTTTAACTCCAATTCCTGAGGAAACCCTTGGGAGAAAAACATTCCTAGAGGCAGGCTGTCCCTGCCCTTTAAGTAAAAGGCTGAGGGGTCATGCTAATTTTTAATGGAAGTCCCTGCAGGAACAGGGAATAATACTCTTTATTGTTTGAAGATAGAAATGATCTTCTTAGGCTTGCTTCACATGTCCTGTAAAAGCAATAAAGGCCCCCACCTGGGCCTGGGCTGACCCCTTTGTGGGCACTCTTTAGGCAGCAATCAACTATTGCCCTGTAGCTGCTGCTTTGCCTAGTTCCATGCTCCTCCTGATGTAGCTCCTTGTTTTGTCTTCTAGCAAGTCAAGTCAATTGAGCGGTTCCTGCGGCGGCTGGAATTCCATGCTAGCAAGGTAATGGCACACAAGCTGGACCCACAGCTGTGGGGTAGGGGAAGCCTGGCAGAGAGCAGGGTGAAGTGGGGACAGCCCCTGCTGTCCCCTGGCTCTGATACCCATCTCTTTTCATTGTAAATATTTTAGTACTCATTAAAGCTGGGATTCACTCTAGTGAGGCACGTCTCTCCTCTTGCAGCTCTGCAGTAGGGCTGTGCAAAATTTTGCTGGGTGTTTTGTTTCGAAGCTGTTTCAACATGTTTCAAGCTTGAAACAGCGAAATTGAAATGAAACAAAAAGCATTGAAACAGATTTGAAACGAAATGAGGGCACTCAAAATGTTTCGAGTTTTGAAGCAGCCCGGTGGTGGGAGGCAGGGGAGAGCCAGGGCTGTGCTCTGAGCAGCTCCACAGCCCCATGTAGGGAGCACAGCCCTGGCTCTCCCCGCCTTTCGCCACCAGACTGAGCTCCGAGTGGTTCTGGTAGCCCCGTGGAGCTCAGCCTGGAGGCAGGAGGCGGAGCGTAGCCCTGGTTCTCTGCCCATCTCGCACCACCAGACTGCGCTCCGATCAGCTCCACCAGCCCCATGGAGCCTGGGCAGCATTTGTCTTTCTTGGTGCTGGGTGCAGGCTGTGCCCAGCGCCAGTTCCAAGTGGCAGCATCCTATCATCTGGCACACATCTGGGGGCCTGCATCCCCGGGAGGAGTCCAGCACAGCCCTGCAGCCCTCTCAGGGGTGCGAACCCCCGGATCTGCGTGCCGGATGACAGGAGGCTGCCGGCAGATTTTGTTTTCAAGATTTTTAGGTGCCATTTCTGCAAAACCTCTGCACCTATCTCCTTGAAACTTGGCAGGCTTCATGCCCTCAAAAGGGGCTACCATCACTGCAGTTTGCGCCCAAATCAGGCAAGAAACAACAACGTTTTAGGCATTTTCATGATTCCCCATTATAGCCTATGGGCGAACTGTTGAAACAGCAAAACAGTTTTGATTAAAAAAAACAGAACCGTACTTTGAAATGAGATGAAACACTGTCCCTTCTAAATAAAATGAATGTCGAAACGAAACTATGATGTTTTGCACAGCCCTACTCTGCAGCACTGTCCTGTTACCTCCAACCCCCTGCTGTGCCATAGAGGATCCTTTGCTCCCCACCACCCTGCAAAGCCTCTGGCTTCCTTCTTGCCTTGGAATTACAGTAGACAGGAGTGTGGTTGGCACTGTGCTGGGCCTCCCCACAGCAAACCAGTACAGGAATCCTGCCCTCCCAGCTGCCCCCAGTTGCCTGGTCCTTTCCTGAGTTCAAACACCAAAACCAAACTCTTAGGTCAGGCCCCTGACTTACTTAGTGACCCCAGTAGCCAGCTCTCAGCCCAGCCCAGTCACTGCTGGCTGCTGCCTTTCGTACGGCGCATGGTCTGGGCACTGTTTGGGCAGGTTTGTTTGCTGTGGCCACAGGTCATAGTGTGGTCATCTCTGTTTGAAACATGTTTAACCACAGGATTGAAACAGAAATCCAGAAAGGATTTAGAATACAGCCAGTGCCTGTAACCCTTTTCTGCCTGGGCTCTGGCTTGCCAGCCCCACTTCACCCCTTTCATTTTATCTCACAATGCACTACATGTGAAGCAAGGGCAGCAAATAGCTGGTTGGTGATATTTTTTTGTTCATAGAAACCCTCAGTCTTCAATCCTCTGTTCCTTGTATATTCGCCTCCCCCAGTTCTCGGAGAGAACCTTTCATTTCCCTTGTCTGTGGTCAGGAACAAGCTGGCATGTTTGTTCTCTTCTGCCTTCTACAGTAACTCCAAGTAATCTACCAAGGGAGCGCAGATAATCAGGCTTGTTTGGGACCTGTACAAACAGAGCCTGCTGGTTGGGGTGATGGTGGTCCTTTCCCAGACAGTGTCACAGGAATGCTGCCTCACCTCAGGCCCTGCCTGACTAGAGTCTGCTCCTGCTCCTAATTATTGTTTGTTATGGATCCAAATGCCCTGAGTCATGGCTGGCTGGGAATCATGCAGCGAGTTAGCAAGTTGCTGTTGTCTGGCCTCTGGAGCAGCCAAGGCTCTTGCGACTGGGAGTCCTGGCAACCAGGGAGGTTGCATGCACAAGTCTGTGCTCCGCTAGGCTCCTCTGAGGGGCTTGGGCCTGTAAGGAGGGCTCTGCCTCCATCTGTCCATGCTTGGTGGCCGGAAGTCAGAGCATGCTGTATGTGGCTCCAGCAGAGTACCCTGGCTCAGCTGAAGAGGAGCCTGCAGGAAAGAGTGGACCAGAAATGAGGGGACACCTCTGCCTGCAGCTAATCCATTGCATGTGATGGGCATCCCAAGCCCTGTGCCCTGCCTCTCATTGTGTTGCCGTGGCTGTCCTTGCAGATTGACGAGCTCTACGAGGCATACTGCATCCAACGGCGGCTCCGTGATGGAGCCCACAACATGGTCAAGGCCTATACAGCTGCTTCCCCAGGCAGCAGAGAAGCACGCGAGAGCCTGGCTGAGGCTAGCAAAGGCTACAAGGAGTACACAGAGGTGAGGCTTGCCTGCCAGGAGTACAGCCTTATGGGAGAACAGAGAGCAGTTTTGGAGGGTAGGGGACAGGGTGGGAGCTTGCAGGTAGCCCACCGGCTGCTTCTAATGCATGCCTCTGGTTCCTCCTATCCCCAGAACATGTGCCTGCTGGAGAGTGAGCTGGAGAGTCAGCTGGGGGAGTTCCATGTGAAGATGAAAGGTAAAAGTCAACCCCTGCACCTTCATTCCCATGGACTCCTACACCACTGGCCATCTCCTTACTGCATGCAGCCATGGGCCTGCCTCATATGTATAGCCAGCAGGTGAAAGTTTCTGCCCACAGGCCCTTTGACTGGTGAGGTGAGGGCTTGAGCATGGGTGGTGACTCATCCATATGGTTCAAGCCATGCCTACTTGCTTAGGGGCTCTAGGACCAAGCAGAGAGCTGGGGAACAAAACCTGGCCCCTTGGTTTTCCTCTGGCCCTTGAGTCAGAGGAAGGACTTCTTGTGAGCAAGTGCTGCACAACCCAGTGCCCCTCACTCCTGACCTGCTGCCTCCTGCCCCCAGACCACCAGTATGTGGGACAGGGAGTGCCCCAAGCAACCCCTTGCAGGCTGGACCTATGACAGCCTGCAAGGCAAAAGCCATGGTTTCCCACATTTTTCACCTTTAAAGGAGAATCCATTTTTGAAGTTTGATCCATTTTTAAAGTTTGTTCACAACCCTTTCATATATTCTTGTGACCTACTTTTGGGTCATGACCCATGGGTTAAGAAATGCTGATCTAGTCCAACCCCCTGAGAGGCAAGATCATCCTTATCCAAACCATCCCATACAACTATAATATAAATTCTACATAAAACACTGTCAACCCTGACACGACATAAGACATAACACCCTAATCTGCTGCAGATAAAGTAGGCCAGCATCCTGCTTCTATAAAAGGCTATTAATTATGCTCAAGAGATCCTAGAGAGGGCCATGTCCCCGTGGTTCAAGCTGTGCCTACCTCTGCATAGGGGCTGTACTTAGATGGGCTGATTCTAACTTCCTGCTCTGTGCTTCTTCAGGACTGGCTGGGTTTGCAAGGCTCTGTGCTGGGGACCAATATGAGGTATGTGGAACTGCTTGTTTGCAGCCAGTAGTAGGTGCAGCAGGGCTTGGATCATTCCCTCTGTGTGCCCAGAAACTGCCTAAAGGTCCAGAGCTCCCTGCCTTTCCCACGTTTTGCCAGGTGGATCTGAGCTGAATAAGACTGAGCGGGCCTTTTAGGTGCAAGAGGGGAACCTTGTGGGTATCTTCCTTTTCCCAGAGACCTCCAGCAGAGAGAGAGGGACTGCTGCCTCCCACAAATGCACTTGGCTCCATGCAGGCCTAGCTGGGAACTGGCACTGTCCACAGCAAGGCCCTACTTCAGGGGCCTGGCTCTGCCTCCAGACTTGAGGGGGAGATTGGTAGATGCTGGTATTTGGTAGAGTTTGCATGTACACCCCCTGTCTCAAGCCTCAAGGCAGCACTTTCTTGCTCTCAGATCTTCATGAAATACGGGCGCCAGCGGTGGAAGCTAAAGGGGCGCATCGAGGTGAATGGGAAGCAGGTGTGGGACAGTGAGGAGATGGTGTTCCTGCCCCTCATCACAGAGTTCCTCTCCATCAAGGTACAGGGCACCCCAGGTGCAAAGTATTATGGGCAGTCAGGGTTGGGGGTTGACTTGGACTGGGTGCACCATGTCAGCCTTCCCTGGGCAAAGCTAATGCAGGTCTGCAAGGCAGGGCCACACCCTCTGGAATGGGCAGGGAAGCAGCTCTCATCTTGATCAGCTCCAGCATCAAGAAGGATTCAAGCAACAGCACCCTCCCACCCAGATACATACTTCTCCTCCCAGCTGCAGGACTCCCATACTTGCAGCAGTAGGGAGAGTAGTCATGGGGTAATGAAACAGTGATCTCTGATTGCTGTGGGGTCTTGCAGTGAGACTATGCAGCTAGTCACTGCATGTTCACTGTTCTAGCTGCTGTCTTGGCATTTCCCTCTCCTGGTTTTCTTCTGACCCCCTTTAACATACACAGTAAAAGTCCCACACCAGGAAGCAAGGAGTTTTAACTATTGGCAAGGCTGCCACAGCAGTGGAGGGCTCTGAAAGAATCCGCCTGTCTCCACTTTCCCTGAAATGGGGAATTTCCCCAGTTCCTACTGTGGTGATTCACCCCATAGCCCTGATCTGTGCTGTGCTCCAGTCCTTGATCACTGTCCCAGAGGGAGCAGGCCAGCAGATAACTCTCCCCCAGCTATAGTGCTCCTCAGATAGGTGTGGTTGTGCCATGCTGCTGACATAGCTGTTCCAGCTGCCCTGCTGTATGTATTGCACCCAGCATCTGCTGCTGCCTGGTTTGGGCTGGAAGACAGGTGCCCACTTCTTAGCTGAGAGATTGAGCTGGAGAGGCAGAACGCAGAGGTGTTGGGAGCTGGAGGGGGATAGTGGCTGCACCACTGAGACAGCAGGTGCTTGCTGCTTTAGAAGCTCTGCTGTGCCCTTGGTAGTGTGCTCTGGCTGGTGGGAGTCTGGTTAGAACTTGCTGACAGGCTGTGGTGTGTGTGACACACCCAGATGCTCACACTGAGTGCCATGAGCTTGTGGGGGGGCTTTAGCTCCTGGCATCCTGCCTCAGGGCTCTCACAGGGGCCTGGGCCACCTGGGCTGGTGTTTGTGCCTTATTTTGCTTCAGGCTGTCTGCTTTTTCCTGTGGCGGAGGGGCAGGATACAGGCAGCAGGCATATGGGTCTGAGGAAAACCAGGAGGGGGCAGCAGCTTCCAATGAACTGAATGTTTCTGTCATGTAAATCCTGATAGTTCTGGGTTCTGCAGTGCTCACACTGGGGCCATGATGGCAGTGCCTAGTTGAGGTCACCAGCATTGAGCACTGCTTGTGCTGCTTCCCCGGACTTGTGGGTAGCCATCAGACACACCCTCTCCTGCTGAGCTGTCATCAGCCCCTTCTCCTTCTCCCCCAGGTGACAGAGCTCAAGAGCCTGGCCAACCACGTGGTGGTTGGCAATGTCTCATGTGAGACCAAGGACCTGTTTGCGGCACTGCCCCAGGTGGTGGCAGTGGACATCAATGACCTGGGCACCATCAAGCTCAGCCTGGAGGTGACCTGGAAGTGAGTGAGAATGTGGACTTGGGCCCAGGGCTGCATTGCCTCTGGCTGTGCCCAGGGAAGTGGGTGGTTTCTTGAGGGTCATGTCCTGTCCCAGCAGTGCCACCCTGGGGAGGTTCTGGGTTCCTTGATCTCTGCTTGAGGGCAGTTCTGAGGACCAGCAGCCATCTGCCTGGCTGTGTGCACCCTTTACCTTTCCTCCCTAACACCTATCCCCAGCAGGACTGGATGTAATTAGCAGCCTCAGCTGGGGTTGAGGCTGCACTGTCCCCACCCTCCCCTTCCAGTGCTGTGGCTACTTCAGAAGAGTGTGGGGGTGGGAAAACATTGCCCATCCTCTGTCTCTCTGTGAGCTCCACCAAGGGTCCCCACCTCCTCCTTCTCCTGCAGACCCCTTCCTGCTGTGTGACTGGACTCTGCTTGCTGTTGCTTTCCATGCAGCAGAACCCGGCTTGGTGCTAGCTATTATGGGGCTAACGTCAGCAGTGTGTGGCCTCTGGTTTTCCAAGCTTCCACTTGGTCATTTGTGTCATTTCCAGCCCTTTACCCCACAGCACAAAGGGTTTGTGGGCTGTAACAGTGAGCACAAGGAACATAAGGAGGGAGATTTGAGAGTTCAGTTCCAGTCCTTCATCCCTGAGAAAGTAAGGTTGCATCAGCCCTGTCCACAGCTGTGCCCCTCTCACCTCGCTGCTCTTGCTCCCAGCCCCTTTGACAAGGATGATCAGCCTTCTGCCGCCAGCACGGTCAACAAAGCCTCCACTGTGAACAAGCGGTTCTCCACCTACAACCAGAGCCCACCCGACACACCCTCCCTGCGGGAGCAGGCCTTCTATGTAAGTGCGCCCATCTGCCCCTCTGCCTGCTCAGCTTCCTGAGGGGGCTGGGCCAGGCCAGGTTGGGAAGACCCATGGCTGGGGAGAGGGGGACTTGACTGGGCTGGGGAGAGTGGGATCCCATGTTCATCCTGACCTGTCAGGAGGGTCCTGTACGAAGGACATGTTTCTCTCTCAGGGACATGATGCGTGCACATCAACATGGGGCATCGCAAAGGTTGGGACTTTGCTCTTGCTTTCATATGCTCTGACCACAGTGGAGTAGGGCTGTAGCACTGCAGGCCACATGTGACAAGTGAGCTCCACAGCAGCACAGCCTTCAGGACTGCTGCTTTATTGATTTCTTTTTCCTACATGTTTTCCTGGGAAAGGAGGGAGCAGCACCACCAGCCAGCCAAATACTCAAGAGACCCCCTGTAGCTCCCAGGGGAGGGAGAGGCGAGCTGTGGCTTTCTGCTCCCCCTGTTCCAGCCATGAGGTCCAGAGACAAAGCCATAAGCCCCTCTCCCTCCCTGCTGACAGCTGCCTCTTCTCTCTGCCTAAGAGCACAGCACGGGCAGCCACCAACAAGCACAGGTGGTCTTTGCTGGACATCTTCCGTGAGACGCTCCTCGAGAAGCTGTCTCGGAGCTGCTCCTGCAGCGATGTCTCCTCAGTCGAACTTGGGAGATGTCCACGGCAGGGCTCTGTAAGTTCTCTGGCTCAAGCTGGCCTGTAGCTTAGCTTGGGTGGCTTAGTCACCTGACGTAGCTCTAGCTGCATCCTGCCTCCTACTCACTAGTCTGTTTTTAGGTAGGTACCTGCTTTGTGTGGCCAGAAATGGGTAGGGCTTCCCAGCCATAGGGGGCCAGGCCTGCAGGACTCCCATCAGTTGGAAAGGAGGGTGTGGGGGCTTGATGGAGTTTCTGGGATGTCTCCAGTTCCTGCTGTGGAGGACTGACAGGGACTGGCAGTGGCCAGTTGACTCCAAGGCTGGACACCCCATTGCCTAGTTGCATTGGGATCTGTGTGAGAGCTGAGACCTGGAGCAGTGTTCTGCCTGCTATGGAGAGCCCTCGCCATCCCTGGCCTCCCTGAGAGTCAGCCTGGCCTTGGGCAAGAGGGAAAGAGCAGGCACTAGTGAGTATGAGGCTTTTGCCCTGCCTTGCATGCTCTGCTGCACAGTAGTCTGGTGTGCCAGCTCGCTGCAGCCGCCTGCAGGCTAGTGGTGGTGGTGCAGTAGCTGCTTTCTATAGTCTTAGACCTTTCCCCTTTGGCTGTGATCTGCATCCATATCCTGGTCTTTCCCATCCAGTCCTTACCTGGCATAAGATGCACCTCCAGCTCCCTCATGCAGCAGATGAACAGAAGCCTCTGGTCTGTGTATACACTTCTGAGCCCCCCCTGCCTTAAGACTGTACAGGCTGCCCCCTCGCACCAGCCGTGAGCATGGGACCCATCCATCATGAGCTTCGGAGGCTCTGGGGCAGGTCCTGGAAGGCAGGTGCTGAAGGCTGTACCCAGAGCCTGGTCTAACAGTTAAAGCTGCGTCTAGGCACTGAGATTCTTAGTTTCCATGTGGGATGTAAGTGGAGAGTAGTGGCTTCGAGCAGGGAGCTTGGGAGCCTGGATTCTTGGGTTCTATCCCAGCCCTGGGAGAAAGTATGGGGGGTGGCAATTAGAGCAGGAGTGGCTGGGACCTGGCTCCTGGGTTCTAGCATAAGCTCTGAGAGTGGAGGAGGGGACTCTGGTTACCCCAGGGAGTGTAATTTGGGGAACAGGCGAGGCAGAGACTGAACTGGCCAATGCTGGTGCTTGCTGTGACATTCCTTCCTGCCCCAAAGTCACTCCCATGCTGGTGAGAAATGAAGAACAGATTCCTGTATGCCTGGCCTGGCTCATGCCAGCCTGAGCTCCAGGTGGCAACACTCTCCTCCTAAACTGACCCTGGGAGCACTGGGCTGGGAGGCTGTAGTAACATCCAGGGGAGAGGCTGAGTTGGCATCTCTTCTGGCCTGGGCACTCCTCCAAGTGTGAGTGGGTCGTGTCTGAGATCTGGCCTGGCCTGAACTCATTCCACACCCTGGTGAATCTTCTCCAAAGACTTATGAGTGCCACAAGGGTCACTGTCAAGGGACCTCAGGATGAGGGGACCTCTTGGAGCTTCTAGGGAATGATGTTGAGCCCTGGGAGAAACTGTGCCCAAGTTGCTAACTTGTGGGCATCCCCTGCCAGACTTTGGTGCCTCCAGGGGGTCTGAGGGATGGTTGCTGCAATGAAGAAGCACTAGAGGCTAAGTTGAGCTGGCATGAGCTCCTGGAGGAGAAGGGAGCCATTGCCAGGGCTTGCTGGACCCATGGTGACCTGCTGTGCTCTCCCTAGAACATGCTGCGGCGACAGGAAGAGCTGGAAAATGGCACAGCCTGGTCCATCTCGTCAGAGTCGTCGGACGATTCCTCTAGCCCCCAGCTGTCAGGCAGCACCCGCCATGCCTCCCACAAACCCATTGTGCAGCCTGAGGTGCAGGCCTCTGCTCCTGCCATAGAGATCTCCTTCTCCCAGCAAGAGGAAGCAGGAGCAGGTACCCCTGCTATGGCTGAACCACCCAGTCAGCAGCAGGAGCCATTCTGTGTCAGAAAGGAGGTGGTGGCAAATGGACACGTGCCCTACTCCCGGACTCTGAGCCAAATCAGCGAGGCCAGCGTTGACGCAGCAATGGATGGCAGGGAGCTCAAGGACACAGGGGGCACTAGTGCCCATGTGCAGGAGGCTTCTCCAGCCCCTGAGGACTCCAGTGCCAGGGAGCTGCCTCCTTTAGAAATGAACTCCCTCCCTGGGTCTTCAAATCCAATGCCAGAGACCAGGGTGAGGAAGGACAGAGGGCAGGAAGCTAAGCCCCGTGCGGCTGTCTCTTGGGCTGAGGCCTGTGTGCCCATACTGGTGCAACCGGAAACAGCCATGTGCCAAGCCCTGGCACCCCAGGTGTGCAAGGTGCCCCCGAGTCAGCCAGTAGTGTTGAAGCAGGTCTTGGAGGAGGAGAAACCAACCCCTGCGCCCACAGAGGTGCCAAGGGTGAAACCTGTGGACTCTGGCCTGGATGAGGCCATCAGCTCACTGAGCTCAGCCCTGGATGACTACCGGGGGCAGTTCCCCGAGCTGCAGCCCTTGGAGCGGGAGCTGAAACGTCTGGAGGAGATCCTCATGGTAAGGAGGTGGCACTGGGTGGGGGCTGGTCCTGCCTGCCCCCCTGCACTGTTGGGGGCAGTAGGCTGTGAGCAGCATGTTCCATGTACCCCTGAGATCGGGGGCAGGAGCCCAGGGGCAGCACTCCAGCCCGAAGGCCCTGTTAAGGGTCCCAGCTCCTGGGCAGGATGGTCAGAGCAGGGAGAGTGGAAAGTCCCCTGTGGCCTCTGTGCCCTTGTGTCAGACCCGGGGTGATGGGAAGCAGATGCAGCATGGAGTATTGTGCCAGCTCAGCCTGCTGCTATGAGGACCGGCTTGTCTGCCAGCTAGCCCTGCCTGTGGAGTGAGGCATCTGCTGCCTCTGAGCGGGGTGGAGCAGCCCAGACATTAGGACCTTTGGTAAGGGTCCTGGTAGGTACAAGTGCTAGGTGGGGTGCTCTCGGGTACAGGCCCTGCACGTCACCATGCTGCCTTTGCTTCCCTGCAGCACAAGCAAGGCGTCTTCCTCAGCCGTGCCTCCAGCATGAGCCTGACGGTGGAGCACGCGCTGGAGAGCTTCAGCTTCCTAAACACCTCTGACATGGATGACTCAGAGTGCTCGGAGGAAGAAGGTGGCAGGAGCGAGAGGTAGGTGCGCAAGGGGGGTTGTCGGGCCTGGCTGGGCAGTGCTGAACTGGGAACCTCAGTCCTAATCCCGTGTTCTAAGTAGGGTGACTAGTGCCAGGCAGCCTGCCCTGGGCTAGCTGCCCCAATCCACGTCGCCTCCTGGCCACCCCAGTGCCCTGGAGCTCCCAGAGAGGGACTTGCCTCTCAAGGCGAGTGCCCTGGGTTCCAGAAGCCGTGACAATGTTGCCCAGCCTTGACATGGCCACCTCCATAGAGCCCAGTAGGCCTCAGGCCTACAAGTTGTGTGGTGGCAGCGCCACCTGGTGGTGTGGCCTCTGTGGTGCTTTCCTGGTGCAAGGAGCAGCTTCTTCCTGGGCCTGGGATGCAGAGACAAACCCATGGCCCAGCTGCTGCCACCTCCCCTCCAGGGTGCAGCTAGACTTGGGGGCTGGGCCCTTTGATAGAGCAACACATCTGGCTCGTTGCCTGCTCTACACCCATCTGGGGACTGCCTGTAGATCTGACATAGACCTCAGTCTTTTTGGTCCCTGGCATGATTCTAGTGGGTGTAACAGAGGACCAGGACTCCTGGGACTATGCTGATGACTTGCTGTGCAGTCATAGGCAAATCTCTTCTCTCTCAGTGTAAGGAGGGCTGTACCCCCTCCAGACAGACAGACCCAAGGGCTTAAGTGTCCTTTGAGCCCTCAGGCAGAAGCTGCTCTGGCTTCCAACGTGCTTTCGTCTCTGGGGCACTGTACACAGAACTGATCAAGGGCCACTTCTGAGGTCTCCTGGGTTAGGATCAGGTCCTGTTCCCTGCCCTCACACAAGCCTCCACCCTGACTATGGCAATATGGCAAGTCCTACAGAAACTTTTAACTTACTGGCACCAAAATCCAAGACATTACAAACCCAGCCCTGGCATGGAGGAGCTCTTCCTCTGGGAGGGAGACTGGGAGCCAGCATGTCTTCTGGCTAGTGGGTGTGCAGTACAATGGGGATGGGAAAGCCAGGAAGCATGTTGATGTGTTCCACTCCTGTGCCCATAGGAAGGTTGGTAGTGCCCGAACTGGGGATGGGGCTCTAGGCATCTGTGAGGTGATGGCTGAGGACACTGGCATCTGCAGCGGCTCTGAGGGAAGCACTGACCCCATGAGCACTGGCAATGAGTTCCTGGACAGGGCTCTGGTTCTTCATCTCAATAACTGCAACCTTCTGCTGCTGGTGAGTGTGAGAAAATGAAAAGCATTCCTTCCAGGGGGATGGCCACCCCCGGGCTGGTAGGGATGGCACAGAGTCTGAGCACTAACAGGAACTGTGATGGGCTCCATTGCTGTCTTTGCCAATGCTAGGGTCACCCTACCTGCTTGCCAGGGTCTGACAGATGCTGTGGGTTGGCATCCACTGCTGCCTGCTCAATGCTACAAGTGGCATGGCACAGCAGAGGGGGCTGTGGTGCCGCTTGGAGATCCCTCCTGCCAGTCCCTGCCTCAGGAGCTTTGCTGTAATTGTACCTTCCAGAAACTGGGCACGTTTGGCCCCCTGCGGTGCCGGGAGATGTATGCCCTGGACAAGCTGATGAGGGAGGCACAGGTGCTGGAGATCGTCTGCCAGCTGACGGAGAAGTCAGGGGCAGCTGGCACAGCCATGGAAGGTACACGCCCTTAGTGTAGAACGTGTCCCAGGGGTGTGGGCCAGGGGCACCAGGCCATGCTGAATAATGGGGTCCATGCTGGATCATGACAAAGAGGGGGCTGTCATAATGCAGGAAGAGCACTGGTCATTGACAGGTCTGTGCTGGATCAGAGGGGATGGGACAGTCCTAGGCCAGCACTGTCTCCTCAGAAGAGGAACACTTGTTGATGGGTCTGTGGGAAGGGGTCTCCCAGGCTGGATGCCCAACTCCGGTCCCCCAACTTTGGATGCCCAACTGAGCAGTGGCTGAATCTGCAGTGGCGGTGACTGACTTGATGCCTTTGTGCAATGTGAACACAGCTCTGACTGACTGTGTCTGTGCCTGCAGTGGTGCAATTCTCCACCCGGAAGGAAGGTGTGTTGCCCTTCTGGGATTGCTGTGTGGAGCTGCCCAATGTCTACACCTGTCCTGTAGAGAGGTTTCTACAGGCACTCAGTGCTCAGTACACAGTGCCCATCAGTGAGCGGCAGCTGGGCTTGGCAGACTCAGGTGAGTGCTGTCTCAGGTCTCACTGTGCACAGACACTTTAGGAGCCACTGCTGTCTCTGTCCGCCATCTTTGGGGCCCATAAGCATCCTCATTGCTGAGGTGGGCATGGGGCTTTTGGGTAGCTCTGGAAAAAGGCAGCAGCTTGCCCTGTGTCAGCTCTGATTGACAGCCCGATGCATCACTTGTCTCCAACATGCCCAGCCCAGATGGGGGGCACTGAGGCAGAAAGGGCAGTTCTGAGAGAAGAACCTAGACATCCTGGCTCTCAGTTCTGTGCTTTGACTAAACCAGGGACTCTCAACCAAGGTGCTGCAGCTCCCTGGAGTGTCTCAAAATCCTTTCAAGGGTGCTGTGGGGTGCCATACAAATTTAGGAGTGCAAACATGATTCACAAGATAAACCCAGAGATTTCAAACAGGAATCCATGGTGGTAAACTATCTGACCTGTTGGGGTCTTTCTGAGTTCTTTGGAACAGAAAAATTGCTCTAAAGTTTTTTCTGTAGTCAAAAAATGAGTGAAAGCCAAGAGCTGGCACTTTCTGAACGCACCTTGAGTCTAAGGAGGTTGAGAATCACTGAGCTAGAGCTTCGTTTCCCTCTAAAAAATGCCAGGACATGGCAAAGAGCCAGCTGTTGGGTGCTGTCCTGGTGCTGGAAACCCTGCACAGCTGGTGCCTCTGGGATGTGTTCCCGACAAGGTGTCTGGGAATACAGAGAAGCCCCAACCCCATCCTGCCTCCGCTCATGGTGGTACTGACCTGGCATTCTCTCCTTGCAGTCTGTGTGAAGCTGGTGGAGGATGTGCTGGATCGTCGGCTGCCCAAGCGGCCTGGGAGCAGCCATGGGGAACAGGTCACCATCTTCCAGTACTGGAGCTACTTTGAGTCATTCAGCATAGAGTCCCTGGACTCCTATGTTATGGAGCTGGCTGAGGAAGGTAGGCACCTGTGTCCTTCCCCTGCTCCACCTTGATGTGAGTAATGGCACAGACAGGCCCTATTTTTCATTCACCAATGCACCCTGCTGACAAAGCACCAGCAGGAATGCTGGGCCAAGCTAGGATAGGCCTGCCCCCATCAGACATTTCCCACACATGCTGCTCTAAGCTATAGGTAGGAAAACAACAGGGCAGTGCCTGCAGAGAGGGTCTGTCTTCTCTCCCAAGATGAGTAGGGGCATGTCCTGGCTCACCTAGTGCTGGGAGATGTGGATGTATCCTGCCAGTGCTCACTGACCCATCTCCCTTGCAGTACTGCTGGCACAGAATCTGAACTCAGATGACCAGGATGTGGTGCTGAAGGCACTGAAGCGAGTACCTGAGAGCCGGCTTAAGAAGGAGGGGCTGAAGGCCTTGAGCTCACTGCTTGTGGAGGGCAACAGCAAGGTCATCAGCGCTGTGTCTGCTCAGCTGCGCAACCTGGCAGAAAACCCCCGCTTCCGGGAAAGAGTAAGTGCCAGCTGCCTGACACCCCCAGTGCTCCTGCACAATGCCTGCCTGGGGGATCCCAGGCATGTGGAGCCTTTGGAGAATGAAAGGAAGAGACAAGAGGGCTTGTCCCTAGGGCTTTGGGGTCCCTTCCAGCCCTATGATTCTATGAAGAACTAAGGGAGGTAGTGAATTGCAAAGAAAGGTGGGAGGGAGGGGGTGTGGGTGTGGAAGACCTGGGTGTGCAAGTTCCAGTGGTGGGGATGGTGCTTGAAGAGGCCCTGTCTGTGGATGGGGCTGGCTGCGTTGCTGCCCTGCTCTCAGCTCCCAGTGCCCTCCTGGCAGACATGCTGATCTCTGCCTCCCCCCCAGGCTTTGGTCTGTTACTTGGAACAGCTAGAAGATGAAGAGGTGCAGACACGCATCGGTGGATGCGCAGCCCTGGGGTGTCTCAAGGTCAGTGCAGCCCTCCTCTTGCACCTCCCCTGCATGGGTGTCCATGGAAAGGAACTGCCCCTCCCTTTCCCTGTACCCAGTTACATCCCAGGGAGGTATGTGGAGCCTAGGTGCAGCAGAGTATGTATAGGAGGTGCGGTCAGGAGGGGGAGCTCCCTGCTGCCATTGTGCTTGGTAGCCAGGCCCACAGGGCTTGCTCTGAGCTCACACCCAGGAGATCTCTGCTCTAATCCTACCCATGAGGCAGTCTTGCCTCAAAGGTCTCTCTGGCCTTGAGCAACAGGAATCAGTGCCTCCTGGGCAAAGGAGAAACTGCATGGCAGCAGCATCCTGTGTGCTGGACTCTGAGTGCTACAGACAGCCTGGCTGCACCTGGCACAGGGGAGTGCACTACTGAAGGAAGGGCATGAATAGACTCCAGGAACCTCCCACCCAAGTCCTTTGGTCTTCAGCCAAGGCCAAGAGGCAAGGCTGGAGCAAGGGAGGAAAACAGCCCAGGGGTGGACATGAGTGGGTCTGCAGAGGGAATGAATGAAGTGACACTGCTCCCCTCCCAGAAGTCCCAAAATGTGCTAGTTATCTGAACACAGAGAGGAACTGGGAGAAAGCTCAGACCCAGCCTCAGTCATTTTCCTGAGCAGGCAGCCAGAGGGGCCTGGAGCAGGGCCTGGACATGCACATGCTGCTCTGAGAAAACTGTGGTGGAGCCCTTTGTCTCCCATCCCCTCCCCTGAAGGGGGAAAAGAACAGAGGTCTTCAAGTGGCACTGGGCCTGGTCCCCTGGATCCCTCATACTACTAGAACCAGCGTGCTGCCTGTGGGGTGGGTGGCAAGGGGGTGAGGTAGGAGGGGCCTGTTCCCATGCAGTGCCAGTATTCTGCCTGCAGTATGCTGCATCCTCTCCCAGAGGCCAAGGCAGGGCCATGCCCACAGCCAGGGCAGTGGTGGCAGGTAGTGGGATGTGCTCAGTGCTTTGCATTCCTCTTCCAACAGGCCAAAGAGAGCATTGAGCAGCTGGTGTATCTGTGCCAAACTGACAAGGAAGATGTGCGGGAAGCAGCCAAGCAGAGCCTGATGCTGTGTGGTGAGCACTCTGCTATTCCCTTCCCCACCCTCAGCCCCACAGCAGATGGCTCCAGTGGCAGACAGGGCCTTCTGGAGCCCACAAGTCTGCTTGCAGGGCTCTGTGCCCCAGCACTGCCTGGGCTAGCTCGCCTGGTGGGAGGACTGGCTGACTGGATGTGGCAGAGGCCTTGGTTCCATTCCTGGCTTCACACACAGTCCTGTAGCAGAGCCAGGGCTTTCCCCTCCCCTTGTGTGGGAGCCATCCCAGGACCTGCCTGGGGTAAGAGCTGACACGGGGCTCCATCACCCCACAGGCAGGATGGCCTGTGAGCCAATGCTGTTCAGGTGCTCCAGAAACCTGCATTGCTAAGTGTCCTTGTTATTTATTATCATTTATTAGACGGCACTGAGAGAACCATCTGATTGGCTAACTAGGCTTCCGGGTCAGGAGAGCAGCCACACAGGTTGGGATGTGTTAGCCGGAGTCATGTACCCTCCCTGCTCCTGCTGCTTTGCTCACGATTGTCTGTTTTGGATCCTGTTGGCCGTGCCATTTTTTTTTTTTTTTTTTTTTTTTTTTTTTTTTTTTTTTTTTTTTTTTTTTTTTTTTTTTTTTTTTTTTTAAACGCCTGTCTTTACTGTCTGTGGCACCCAGTCTCTGTGGCGCTCCCGGTTTGCGTGGGCACATCGTGCACAATGTCATGACCAAACCTGTCTGTCACTGCTGCTGAATGCCATTGGCCTGCTCACGTGCACGTGTTTGTGAGAGACTGCTGCCCTCTGGTGGCTACAAATAACACCAGATGAAAGAAAGGTTTCTTTCCTTAGCTGAGGTGGTAGAGACTATGGCTTCTGAAATACAGTCTCTTAGGTCTCTGGCCCACCTCCACAGATTAAATTATTCAAGATTAAACTTAATTTGAACATCAAAACCCCAAGACCCTTAGGGTATGTCTGCATCAGGGCAGCAGAGGTCTCAGCCTCGCCATCAAGGAAACAAGTACCACCCGCTTGCTCCACCCATGTCAACCTTGGAAGTGAAGTGAGGATGGCCTGGAAGCTTTGCTTTTAAGCACACTAGAAATCCAAGCTTTGAGAGTGGCACTACGGCATCCCTGGTGCCCAATTCCAGGGCTGACATACATGGAACAGGAACAGGTGGGCAGGATCTACCAGTATTTCCTTGGTGGTGAGACTCTGCTGCTGCAGTCTAGAAATGTCCTTAGCCTGAAGCTAGCTGTTGCAATCTCTGTCCATGTTCTTGGAGAGTTGCACACTGGGGAAATGAGAATACATCTAGCATAGTCTTTGCTCTTCATTGCTCTGCTGAGACGCCAGGGTGTGGAGGGTTTAGGTTGGCCACAACTCATGGCTGCGTCTTGGAAGAGAGCTTATTGGCCAGGCAGGGCCCACAGCTGGTGTTGATGGCTGACTGTGACTTATTTTTGCAGGGGAGGATGGTAAGTCTGCTCACCGCCGGCTGGAGGAAACCCTGGACAGCTTACCGAGGATCTTTGCCCCAGGCAGCATGGCCAGCACGGCTTTCTGAGAGATGCCAGTACTTACCCTGATCCCTTTGGGGCAGAGGCACCGTTGAGCTGCCCTAGGCTCACATGGACTGGTCCAGACCCAGCATGTCATGGCCTGACACAGCTCCCAGGCCTTTGGAACAATGAGCAGTATTAGGACCTCCCCAGCAGCTCGCACAGCCCACTCACTGCCTTACGGAGCACAGCTTTCCCTCACACCCGGACACTGGGCTAGAGGGGGCTGCTGCATACATGATGCCACAGTCTCTCTGGGGATTGGGGCCTTGGACACTCCTCTCCTACCTTGCTTCTCTATTTGAACTTGCTGGGTGGAGCTGGAGTTCATGCACCCCCTGCAGGAGATAAGATTGGCATATGAAGGCTGCATCAGGACTCCTCTTCTACTTGCCTTCCAGTAGCTTGCAAGCTGCTTGGCCTTCCTGGGATGGACGTGCACTTTGAAGCTGTTATTTCTTCTTGGGAGCTCCTTTGCTATGGGGATTGTCCCCATTCAATGCTTGGAGTTCCCAGGACTTAATAAAACAAGACATAGATATTAATATATTCTGCTGGCATTTCTTTTTTTCAGCTCCAAGTGCCTCCTGCCTACTCCTCCCCAGTGTTGGCTGCGGGGAGCACACAGCATTATGCAGGGACCCAGATTGGAGCCTTCCCCTGGGGCTTAGCTGGTGGTTTTTAAGGCGTGCTGTGTAGAGGGCATGGAAAGGAGGACCAGACAGAGGGACACACAGACAGAAGCTGCCACCTTTTTTTTTCGTTTTTTAATTTAATTTTATTTTTTATTTACAGAATTTTTTTGCAGAAAAACAAGCAAAAAATCCTTTTCTATAAAGTCTCTATAAATCTATATATAATGTAATTACAGAGAATGGCTAATTTTGATTTAAATTCAGAAATAAAAATAAACCTTTAACGAGTGAAGGTGTCATTTTGTGACAATGTTGCAGGCAGCAGGGAGTCGGGATTGGGGAGTTCTAGGGCTCTGGGCTATGCTAGTGTGGGTTTGTTAGCAGAGCAGGAGGGCTACTTCCTCCTCAGCCCTTTGTCTGGGTCCCCTGGCAGATCAAGTTGTACCTCTCTGTACCTGCCCACCTGTAATGCATGGATGCTGAATCTCCCAGGGCTAGCTAGCTAAATTGTCAAAGTTCTCTAGCAAAACCTCCAGCAGGGCTACCTGTAGTGTCCTCACATCCAGCCTGGGAATGTAGGGGGCTCATGGGTCTCCCAGGGCTGATGCCAAGTGTGTGAATAGTGACTGTAGTTCTGTGATGCAGTAACATATAAAGGCCCCAGCAAGCAAAAGGCCACCACACAAAGGACTCTTCTCGCTGTGGGTTCTAGGTATTCAACATTCTGGCTTCTGTAACATACAGAACTAACCCACACACCCACCGCCATGTCAATGCAGGCAGCTGCCAGTGCAAGGACCAGAGGCAGACAACCACCCAAACTGAGCCCCACCAATGGAGCTGTCAGGAGAAATGCCTGTTCCTTGCCTCACCATCTGCATGAAGCTGAGAAGGAGGCCATGTGTGTATGGAACAAGCACGGCGATAGGCCCAACTTGTGTAGGGTGTCAGCAACATGGCAGGGGCAACAGCTGGAGAGTAAGTATTTTTCTGCTTATAACTCACCCACCAACAGCTCCTTTGTGTTAAGTGAGTTGCAGTGTGCAGATGTGTCAAAAACCTGTCTGAGAATAGCACAGGAATGCATTTGGGCCATCTTCTTTAAGGGCATGGAGTAGAGGCTGATCATGAGGTTCTTGCCTCAACTCTGTGGTCTCCACATCAGTCTTGCAATCTAATGAAAACCCCAGCACACAGAGCCCTTTGTGGAAGGATTCAGAGTCAGAGCTATCTTAAGGCCTGTTCTTTTGCCAAAGAAACCTTCTTCTGACTGAGAACATGAGCCTCAGCCACTCAAATAATGGATCTTGGAGCCACAGCAGCTGGCTCTATATTCCCAACATTAGTGGTATGAACCAGACACTTGGATACCAATGTGCAGGCTGGCTTGTACTTGTGGGAACTGGCATCTGGTAAAGCTTTAACCCCTTTCTTCCACCATACTGAGCTTTCTGCAGTGCTCAGGGACATGGGGAGAGCTGTGCAGCCCCAGCATGTGACTCTGGGAAGGATGATGGGGAGGGGAGTGGCTGAAGTTCTTACTAGTCATCCCTTACATTTTTCCTTCTGGAAAGAAAGTAACTTCCATTAACTGGCAGAGGTCCCCCATATCTCAGATAGCTGGTGTTTTATGTTGTAGCTCAGTTTTCAAACAACAGCATCAACTTAAATGGAATTTTACTGGGGACACTTATTCTACGCTTGCCTTAAGTTACAGTGATAGGCTGTTCTGAAACAGGCATTCTTCAGGTGTGCTGGCAACTTGGACATGGCAGGACTGAAAACCTGAGACAAGAACTAATTGCAGAAATTTGTCCTTTGGGCTGTGGGATGTCCTACAAAGAACCAGGACAGTAACAGTGATGGGGGTGACTGGTTTCAAGAACCTTGTGCTTTTAAAGTCTGCTTTCACTATTTGGCCTTAACTTGTCACCTTAAACAATGTTAGTGCCTCTTCTTTGAAAGGCAAAAATAGATTTCTCCCTTCTCTGAACTCCATAAAAGCTAAAAGGATCTTGCATAAACCTAGAAAAATAATAACCAGCAGGCAGAGACTGAGCCTGGAAATCCATCCTCTAAAAGGGTGTTGGTTCAGCATGGTAGGAACAAGAAGAAAGATTGGATTGGATGCTGCCCTCTTAAGGCTGCTGCTATCCAGACCTGAGATTACTGATAGGAATCTAGGTTATGCATGGGAAACCAGAGGCGGTTCTTTGGTGACAAAATACAAAAACCTTTGCTTTCTCCCATGTCTTGAGCAGCAGACAAGTGCACTTGGCTCAGTCTGTTTAGATATCTAAGCACTACCCCTGATCAGTATTAAGAGGCAGACAGGGCTGCACCAGGCTCTGAGCAAGTGCAGTCATGGCAGAATGGTTGGATGTGTTAGTGTACATAGCTGCACTGTTCCTTCTCATGGCAGGAAGACGTTTATGAATTGCCCGGAAGACAATTAGCCATGTTTCCTTGCCTATCTGCCTGGTGCGGAACAGAGGAAGGCATGTTAATGGGGATAGAAAGATGGGACTTTACAACTGAGATTCAACCACAAAACTCTTCTCTTCTCCCCCCAGCTGATAGTTGTTTGTGAGCCCTTTAAGTCTCAGACTTCTCAAGAGCTCCTAGGAAGCATGGACCTCCTCCTCCACTGCACCCTATGTGTTGCTTTCCCAGCATACCTATGCTCTGGGATAGGAATACTCAGCGATATCCTGGCAGTCATGGTTAATCCTTGAAGAGGAGCCAGGATGAGACTTCCCTCCAGTTTTAAACTTTGTTTCCTAGAAGTTGCATCCTCCTGTAGCAATCCTCATTCACTAATAGAAAACAAGGCTGTTGTGAAGGTGAAGCTGAAGCTGTTCTCCCTTCATACTTTGCCTTTGCCTTTGAACTCACTCTCCACTCCCCCATTGGGATTTCCCAGTTTCTGCTGCTGAAAGAAACCCAGAAGTGGTCCCGGAAATGCAGTTTCGTTCCTCTGTGCATCTGACAATATTTGGTGCCCATCTGTATCATTGTTTCTGTTGTAAATTCAGTCAGTTCCCTCTTCCTCCTGTGGGTCTCACAGCCAGGGGGGAAACAGAAATGGAGCTGCAAAGCCACAAACTGATAGATGTCAAATCAGCCATGTCCAATCAAACAACTGTTAAGAAAAAATGAAACTTCCTAACTGTAAGAGCAGTTCTCAACCTTGTCAGAGTCCCTCCCCAAGTTTTCTGAATGTGGTGGCAGCCATGATTGAGAATAGCTGCTGTGTTCAACTTGCTTCAGGGCTACTCAACTGGGTGTTGCCACCTCCAGGTAAAACTTCCCCATGCTCCTGCTGTGTAGCCAGACTGGGAAGGGCTGTGGCACATGGTTGTGTTTCTGCTGCATTAGAGTACTCTGGTAAGCCTAAAGCAGGGAGGACAGCAAGCTTGTGTTCCAGCCCTTCCCAGCCTGACATCACAGCATCTTCCAGCAACAGAGGAAGGCAGAACTGTCCTATGTAGCTGTTTCCAGGAAGAATATTGGGAGGGAGCCATCCGCAGAGTTGCAGCCTGAATTGACTCTACCTAATGCAAGAGGAGCATGTGCATAGTGCTGCCCTGCCCGAGGGGCAGTTTTACCTGGTCCCCGCAACCACATGGTGGCATCTGCATTGCAGCAACCCTGGCAGGGGTCTCATGACATCCCAGGGTGCTGCAGCACCCTGAGAACTACTGCCTTAGAGTGAAACAACAAGTCATCATCACACAGTTAAGACTAGGAAAACTTGGGTCTAGTAATAAATTCATGTGCTTTACTCAAAGATGCAAATAATAGATGGACTTGAACAAATTATACTACTGGGATTCCTTCCCTGAAAAGAGCAAAACCTGTATCAGTGGCACAGTGAGTTAACTAACCAGAGCAGGGTGTTCCAGGCTAGGTGTTTCCAGACAGAGAAAATGTTAATGTGTAAAAGTTGAGGCAAAGACATCCATACAAGCCCTTAAAAACAAGGGAGTCACATGAAGTTATTTTATCTGTATACTTGCCATTCACTGAGACTAGCCCTCTGTATAGAAGACCCAGAGATTACCCATTGCTTATTATTGCTATATAACAGTTCTCTGCAACATCATAATGTCTTAGTTTGTGCAGCAGTGAACTGATGACCTGTGTGCATGGGGAAGCAGATGGTCAGTTAGTGTTGTACCGTGACCAGATGGTGAGGAATACAATTTGTATACTGCTACTGTACTTGCTGGAAATTTTGGGGACTTGCTGATGGTTGGCCTTAAAGATAGATCTGTGCTAGAATTTCCTGGGTTTTAAAAGTATATGCTTGAGTTATGTAGAAAAAAAGATCTTTTCTCCTTCAATGCTGTGAGCATTTGCATGTAGGGTGGCATTTTCAAAGGTACAGATTTGTACAGGTCAAAATCAATGTTTTTTCTTCGTAATTGTATAAAGAAAGTAAACTTTTTCCTGACAGTGATGACCCACGTGTAACAGAACAGTTCAGCCTCTGACAAATGGAACATACCAAACAGGAATAAACATTTCATCCTGCATTATTATGCTAAAAATGTTGAAGTACTAGTTTCTGTGTATATTGCGATTAATGTTTTTCCTTATTTTAAGTTTTGATTTAAAACATGAGGTACATCATTCTTATTAGTAACATGGCTCTAATTACAATGTAATCATTAGTGGCTGCCTCTGCAAACTTTGGTTGAATGACTTGCCTATATGACATAAGAAGTCTGTAGAAGGGCCAGGGACAGAACCCAGCCCTGAGTCCCAGGCCAGTGACCTACATCATGACAATCCCATAGAATAAAGAGTGTACGATCATATAATTAGGTGGTTCACTGCCCAAAAACTTCATCAGTGCACAGTTAAGATTGTTTTGGCAGTGCATTGTATCCTTCCACAACATGAAATGGATCAACACTGAAACCTATACAAACAGAGTAGCTCATGTCAGTCCAATCTGCAACCTTAACCGTGGCTCTCAGGGCTAGCCAGAACTGAGGGTAGACTGGAGGTGTATTTCAGCCAGGGCTACGTTATAAAAGAACACACAGAATGACAGGCTTCTCTAGGGCCTATGACTGGAATGATCTAACAGGAATTCATGACGTTTGCAAACTTCACCATCTGTAGCTCCAAGCATGTTTCTTTGACATGCCTGTGGATATAATAAAATTCCAACACACACACACATTCCCGTAAACAAGAGACAAGTTGGTTAATGCTGCTTAATGCATTACTAGAAGATACTTGGATACTGTTGTGATGGCTGCAACACAAGAGCCTATAGAGCAGAGGTTCAAACATACAGCATGTGGGCTGGATCCAGCTCACTGAGTTGTTTCATTCACCCTGCGGGGCTCCCAGAGGGGCAGGGAATTTATGGATGGGGCCAGCAGGGGCAGAGTCTACCACTGAAGTCCAGCAACAGAGCCCCAGTTGGTTGGTACATGTCAGCAGTGGAGGGGCACAAGGAATAGCTGCATTACTCCCCAGACTGCTGCCATTTGCTATGCTGCTGCTGCCAGGTCTGGATCTGGCCCAGTGGCAAAGGTGATTTTGACACCTCTGTTACAGAGACCAGGAAGCAGGTTGCTTTGTCCCAAAGACCTGGTATTTCAACTTTTATCTACATGCACTTCTGGCTGTGCATCATACTTGGTGACAGCCATAGGGTGGTGCAGCCATTACATGCAGCAGGTTCCAACAGTTCAGGCTGCTAGAAGAGAGATGCCTCTGCACCAAAGGGTTTTCTTTCTGTGCTGAGCCATGTGGGTTTTGTAAGTGAGCAACCACAACTATTTGTTCTTGCTGCAGAAATCTGTAGCAGACATGACACTGAGTGACAAAAAGGGAGCGTCACAGAAGCAACAGTTAGGATAAAGATTAAGGGTTAATAAATTACCCTAGTATTATCACCTGTTAGGCAGAACAGGCTAAGTGGCAGAATTTTTGGCCAGCTGGTATTCACAAAGCCAGCCCTATAGGTACCTTTTGCTTTAGTGAGGGGACACGCTGTACCCAACAGGGCTCTGTCAGTGCCCTATGCTCTGTTGAAAGATAGACTCTAATGCTGTCTGCCAGGGACAGGCCAGGGCAATGCACAGAGAAGGCAGAGTTAAAGTTGCAAGACGTGGCTCATCTGATACAGTTCCCCATTCTTCAGTGGCTTAAGCACAGGTATGCCCAACATCTTGAAGAGTGCAAGGCAGTGCCAAGCAACCTAAACTCTGTGTTAACTCACTCTTGAGGGAGTGAATTTCCCTTAGTTGTTTCCAGATGAAATGGTGATAGCGACTGATGGGCACCTCTTAGACACAAAAAAAATGTTCCCTGGGAACACCATGCTGCCCATTAGCGACCAATAGTGCTAGCTCCTGGCCCCTCCATGAGGGGCCATGAGGACAATAAAGCAATGCGCATCTCGCTAACCACTAGTTACTGCACCTGGAGGCAGCTAAAGTATAGGCACTTTCAGATGTCACATGGCATTTTTAGGGGCTAAGTGTAGAACAGATTCTGTACAACCTGTAAAAGGAGGAACCCAGAAGTATGAAGTGGCCCATTCATCTTAATGGGTTTTATTTAAACAGATCAGAACACCACTTTGCAGATAAGAGTTATAGGCTTGGAAGGGATCTCAAGGGTCACCTAGTCCAACCTGCTGCATAAATGCTGGATGCACTGTTCCCATAGATGAATACAACCTGACACAATAGCTCTGACACATATGAACTGACCCATTCATCTCAGCAGATGCTCTTCCTCCCTGGCTGCCAAAGCCTATTCCAGCTCTGTTGTAGAATAGTAATTTTCAAGACAATCTAGCAATACACCTAGTTTAGAGCAATTTAAAATCAGCTCCTGAGGCAAGAAGTTGCAAAAAGTCTCCACCTTTGCACTTAAGTACTCTTGTTCCTTTTGTAGCATTACCAGTGTTCCAAATAACCTCACTCCGCACAAAGAATTTACAGCATTTTGAAAATTAAAAATAAACTCAAAGTAAGAAGAGATTTGATATCAGGAAGCTTTTGACCAAATGATCCCAAGCTCACACCTCTACTTATTGCAGGGCTAACACACTTCAAGTGGCATCCAATTTCCGTTTTACAAGGCAAGGAATCTTCAAATATACCATCTCTTGAATTAGACTTTCACTTTAAGATATTTACTGTAGTTTGTACACACCTTGGATTTTTTGTAAGTTTTTGGAAAGGACATTTGAATTGCTAAGACCATATTTAAACAGGCTACGTGACTAAAACTTATGTAGTGTTAAGAGTTATGCTGTAGCCGTGATGTTCCAGAAATTATGCAAGAGGCAAGGATTTCTTAGGGTGGTATCTTTTATTGAACCAACTATGTAAACATAGGTCCAATAAATTATATCACCCTAAGAAAGCCTTGCCTCTTGCATACATTTCTGTAGCATGTGACATTACTTTTCCACAGAAACCGCTACAGCACTTCGAGGTGAAACTGCTGGGTGTGATCCCTTGGTTTGTGTGAGATGGACAGATTTTGTTACAGAAATTTATTTTGTATTTATTTTCTATGAGAAAGTTGCTGAGATAGTATCCTGGCACTATCACAGGTAATGTTAACATTATGTTAGTCCTTTGAATATGGCTGTTTTATTAATACATTTACTTGATGCTTAGTAACTGCTTTAATCATGCTGATGAGAACAGCAGCTATTTACTTCCTTGATCCTGTGCGGTCTTTATTCAGGAAATGGGAGAGAAGTGTGTCTCATTATAGTCCCCTAACACTTCTGCTAATGTTCTCTCTCAAACATTGTTCTCAAGGAAAAAACTTCCAGAAGGAGCCCCTTCAAAATGCAGGTACATGGTTATGGTGGGTGTGACAGCTACCACATATTTTGATCTATCCAGCTACTTTGATGGCAGA
Source organism: Gavialis gangeticus (assembly GCF_001723915.1). Lineage (NCBI taxonomy): Eukaryota > Metazoa > Chordata > Crocodylia > Gavialidae > Gavialis > Gavialis gangeticus. The sequence goes on along the minus strand of NW_017728998.1, from coordinate 46,990,685 downwards.
ACATTTGTAGGTACTAGGGCTGTGCGAAATTTCACGGGGTGTTTCGTTTAGAAGCTGTTTCGATGCATTTTGAGCTCCATTTTGAGGATTCTGGAACAGCCCCCAGCCCTCCTGGGGGTGCAGGCCTCTGGATCTGTGCGCCTGATGACAGCATGCTGTCACTGCAGGCTGGGGCCAGTGGCAGCACCAATCCTCCCAGTGTGGGCTGCACCCAGTGCCAGTCCCAGCCAGCAGCAGCAGTCTCCTGTCATCCGGCAGACAGACTGGGGGCCTGCCTGCACCCCTGGGACAGCTGCAGGGCTCTTCTGGGCTCCTCCCAGGGGTGCAGGCAGGCCCCCAATCTGCCAGCCAGATCACAGGAGGCTGCTGCTGCCAGCTGGGACTGGTAGCCCGCACTGCACCCATCGCCAGGAAGATTGGTGCTCCCACTGGTTCTAGGCAGCAGGAGCACCTTCCTGTGATCTGGCAGGCAGATCGGGGGCCCGCCTGCCTGCCTGGGACCAGTGGCAGCACCATTCTTCCCGGTGCTCGGTGTGGGCTGCGCCCAGCACTAGTCCCAGGTAGCAGCAGCAGCCTCCTGTCACCTGGCAGGCAAATCGGGTGCTGCACCCCCAGGAGGAGTCCAGCACAGCCCTCTGGGGGGTGCAGGACCCCAGATCTGTCTGCCAGATGACAGGAGGCTGCCGCTGCCAGCAAGTGACAGTTTTGCTTGTCAACACCTTGAGGTGCAGTTTCCCAGAAACCTCTGCACCTATCTCCTTGAAACTTGGAAGGCTTCATGCCCTCAGAAGGGGCTACCATCCCTGCAAGTTTCAACTGAATCAGGCTAGAAACTACAAACAGCAAAACAGTTGAAACAAAACGAAACGGTGCTTTCAAAACAAAACAAAACTTGAAAGGAAACTGTTCCATCAAAAAAGAAGTGGAAGCGGAATGGTGCTGTTTTGCACAGCCCTAGTAGGTTCTTTGATTTGCAACACAGACTCAATCTTGCTACAAAAGCACAAATTACTTTCTTTAGCCTGTGCCACATTGAAGGTCCCCAAATACCTTTTTCAAGCATTGTTTCCCAAAACAGCTATTGTGAAACACTTTGATCGTACCTAGGTCACTCCCAAGCAGGTGATACCACTTGAGATTTACAGCTCTGATTCTCCAAGGTACATAAAACTAGAAAGGACCTCCTGGATCATCAAATCTAGTCCCCCGTGTTCCTGGGCAACATTAATCCTAGAAATCTCCAGAACTGTCACTTCAAATCCTTCAGACTCGCACACAACTACAAGACACAAGACTTGAAACACCCAGAACAACACCCTCTAACATACCATATGTAAAAGTAGGTGAAATGAGGGCACTGCCAGTGCAAGGTGGTTGTTGAGAGGGGGAAGAGGGGACTGTGGTAAATTGACATTAAATGATTTTCTATTTGTTAGATTTATATACTACAGGAGTTGCGGACTAAATTCCATTGACTAAATATGGAAAGTGGCCACAATGTGGCATGTTTGCCTTGGCTAATCACCACCTTTGCACAAAAAACATCTGGAGAACCCCCATGCCACTTGTCTGAACAGTAGTGCTAGTAACAATATTTTCCAGCAACACTTGCTAATGCCCCTCAAATTCAGCTACAGCAACACTTTCCATTCCTACCTTGTTTCCTTGAATAAACAAGCTACTTTTTCAACCAACACTAGGTAAGTTTCAAGATAGCTTTGATATCCTCCAGTGGCCCTTGGAGTCTGCGTGGTCTGGTAGACAGATCAAGATACCTAAGAATTTCTAATCCCTGTTCTATGCTAATTTGCAGAATAATTGTAGGCAAATACGATGAAGCAAAAATGAAGGGGGAAAAACAGCCCCTACTTTTGCATGCCTAGTTTGGAGACCTGGTTCTGAAAGGTTCAGAATACCTACAACTACAATTGAAGTCCAGGGGAACTGCAGCCAGAAAGCATCTCCAAGATTAGTAACCCCCCACACAATTAGCAGCCATTCCAGAACACTGTAGCTATAACCATTCTCTTTCTCATCTGAGAAATGCAAATGCTATTTATCCTCAAGAGATGTTATGATGGTAAGTCCCTTCATAGAACTAGAGCCTCTGTGCATTACTACACGCTTCAATTTTATATGATTGGTAAGACACAAGTACAATAGCTAGGAGGGATATGCTATGGCTTTAGGTGTATTGGCAGGGCTGTCAAGTTGTAGGGAAAGGACTGGAACAGCAGAAAATGCCTGAGGTGATGACTGAAGTATACTAGCAGATGTAGCAAGAGGATTCGAAGAGTGATAGCAGGACCTTGGAAAGAACTACATTTATATATGGATCATGGAACTCCTGACCTACAAGAAATGAGCTCAAGGAGTTCAAATATCACGTGCCAGAGCAACTCTAAGAACCCAGATGGTAAGTTTCCTGATATGGAACAAATGAAAATGAAGCTGTGGCAACTGATTGTTATGGAACTGCTAGAGCTTAAAGAAGGCAATTGAGTGGCTAAGGCAGTGTTTCATTTACTTCCTGGCTGAAGGCTTTTATGTATTTTTAAAAATATTATAACAAGTGATCTTCTAGAGGAAATGGACACAAATTCAGCTAATAGCTGAACTGGGTTTTGAACTGAATGCAGATATTACCTCTGTACTTAAGACACTGTCCTCACCAAATTAGAGTACCAAAGTTTTGAGAATTTACAAATGAGTTGAAATAAATTCAAGATAGGCCCTTTAAATACAACACTGCCAGACCTTTTATTATCCTAAATGATCTTAACAGATTCCTTAAAGTCCTTATAGTTAAAACTGACTGAAATTTTATGCATGGACTGCAGCTGAAGAACTTTTGTTAGGAATAATGATCTTATTTTTTCCTCCTTCAGAGAAAGACAGAATGATAAGATCATCTCAACTGATTGTTGCCCTTCATAGTTATTTTGCATGCTACAATTCTGTTGCTTGTAATGAGACAGCGGATTGTCTCACGTCAAGGGTACTTTAAAAGAATAGTCTCAGTTGTTACTGCTTCTGAACTGTTCAATGGGTATATGTTAGTTTGAGCAGTGGTGCTTGAAAGACTCCCCTACAGCAAAGAAAGGTCAGCAACATGCAGCCCACAAAGCCACTAGATCCAGCCTACAGAGCTGCAGGGTTTTACTTGTGCCTGCACCAGGGCTGGGCTGTGGAAGGTGTGCCCAAGCTGCCACCCTCTCCACTCCTTTCCCTTCCACAGCTGGTGGAGAGGTGTGCTGGGGCTGACCAGTTTTCAGCTGCACCCATGTCAGAGCCAGGGGCCAGAGATACATGGTATCAATGCAGATGCATATTCCAGCCGACTGGTCATCCCCAACTCAATTTCTCACTAGCTGGAAGCTGCACCCAGGCCACAACCAGGAAGTAGAGGGTAGACAGAAGCAGCAGCAATGTGGATGCAATTCCCAGCTGCTTGGCTGCAGCATGGGCACAGGCAAAGTCCCATACTGCTGAAGCCACATGAGACAGCTCATGAAGGTTACCAGCTGCTGCCCTAAAACATTGTTGCTTTGGTTCCATTTGGGACTCTAGGCCTAATTTCCCAGCCCCACAGTCCTGATTATTGTTTCATGCAGTTCTGCTCTGACTGCCCCTCTCTATCTACACATCTCAGCTCAACTTCATTTTAGTATTACCTACAGTGGGATTTAAAGATGTAATGTGCACATACTAAATAGTATGTTCTAAATACCTAGTATAAATAAGGCAGCAAATCTTTTTACCAATTGCTACAGAGGTTGAGTTTAAGCCTAGACAGAACAACTTTAGATTCGCCCAGCAGTGATATCTTGAAAAAGGGGAAATTGAAAAAAAAAATGGAGTTTTAAATTTCTGGTTTTGTAACTGTTGCTGGGAGGGTAATTACATCCCTGTAATTTTTTTTTTATCCCTAAACATTGACCTTTTATTCCTAACCTTAAATCCATCTTAATGTAGGAAGGAATGCAACATGGGCTGATGGAAAGTTCTCTTCCCCTCAACTGCCTGTCAGACACTTAGCAGGAGGTATGGAGCAATGCTACTAGAAAAGAAAAGGAAACGCTGGAACTAGAAAGTTCTGCAGCAGATAGGAGAAAGTTACAGAAAGTTATACTGAATGAAAAAACAGGCTAGGAGCCTCCCAGTGTGTTCAGAACTTTCTGGGCAGAATCACTCCTCCTCTCCAGGGAAATTAAGTGAGCTGCAGTTGTCTCCTTGTTTACACACTGCTGGTTCTGTTAAGTCCATTCCTTATGACCTTCAAATCCACACAAATGATCTGAACATTTACAAAGTGCTTTGTTGGAGACTGAAATCCTATAGCTTTGAGCAAAATAAAGATGACAGCACATCCTACCTAATGGTATCCATCTCACAGGAAGACAGAATCCACAGCTTAAAAATTTCTCACCCTTTCTATGGTAACTTAAACAGTGATGCCAGCTGTGATTGTGAGTGCTGCTGTAACATGCGACATGTCTATATGGAAGTAAGAAACCAAATTAATCTCACATGTCACTGAAGAGATGTCATGGTAACTCACTTGTCTGGCGAATTATCGTTGGCTCAACTGACTGATACAGTTACTGGTCCCCCTGGGAATCCAGAATCTGTACCACAGGCAAGGGGTAAAAATTATAAGGATGGGCTCCAGATGTAACTGAATTAATAACCACCTCAAAAAACCAGCAGGAAAAAGCAGAGCACCTATAAGGAACTGGGAGGGGAGGGGGGCGGGGTAAGACTGACCAGAAAAGAAAACTGTCTGAGACTCAAGAACTGCAGGAATAAAGTAAGAATTGCCAAAATTTGCAAATTGGGATTAGGCCTTGCAAAGAATATTAAACATCAAGGTTTCTTCAGTCACATAACTTAAGAGAACAAGAAAAGTAATGGAGCCACTGTGCAGTGTCAGTGAAATACAGATTAGAGATAATCTAGTTACAGGCAAAATCCTAAATGAATTATTTTGCCTCAGTTTTCAAGAAGGACAATGATCTTGAACATGCAGGGAAAGCAGGTTGGGAACGAGTATATGGAAATGGCAATTTCCACAACTGAAGTGGGAACAAAATTCAATGAACTTTGAGGTACTTCAGGCAAAAGGACATTATCATCTGCATCTTAGAAATTTGAAAAAAAAACTGACACTTGAAACCATGAGCATTTTCAGCAAATCTACTGCCTTATAACCAAGTTTGGAGAATAGCAAATAGAGTACCTATATTTAAAGGAGAAAAAAAATAATTGGGGAGCCACAAGCCTGCTAGTTTGGCTTCGGTATTATCATAGAAATCATAGAAAAAATAGGACTAGAGGGCACTTCTGTAAGTCATCTAGTCCAACCCCATGCCTGTGGCAGGATCATCCCTACTCAAACGACCTTATACAAATCCACTCTTAGCAAAACTACTGTTTTATTGTTAGGGTGGAATATATAACAAAATGTAAAGGAAATAACATTAGTAGTTAAAAAAATGTAAGAGGTAAGTAGAATAGGAATAAGACACATGGGATTGCTAAAGATACATCATAGTTAGACCAACCTGATGTCTACATTTAATTTTTTTTTTAAACAAAAGAAATGCAGTACCTCTCATCTATCTGGACTTCAGTAAACATACTCATATAGTGCCACTATAGGACAGGGGGATTAGAGGAATTGTAGCTGTTTAAGGAACTGATTTGGGGAGACAGCACTGAATAGCATTGAAAGGAAAAGTATTGCGCTTAACAGAGCTGACTGGTGGAGATCCTCAAGAACCAATCTTGACCTGATCTCATTTAATATTTTTAATAATTATCCTGATCTTAAAGTAGGAGCGGGCTGAGGACAGAGTTAGGAGGGGTCAACACACAGAAAGACCAGGCTATCACACTGCAAAAGCCTGGGTGACCCTGGGGTCTGGAGAAAACAGATCAAATTCAACAGCAGAAAACATGCAGATGAACACGCTGTTGTGCAACCCATGGGTCACAAGGATATATGAGAGGGTTGTGAACAAACTTTAAAAATGGATCCTCCTTTAAAGGAGAAAAATGTGGGAAACGGCTGCTTGCTCCCCCCTGCACACTGTCAGGGCAGGGGGTTGGGAGGCACACTGGGTCCAGACCAGCCATCGATGTTTACAAATGGATCCTGCTACAAAAGAGGTTGATGAGCACTGGCCTAGTGCATAGTTTTGCAACCTGTGGTATGCGTACCCCTGGGGGTACACGAGACAAGGCAGGGGGTGAATACCCCAACACTTTCTCTTTCTCGCCCTCTTTTCCTCTCAAAACTATGGCAAAAAATTTGGTGCGCCACACTGTGCAGTGCTTTAAATTCCCCAGTAATAATTGGGCATGCAGCACTTTGCGCAGCACTGGGTTCAGCCCTCCTAGCTTTGGGCAATGTCACCTCCAGCCCAGGTACATACTTGAGTTGTGCACCCCTGGTGTAAAAGGTGGCAACCCCAGCCACACCAGATCAGACATCTGTCATATCACAGCCTTATATACACAGCCTTTCTTCCAACATATGGCACACATTAGTCAGTAAATATAAAATCCCCTGGAAAATTGAGTGTTGTGGTACTTATTAAAATTTTCAGAAGTTAGTGGGTACTTGCTACTTAAAAGGTTGAGAAACACTAGCCTTGTGGGCTCGAAGCACCGGCTGTAACTCCTGTGAAGGGAGCAGCACCCGGCCCCACAGCGCGTCTCCCTGCAGAAGGGTCGGGGTCGCCCAGGCTGGGGCCCCAGAGCCTCAGGCCAGCAGAAGCCGCACACCCCTCGCCGGCCGGTGCCGTCAGGGCCCAAAACCGCAGCTGCTCGGTGTGCACACACAGGTTAGGAGCCCCCGCGATTAACAGGCTCAGCACCGGAAGGCGCCGCCGTCAGGGATTTCCTGTCTCTGCGGACCCCGCTCCCGCGGCGCCGCGTCTGCCCCCCACCGGCGGCAGGAGGCCGCTTGGCAGAGCGCGAGGCCCGGTGCGACCCCCACCGCCCTGGGCCGAGGCCACCCCGCGTGGCTGTGACGTGGCGCGCACGCGCTGCGT
>NW_017728998.1:46975610-46983114 GCF_001723915.1 Gavialis gangeticus | reverse complement strand
CGGGCGCGGGGACGTGGGGGCGCCCGATCCCGCCGGCCGTGCCACGCCCGGCACCCCCACCCCGCCGCGGGCCCCACCGGCCCCCCTCGCCCCGGCTCCGCTGTCCATGCGCTGTCATCTCGGCAGGGAGCTGCGTGCGGCCGAGACCAGGGCTTTGCCTCTCGCTTGTGACTTTACTTGAGGCTGCCCACTCCTGCAGGAGCAGGTGGTGTCCTCACGGGCCAGATTTCCCCCCACCCTGCAAATAAGGCTCTTCCACAGTTTACCTGACACTTCAGTCATTTAAAGATCAAGTTATACAGTTGCTTTCATTTGGCTGCTTCTGTAGGCGTTTTGACATGCACTCTTGCATCGGGTCTCTGACTATTATTTTTATTTTGTGAGAGCCAAATTGAATACCGGTTAAGCGTAGGACTTGGTGCAGATTCCTTGGTTTTTCTCTTTATTTTTATGCCACTTGTTATTTGGCTTTCACTCACTGTAGGAGATGTTCCATGTGAAACCCAAACATCTTCTAAAGTGCACATAAATGAGCCAGTCATAGTCACAGGAGGCTTTCCTGGTAGTTTCCTGCAGCACGCTTAATTTTTCACTTCAGCTGTATACTCGTGGTGTATGTTCAGTACTTTGACTAGCCTTGGTCACCTTTCCAAATTTTACCTTGTGGTTCATCTTTTTTCATGCTTAACATAATAAATACTGCTGATTATTGGGCATCATGCTTCTCACTGGCAAAGATAGGTTCTTATTTCTGTTCTTAACTTCTTGCATCTGTAGTGCATTTAAAAAACAAACAAACAGTGTTTTACTTCATGTGCCATGGTTACCAGCCTCTGTAAATAAGCTATAGAGACTGTTCAGCGCCCCCCCCCCCTTCCTGAGCATTAATACACTTGCTTTCAATAGCTCACTAAGTATGTATTGCTTTTCCAGTGACTTTCAAGGTCCTAATTTTTCACTATACCTACTGAGAGTTCAGTTGAAGTCAGTGGAACAATGGGTGCAAACATTTACATGGTGAAATATGTTTTCAGGATCTCATTCTCACTTGTAGCACCTTACTTTGTATGTTAGTACAAAGCGAAAATGCTAGAAGAGACTAGAAATAAACGCTTAAGGCAGGGCAACAGAGAATCTTTCAAAAAAGATGGTATGTGCAGAGAGAGACTTCTTTCCCCCCCACCCTCTCTTTATGCTGGTATATAAAGTAAGTGGAGCCTTGTTTCTCCTTGCTTTACTAGATGGAGGTAGTAGCTGTGTTAGTCTGAAGTCATGCAGAAGGCACAGCAAGGCAGTACTTCAGACTAACTCATTCAGGAAACGTAAGCTTCTATAGTTAATGGCCTACTTCATTAGATCTGTCCCCTAAAGAAGTGTATGTCTTTCTGAATGAGCTAGTCTGGAAGATGCTGCTCTGCCCTGCCTTCTTTCTTGCTTTACGAGAAATTCAGGTCTTGTAACCATTGTCAATTGACAGTTGACAAGGCTGTCTAGCCAGACTTCAGAACTATTTGATTAAAGTTAATTTAACATGATTGAATATTTGGGAGAAATAATGCCTAAGATTAAGTATTCTTGCCACTTCAATTTAAAAAATAAATAAATCATGAACTCTTAAGCATCTGTACTGTCAAGAGGCCCTCCAGCAAACTGGAGAAAGCTGGACTTTGTGTTATTTCCAGAGTTGTTCCATGGGATGTAATAAGACATATTTGCTTATATCTTGACACCAAGCTGGAGGCGTTATCTAGAATGAAGTATCCCCCCAAAGCCCCCCAAACTGATGCTGTGGTATCAGCTGACAGTATACAAGATAGGAGCTTTGGCTAACTTGTGCATGTTACCAGTTATTGTTGCCCAAATTTCATGTTTCCCCGATATATCAGTAGTCCCTCTTTATTGTTGTGCCTTGGAGGCCAGAAGAAAACACTTGGTGTGTATATCTAGGTGGATTCTACTCAGTGATTCCCTGTGCCTGCAAATGCAGGCATCTTCTAATTTCTTTTGTATGGAGAACCTACACCAAGACTTAACTTCGCTTTTCTTTAATAGCTTTATATCCAAGAATTGGTGTTGTGTTTAATAAATATTTCTGTAAATGTGGAGTTGTGTGTAAAAATGAAAAGACAACCCCCCCCACAACTAAATGTATCCTAACTGTGCAGTTGGTCCAATGAAAGATGCCACCCCAAAAGTCCTTGCCATTTGAGTTGAACATAGTCCCTTTGCACATTAACTGAAGAGTTCTGAAGTACTCTTTGCTTATACAGACATCTGTAACAGCAAACCTCTTTTTGCTAGACTCTTTATTTTGGGGCAGCTTTTTTAGCCCCTGGTTGATGGAGCTTTCAGGCTGCCTCTGTACTGGTCATTTTGGGAAATCTTCTCATATTTCCTATTCATAAAGTCCATTTTTCTGTAAAAACTCCACATTTTATGCACTGAAATACCTTTTCTACCATCTAAGTCACGAGTATCCTACATGTAGGTGAAGCAGACCGTTAGTTCTAAATGTATTACTCCTGATGACCAGCTTATCTGTGTGAGGAACCCTGCTGTCTGCTGCTGGTGTTTTAAGCAACTTGCTGACTTCCTACAAATTGTTCTAACATGATTTTGAACACGGGGGAAGTAGTAGGCTCTGAACCATTTCTATGAGACATAGAGATGGCCTTGTATTCAGATAACTTTAAGGCCCCCTGCCCCACCAAAAAAAAATCATTCAGGTTGACCTTTAGAATCTTTTATAATCTAGCTCAGGGATAGCCAACTTGCAGCACATGTATCACAAGTGTAATAGGTATCCTCTGTGGCATGTGGCAGATTGGGGAGGGGACAGGCAGTAGTGGCAGATAGGGCAGAGAGCAGAAAAGAATTACAGTAAAAGGTTTGTTATCTGGCATGAGTGGAGAGAAAAGGGAGGGTGCCAGTTATTTAAAAATTCTGGTTATCTGAGAGTTATAAAGATAGTGCCATACTTGTAGTGCAAATGCTTGGTGCGCATGCCGGATAGACTCGGCAAAGATTCCAGTCACTAAAGTGAGGATTTGTTTTCAGGGATATTGGAAATTCCGGTTTATAGAGTATTCTGGTTAGTAAAATGCTGGTTAACACAGTTTTTACTGTAACAGTTTGAGCAGGGAGCAAAAAGCAGAGCAGCAGATGGGGCAGAGGAAGGGAACTGAGGGAACACTCGGAGTGTGGGGGGGCTAATTTGTGGTGCACCTGACAAAAAGGTTGGACCTTGTTGTACTAGTTCATTGATATATACATGAACTTCTGCCACTAACTTCTCCACGAATCTCCATAAAACTTTCCATTATTAAGTCCTACCCCTATCCCTCAGTCAACTGGGGCATATTTGTGGTTCTTATGAGACTACCACTCTAGTCATAAATTTAGCAAGTTTTGCCTTTACTACAAACTCTCCCTTGACAGTAACTTCCTTTGTAGTTAAGGAAGAATAGTAACATCCATATCGGGGTGGATAAAAAATCAACGATTTTTATTTAGATCAGATTTTTTTGTTTTAATCATTTTTTTTTGTTGAGATACTTATTTTAAAAAAATAAACTTATATAAAGAAGTTTTAGGATGTGTTAAAGCTCAAAGAGATCATCATGGAATAGGGTTTATAGCTTCTAATTGTATACTATTTGAGACAATATATTCATGTAACATTTTTAGAAAAGTTTTATAAATAGGTCACAGCAGGCCCTGGATTATATTAGGGACCCAATCTTAGAGTTCCCAGAGGTTCCTCTGTAGATTAGTAAAGATTAAAGAAAATCACTCTACCCAATGGGACTCCGTGCTCAGTCTAGAAGATTCCATTAAGTATCTCTGTGATGCTTGGTTTCAGTTCTCAGACTGTGGATTTGTCTCTCCAGAGATCATAGGCAGACAAGGTTCTTTTAGATAGATGTGATAACTTTTAGTAGACCAACTAAATAGTTGGAAAAAATGTTCTTTGCAAGCTTTTAGGCACATGCCCTTCTTCAGGCATAGGGAGAATTTGTTGTCTCCAGAGATAACATCCTTGTTAACGACACTATATGGAGACGAGAGATAACAGACCTGATTACCCACCCATCAGACCTATCGGACATTTAAACACCTACCTTTGTCTGCTCTAATGTGCTGGAAATCCAGCGCATTGGAGCAGACTTGATTAATCAAGTCTGTTGAGCTGACACGGTGCTGCATCACATGCACTTGTATAAATGGCAAAATGTGCATCAGCGTGCATAAAATGGCAGTGGTCCGCTTTTGAACTAAAACATCTTTGATGTATGTTAGTTCAAAAGCATGCCACCACCATTTTCGGAGCTGACATGCATTTTGCCATTTATACAAATTTATGTGCCGCAGCAGTAGGCACTTTTGAAAGTGCCTGGTGCCGAGGTGCATGCATGTCTACAAATAAATGCCCATTGTCTCTCTGCAAGCTTGTGTACACAGTCAGGCCCTTACCTTTCTCTAAAAGTGCAAAGTTTCAAGAAATTAAATAAATAAAGCAGATCAAACAACAAGAATGCAGTTGTTGTAGAAAACAATGATTAAATTAAGGCTTCCTGGTCAGTGATTTTTAAATCGTGATTTAAATCTATTTGATTTAAATCAAATCCACCCTGACCCAGATTCTGTGCTGGTGAGGAAGTCTTTAAGATTATAATCACTGGGGAATCTTAGTCTCTGCTCTTATGCACATACACACTTTTGAAATTCATAATTATAATGGGGGCAGTAACCATGGTCATCTGTATGCATGAGCACTACACTAACTAAACTAGTGGTAGCCTTCAGCTTTCCCAGAAGATGTCAAAGAGATCAGAGTTCTGACTTAGCAGTTATTTTGTACTAACTTACTAAACTGTACTGCCTTGTTTATTTAATTTAAACTTTCTTCATTTTCTTGGCTTTGGTCTTTATGGTTAGTTTTTTTGGAATAAATCTTAGTTTTATTGAACTAGCACTTTGTCACTCTGACTTCTATATGTGAGATGATTTTGTGACGTCCACATAATTACACAATTTCTTATTCTTCTGGACAATTTCTTTAACTAATATATAGAAACATATTGACTTGGTTGTCAATATTTCTTTTTCATAGAGCACAGATTTTGCAGTTTTTTTAAACACTTTCATGAAGCTTACAAAGAGTCTCTGTACCCCTAGCTCTAATTCATATTTTTTTTTGTCTATGAGGAAGTTTCTCCTGAAACTATTTGTGCTGCTGTCCCCTCTTTCAAATAAACCAAATCTAATGTCTTGCCACATGAGCCACAAAAAGAAAGCGGTAATTTAAACTGAATAAACTTCAATCTCTTAGAATATTTGAGAGAGAAACTGAATACTACTGCTTAGCTGAGTGGTAATGTCACTATAGTCAGTTTCTTGACCCAAAATCCCATTGATAGATTTACTTTGCTTTTAAAGTGCACATTGAATAACATCTTGTAGGTATAAAAGTAAGTCTTCATATATAGCTGCAGTTATCCAATTATATTTGAGTAATAAAGTCCTATAAATACAAACGCCCATACAAAATCTTGCAAAAAAATCAAATAATCAAGGAAAGGACCCAAATGATTAAATGTACTAAAAACATCTAAATAAAAAATTCCAGGTTTGCTATCCTCTTCAGCCTAAAATTCCACATTAGTGCATGCTGAGATGCATATATTTAGTTAAATGGAAAGTGTTTATGGTTTTGAACAAAGGCAGGCCCCTATTAAAAGGCCAGATTTTAATTGGAGTTCTTAATGCAAACTCATGGACTTAAGCAGCCTGGGTTTTAGGAGTTCAGAATCCCAAATTTTCCTAATTTTTGAAGGAATGTGGGGAAAGAGGAAGTTAGATGATTGTATTTACTTTATGGGCAGGTGTCAATTCAGATTTGACCTAAAAGTGTAATAGAGGACATTCAGCTTACTTGTTTTGGAAAGATATTGTCATCTTCTAAATATTTTAAACTTAATTGACTTTTCAACCTCTAGTTTAGTGCCAGAAATGTATAGATTCAGTAGTGTTTTCCGCATCATAATCACTCCCTTACTTTCAGTGGACAGTGCTTTTTTTCCCCAGAAACATTTTAAAATAGTTTTGAATGTTTAAGTCCACACAAAATTTATTTCTATTATGTAGGTGGGTTTTTCAGATAACAAAGGATGGATTGTTGATGCTTTATATGTATATATGGATTGTTACATTATGGTAAAAAATTATGATTCATTAAAAATAATTGTTGGCATTTCTATATGTGCATAGTATTTAAGTATATGTACATACTACTTAGTTTTCCATCATGTTCAGTTTCTGGTAGTATTTCTATTGCCACTTTCAGGCACCTCAGGACTTTACAGTGCGGCAACTAGTTTTACCAAACCGTTGTTTAGATCAGATAGCTTCAAATGCATAAGTAGCATAGTGATCTATAGTCTTAATATGCTGCGCCTGCTTTAATTGGTTACTTAAATGAAGCCATAGGACTGATAAATAGTCCTAACCTATACTAACCTAAATTGCAGTGCATTTTCCTAACATGCAGAATTTAGTGATTCAGATAAAATAAAACATTTATACGCTAACTTGTGTTTGTCAGTCATTGACTTGCACTAAAAGTTTAGAATGAACAAATTGCCCCTTAATGTCCTTTGGAATGAACAAGAATGATCTTTTTTAATTTCTCCAAATGTATTGTTGTGAAAAAGCTAAATGAAGAAGGTTAATATCACCCAAGTGTCCTGTGTCTAGGGTGGCCATCATAGAGGACAGTCCAGTTGTCCTCTGTCCTCTATTGATACAAAACCTGATGCCTTTATGTCCTCTATTAAGAGAAAAATAGAGGATATAAAGGCATCGGCTTTCATATCAAAAGAGGACAGAGCAGCAGAAAACCAGAATGTCCTCTATGATGGCCACCCTTCCTGTGTCCTCCATGTGTCATGATCATGGCAGATGTTACATGAAGAGACCTTTACAGCAAGCCTCTTTTTTTTTTCCTCTTCCAGGTGCCTAGCTTTGTATAAAATTGATTCAGTTTCGCATGTCATGTTCTAGTGCAGGGGCAGGTAGTTATTTCTGCTGGAGGGCTGCTTAACTAGGCTTGCTGAGCTTCTGTAGTCTGCACGGGTAGCCCTGCCCCTTGGCAGTTGCCCCTCCCTCTGGTCACCATCTTATGACCTGAAGTCTTGCCCCTACCCTCTGACTTTTTGCCACTGGAAGTCCCTCCCCTTTCTCCCAGAAATGCACCTTCTTGGGTGGGGTGGGGGGGTGTCATCATAGAACAAGAAAAAAACCCAAATCATACACTAAAAGTAAAAACACCTACTATATCATTTTTACTTCTATTACAAGAAATATTTTTGTTATGATTTGTGTTTGCATGTTGCATGTAGAAGTGATTGCATAATTGCTCAAAAACAAATTCTTAGTTTTGTATATTGTGGGGGCATGTGGTTAGGGGGTATGTGTGTATGGTGGGGTGTCAGGGGCATAGAGT
>NW_017728998.1:46970623-46975283 GCF_001723915.1 Gavialis gangeticus | reverse complement strand
TTGTTGGTATGGTGGGGTGTCAGGGGCATAGAGTATGTCGGGGGGATGTGTATATGTGGGTGGTTGTGGAGGCTGGGTGTGGGTGTGAGGGAGGGTGGGGTGTGAGGGAAGGTGGGCACCCCCTCCACGCTCACTCCCATGGTGCAGCAGCAGGTAGGGGCGGTCGTGTGGCACTGGTGCCTGGTGGCATGCAGCTCAAGCCAGCTGTGCACATTGCAGCTGGGCTGCCTTTATTGCTGGTGCTTCCTGCCACGCATGTGGTATGGCACCCCCACACACACATGCCATGGGATGGAAGCTCCACACGCTGGAGTTGGCTGTTTGTGCAGGTCCTGGGACTCCGTGGGGAAGCAGGGGCTGGGGTTCCCCTCTGCTTCCAGTAGACTCCCGGGACCTGTGTGGCAGGGAGTGGCAAAGGCATTTGGCTGTAGTGTGTGGAGCCACCCTCCTGTAGTACATGAATGCAAGGTCTGTGAATGCACTGTGGAGAGCACTGGCAATAGAAGTGGCCTGGCGGAACTGTGCACTTTGTCACGATGTGCAGCACTGACCAGAGCTGTGCACTTCCAGGCAGCAGCGCCTCTGCTGGGCACGAGCGCCCCTGCCTGCTGCTGGTACTGTTGATGCCTGTTGGTGCCATGTACAAGTGGGGAGGGAGTGTAGGAGGGTCTCTACACTCTTACCCTCCCTCACACACACACCCTACCCACCTGAGCTCTGTGCTGCCACCACCCTCTTGGGCACAGGCTCTGTGCTGCTGCCAGCCCTATGCTCCACGCTCCCTCCCAGCTGCAGCTCTGCTCCCCACCCCTGCTGCTTCTCTGCCTAGTGCCAGGAGTGAGCAGGATGCAGGGGAAACTGAGCAGGTCCACTGGCAGCTGCAGCAGTGGTACCAGCAGCCCCACTAGGAAGCTACATGCTGGCCAGGCTGGGCCCTTCCACCTACAAGCATAGAACTGGGGCACAATAGGGTATATTGGTGGGGGTTAGTTGTTGGGCACTGCAGGTCAGATGAAAGTGCCAGGTGGGCTGGATTCGGCCTGAGGGCTGTATTTTGCCTGCCCCTGTTCTAGTGTAATACCAGATTGCAAAATAGCTTTTATAGAAGAAATATAGAATCAGTCAGTCTGGATGCTTTTGTATTCCAAACATTCCTATTTGGAATATGGATTATAAACTTGTCTTTCAGATGTCTTTATTTGAATCATCATAAAATTACAATATTGAATATCTTCAAACACCACCAAGGTAAAGTAGCTACCCAGAAATTAGAGAAGTAATGAAGGAGGGAAGGGTAACTGGTGGGTAGTTCAATTTGAGTGGCTCTTATAAATGCAGCATTAGGTCAAGAGGAAAACTTTAGTGATTGTTTTGTTTTTTAAAGGTGAATCTTCAGTAGTGTGTTTGGGGTTTGGTTTTTGGGGGGTTGTTTGTTTGTTTTTAGTTGTCTACAGTTTGCTTGCGCTGGCTGAATCTGGTAATGGGAGCTATCTCTGCATGGCATTACTTTGTTTTGTAGACATCCTAGAGGCTAGTTAGCTTATCTCAGGAAAAATGGAAAAGTTGAAATAAGAGTCCATTATAGAGGTGCACTGATGCATCGGTCCCATGTTGAATCGGCACCAACATAAGGAAAATTGACATTATCGGCGATCAGATTTTTTGGCTGATGTGGCTGATAATGTCTTTGATAAATGCCCCGTACATGTGCGCAGTCACAGTGTGCTGTGCAGGTGGCCAGGAGTGCAACCTGGCAGTCTGGAAAGCAGCATTTAGGCTGGTAAGTCTGTTGTGGGAGGAGGTAAGGGGCGTGGGGAGGCAGATCGAGGCTCCCACAGTGAGGGAGGGAGTGGGGCAAGGGCAGGGCACAGGATAGAACTGTGAGCAGCTTATCTACAGAGTGCGGGGGGTGGCTCCTGCCACTTCACGCACCCCAGGAGGGCATGCAGGGTGTGTGCCCCCCCTCCCCCCCCGATCTGTGTATGGGCAAGGGTGAGGGCCCACTGCTGCTATAGGCGAGGGCTGGAGGTGGCACTGGGCTCTTCCTGGCGGGGGAGAGGAGCAGACTGGGCTGGGGCTGCACTTGGGGTGGGCAGCAGCGGCACTGGGAGGTAGGCTACAGCCACCCTAGAATTTGCAGTAGCCCCCCTCTGAACCCCTCCTCCCAGCGCTGCCACCGCCCACCCCGATTGCTGGGAAGAGCCCAGTGGCAGGCCGCCCACACCCTCACCCCACACACAAATTGCCGATCACATGTCCCCCCCATGCCCTCCTCAGGTGTGCATAGCAGTGGGAGCACCCTCACCCCCTTACGGGCTGTGGCTCCACCCTGCCCCAGCCCCACTTCCTCCCTCATTGAGGGGGCCTCAGTCTGCCCCCTCACACTCCTTTCCCTCCCACTTGCCCCTTCCCTCACAATAGACTTACCAGCCAGATGCTTCTCTCCAAGTTGCGGGGCCACATATCAGCAATCAGATTGGTATCAGCCAATATGGCTCTGTGGCAGGGCACCTTTGGGTGCCTGCCACTTTAAGGGCAGAGGCAGACATACCAGGTACCTGATGAGGGCAGCCATTTTGGGAACCTTAGGTATATGAAGGCTGCAGTTTACTGCTGCCAGCCCAGGCTGAAACATTGTCTGGCTGAGCGGCATGGGACATTTAAAGGCGAGAGCAGGAGGCTCTTGGTCCTGGTGGTGTGGTGGGGCTCCTAGTGGTGTGGGAGCCCCCAGGAAATGCCAGGCCAGTTACCACCTTGGTGAAAGGCAGGTCGGGGACCTTAACCCCATGGTGGGTAATTCTGAGAGCTGGAGGAATAGTGGGGGCCAGTACGCCCATGCATAGGCACTTGAGCCCAGGAAGGATGCAGATTCCAGAGACCCCAGAGTGGGTAGAGTGTTGGGAGGCCCCACACAATGTAAGTCTGAAGTTGGACCAGGCCTGAGGGGCTGTGCTTGTGTGTGGGGGCAGAGTAGGGCTGAAGTGCGTGTAAGCCTGAAGGACAGTCCCACAGGCATGCTGAGTAGGACCGAATGGGAGTAAGCCCGAAGGCCGGCACAAGGGCTAGCCCCGTGAGAAATTGGTTGCAAGCTTGACCCCAGGGTGGGACGTAGTGTACAGTTGCCCGGTGAGGGGTTTGGGGCAGAATTAGCCCAGGATTTGGCATAATGCCAGACCACGTAGAGTTGGGGAACTTGTGGGAACCAAAGGAATGCGTGGCAAGACCAGTATGCGAGTAGCAAAGCCTGATGGCCCAAGAGGAGCCACTCGGGGAGAAGCAAGGGCAGTGGAGTGTGGCCCAGTTTGGGCGATGTGCCAGAGGCCCCAGTGAGATGGGGGCTGGAGTGTAAGAGGCCTTCTGTGAGAGGGGAGGTGGTATAAATGCATGGGTGAGTGAAGTCCAACTTTGGACTGGGTTTGCTCTGGTTTCAGACTGGGCAGTAGTAATCTGGATGCCATCTACAAGGCATGGGCTGTAGTATAGGGGAGGTTTGGAGCTGCAGATAGCACCTCCTAGCATTGGGGTACTAATGGACAGTCTCCTGCATTATACCATCAGTTTCTGGAAATAAAGTTATGGCAGGCAAGATTGGGTGGACTGCCCCATAGAGACAAGTGGGCGGGCTGGCAGGAGATTCACCCCCGAGAGATGCTCATTAAAAATTGGCCATCAGTATTGGCCCAAAAAATCTCTATTGGTGCACCTATAATCCATTTAACAAAGAATTAAAGGAAAGAGGGTATAGGATTAATGCTAATCAGCATGGTTTTATGGGAAATAGCTTGTCAAACCAAGTTTCTTCCTCTGAAATTCGAAGTTTGGTAATATACATGTAATATATTTGTGAAATGCTTGATTTAGTAGTATTGCATAATATTCAGACTTAACTGGCCCATGAAATATCAGTCAAACTCATGCTAAATGGATTAACAACTGGCTAATATACATGTCCCTTCCTGTTTCCTGCACCCCTCTTAAAAAAAAAAAAAAAAAAAAAAAAAATCACTTGTCCTTGGGGATTTGCCTTGAGAGAGAAGCATTCGTAGTGACTTTCTGTAGGGATTGATACTAGCTACAAAGCCTTTTGGGTCATGTAGCAAGCTGGACCCATTCAAATAGAATGTTTTAAGATATTTAATTTTGCCTGTCTGTCTGGGAGAAAGAAATACACACTATGCCAATGGAATGAGTGGGCTGTATTTTGGAAAACAGTGACAAAAAGGGATCTTGACGGTGGACAGTCCACTTAGTGTGAACTTCCATTGTGGTGCTATGGTTAAAAAACAAACAAACCAACAACTCATGATCCTTGCTCCTATTCACTGTTCTCCTGGTTACATGAGTAAGGGAAGTGCCAGACTTTTAAAAGGATGCTGAAAAAATTAGAGATTAAAAGAGGTTTGCACTAAAAAAAATAAAAGATTGTAAGGCTGGAGAAGAAGATTTACCCTGAGAGAAGAGGGAAATGCTCAAGCTGTTTAGTTTACCAAAAAAAGTTGGTAGGTCACCTTATTACATTGTAAAAATACCTCCTTGGGGGGAAGGTAGTAGCTATTAACAAAACTTCTAATCTGCCTGAGAGAGTTCTGATAAGAACCAATGACCAGAAATGAACCCAGACAAACAAGAACAATGCTCTGGAACAAAGAGAAAAAATAAT
>NW_017728998.1:46960820-46965623 GCF_001723915.1 Gavialis gangeticus | reverse complement strand
CAAATTCAAATGACAAATGAGAGATTAGATTAATTCTCTTAGTGAGGGTGAAATTGGAACAAGCTATGCACGGAAATGGTAGGTCTTCCACTTTATTTATATCTTCAAATCTAGACTTCATGCACTTCTAGAATATGTGCTTTAGTTTATCACAGGTTTTTGAGGCTCAGTAACTGGGTAAAATTTTAAGGACCTGTAACACACAAGAGGTCCTTTTCAACCAGAGTGCTGCAGCATCCTAGGGTGTTACAGGGTGCTATGTAATATTAGCACTGCTAGATGTGCAAACATGCATGATGTGTCACAAATTAAACTCAGATTTCAAGTAGGAGTCCATAGTGTTAAGATCTTTGGAATTTGCAACAATAGACCAGTTCTATTGTTTAGACAAAAAATCAAGCGAAAGCTAAGAGCTGGCATTTTGTGAGTGGTACCTTGAGTTTAAAAAGATTGAGAACTACTGCTTTAAACTGTGAATCTATAAAAAATTGTAGACTGATTACTAGATTTGCACAAATGGGTATAGTAGGTACAGTAGTTAAAACACTAGCTGCTTGTTTAGTTCTGTGCTCCTACCACTAGTAGTATCATAGAATCATAGAAGTCGGGTCGGAAGGGACCTTGTAGATCTTCAAGTCCGACCCCCTGCCAGGGCAGGAGAAAAACTGGGCTCAAATGACTCCAGCCAGGTAGGCATCAAGCATCTTCTTGAAGACCCCCAGGGTAGGAGCCAGCACCACTTCCTTTGGAAGTTGGTTCCAGATCCTAGTCTATGAAGTAGTTTTTATGGATGTATAGAGGGCATTCTTTAGGAGACCATCTAAGATTAAAGTCAGAGAATCCTTTTTCTGGTCTGAAGGAAAAACATTGGGACTACTTGCACTGGGGATGTAGAATATAAGTCAACTATTCACTCTCTTGCAAAAAAAAAAAAAAGGGGGGGGGAATAGATGCTGGTTTGTATTAGATGATAGATTCAATCTTCTGCATGTAAAGATGCTAATTCATAGTTTATTTTGATTCATATGGGGTAAATTTGAATTAATTGGTAAATTTTTAGGGAGAAATATTTCTTTCTACGGAGGCTTAGGATAGGAATGGGCCAAAAGGATTAATATTTTTAATTTCATCAAAATAAACTTGATGAAGTACCTAACTGTAAAGTAACTGTATGCACTGTGGGTCCCAGAGCAGGTGCCGCATGTGGTATGGGTGTCACGTGCAGCCATAACCCTGGCCTTGTGGGCAGGATGGGGTGGGACTGGTCCTGTACGTGCTGCTTGTGGGTCAACTTTTGGGCTGTCTTTTTGTACCCCTGTTCTACATCATCAGACTGGGTTCTTTAAAAACTGACTTTGGCTCCTTTCTCTATTAAGGAAGCCCTGTATACCGAGATGATGCTGTATAATGTAGGGTAAATAAGAGCCTTATAAAAAGGGGCAGGCTCAAAGATTCATTCTGTCCTCCTAAAGCAAGGCTGCCGTTGACTCCTCCCAGCTCTATCAGTTCCTTCATGTAAGAGAGAGCAGACCTAACTGAAGCTGTGAGTAATTAATTTCCCTTTTGGGAGAATTGTATGAAAAAAAAACAACCCTGTGCTTCAGGGGGGAAGCTGGACACACACCACTGTTTATCCTTTCACAGAATGGATCAAAGTTCTGCCAGAGCAGGGAAGAGAATTTGGTGCCCCTACATCAGTACAAGTGAGTAACTTATCAAACATTCAGGTGACTGCTTTGGCTGAGAAGGCTGCTCTTTCTTGTACTGTTTACCTTTTTCAAAGATGTTTGTTCTGGATGGCTTGCAGAGACCAATAAATTGCAGGGATAAAGTTTCTTATCTTTATCTTAATTTGATAATGGGAGAAGGCCTTGTGCCTTGTCCTCACCCTGTTAGGTATTTAATCTGGGCAGTGGTCCCCAGCTTTTGCTGGTCCCTGCAGTGGATTGCTGTAGACAACCTCATTCTTCATTCTCCCTGGCAGCCAGTTTAATCTTTGTAATCTTTCATGGTAGCAAGCAGTGATACAGGATTTTGTTAGGAATATGTTGCTCACAAACCACCAGTTGGTACTGTAAGGAAAGGGAATAATTTCTGCCTGTTTTGATTCTGTCGCTGGTGTATCTCATGGGACAGAGGCACCCCAGTCTGCCCCTTTGGCCCATATTCAGTCAACATTGCAGCCTCCTGGTGCCACAACGCCCTAAGGCCTTCCTCTGAGACTTAACAAATGTCAAGATCTCTCCCTTTTAGGGGAGAGGTCTCCCAAGTGTTCTTCCCCCAGAATCTTCTTTTTTGTTGATCTACATTAAGGAGGAAATTCTGCTTGGGACCTCAGAGTTTTTTCCATTGCTTTTAAAATAGCAAAGCTGTAACAGTAAAATGCTAATGTAATTGGATATGTGAAAAGGAAAATTCTAGACCTGAAGTGGTGTTCTGAGTTTGTGTGCCCATTTTCATTTTTTTTTTTTTTACTGAACTCAGTGGTAAGTAGAGCTGTATTCTCATTTATTCTTGTTTTGGGGGATATTACAACATGGGGTGCAGGCATCCTTTCTAGGCAGTTCTGTCCAGAAGTTCTGAGGTGCTTGTACATCTAGAGCAGAGGTGCACAATCTCTAGCTGGTCTGTGGAGCCATGCCATCTGGCCCATGGGGCTCCCCAGGGATCAGGAAATTGGGGGGGGATGGGGGGGAGTAGTGGCCATTAATACTGCCACCCTCTTCTGCTGCCCCTTTCCCAAGCCTCTTTTTCTCCCCCCTTCATGGGACGAGGTTGGGGACCCACTGTGCCCAGCCCAGGCAATGGATCAAGGCCCCAAGCCAGGTCCAGCCCACAAAAGGATGAGCACTGTCCATCTAGCCCACTGGAGAGGGAAAAGGTTTAGCCCTACTAAGCTAAAACATGGATCCGTATAGAAAAAGAATCAAAACTGTTGTAATATGTAACTGTCTTTTCCTTTATCCAAGAGGCTGCAGTGGTAACAGGATTAAAATCAGCATCAGAATAGAAGATCTCTTTTCTGTTACATGACTTGTCAAGCAGAAGTTTTCAGGCAACTTTCCATGTGTCCAGAACATTAAACAGAATTTTTAAAAAATGTATCCATGGATAAATTCATTTAAGTTGGGGGAGGGGGGGAGGCTGGGGAGGGGAGAGAATGGAAGGAGCAGGCATAGTATACTACAGCACTGAGGGTCAAACCTTTTTGGCAGGTGTGCCACAAATTGACCATGCACCATCCCCAGGTCTCAATCTAATTATCTTCCTTTCCCACTTTTCTGCTCTGCTTTCTGTTCCCTGCCCTGTCAGGCACTTTACTGCCTATCTTCTTCCCACAGCCTGCCATATGCCACATGGACAGACTGTTGTGGCAAGAGTACCACGGGCTGGCCACCTTTGCACTACACCCCTAATTGGTAAAGGGATCTTGCTTCCAGTGAAATGTAACCCATTAAAAAAAGTCCTATGAAATAATTTCAGTTTTTTGATCTTGGTGCTAATAGAGAATACTTTATCCATAAGCAGCTGTATGCGGCCCTATCTGTGGTAGCGAATAAATTTTGACAAACAATATAGCCCCTGATAGTTAGGCTTATTCATAAAGAAACCGATTTGTGTGTACAGTGTATCTGAATCTGTTTTATCCTTCCAATAAAAAAGTTGAAAATGTTGCCATCAGCGACCAAGTTGTGCTTGTGGATGTTCCATATGCTATTTGCAGTACATGGGGTGGGGGGATTGATAAGTAGCACTGTGTTTCTACCTAGTAAAAAGCATGAGGAATAACTAGTAAAAGGTTGCATTTGTTTGAGATTCATTGCTTGAGCTCTGTGAGTGGCCTTTGATAGTTTCCATGATATTCCCTATGAAAGGATGTGGGCCTACACCTTTCTTTTTAATGACATGAAGCATTGAGGGGACACTATTACCTTTGCTGCCCCCTTTTTTGTGTTTTGTTTTGTTTTATTCTGGTCATCTTTTAGCTTCTTTAGTATTTTTGTTGACCTGGGGCACTGAATGAAGACCTGGTACATAAAGAGCAAAGTAGGCTGATAGAATCAAAACAACAACCCTAAAAAAACAAAAATATGGAGAGAAGGTGGTAGCACAAAAAACACTCCATAACCTGATGTTCTGAAAGATCATTTAGGGCAGGGGCAGGCAATTATTTTTGCTGGAGGGCTGCATACCAACTCCTGGTGAGCTGTTGAGGGCTGCAAAGGTATTAGGACCCTTGATGAGTGTCACACCTCCTAATCACCTTCTTGGTGATCAGAGGTCCCACCTTCTAACTTCTGAACTTTGCCACCGGAAGCCTCTCCCTTTGCCCCCTGACGTAATCTTTTGGAATGGGGTTTGCAGTCTTGGAACTGGAAAAAACAATCATATACTAAAAATTAAACTTCTTCTATACATATTCTAATTTTATTTCAAGAAAATATTTTTGTCCTGATTGATGTGTTTGCATAGTGTATGTAGGGGTGATTGTGTAAGAGCTCAAAATAAAAGCTTACTCTTGTATATTGTGTGGGGGAGGGGCACTTGGGGGGTTTGTTATTTCTGGGGTTCTATTTCCAGTGTTCATGGACAGGTGTGAAAATGGAAGAAGAGGGGATACAAAGAATATCTTTCTCATGCATGCACACAAACAACATAAGTATGTCCAAATGATCTGGAAGAATTCTATTGGGCTTGTTTCTTGTTTTCCTGGTATAAAAATTTACCCAAAGACCCCTAAACAGATATTTGAATCCTGAACCCCTGAGGAGCAGAGAGCTTGCAATGCTGATGCCACACAGC
>NW_017728998.1:46957894-46960152 GCF_001723915.1 Gavialis gangeticus | reverse complement strand
GGGGGGGCTTGTTGGGGGTGGTGATATAGGAGTGTATGGGCTTTGTGGGGAGGAGGGTGTGTGGGTGTGGGCCTCCTGTGAACAGCCCCCAGCAGCAGGTCCCCTGTACCATATGCATCCCCCTATTGCCCAGCCTTTGCTGCTGGCAGCAGGCACTTGGGGCACTCATGGCTGTGGCAGGCAAAGCCTCCTGGCAACATGCAGGTGTGGCTGAGTCCTGGGGGCCGCATATGCTGGCCCAGCCCGTTGGCACGTACATTTGAGCCAGACTGGGCTGGATCTGTGTAAGCACGTGGGGTTCATGGCATTGCAAGCGGGAGCCTCATGGAGGTGGAAGTAGAGTCCTGGTCCAATGGCATGTGACCTCTGAAAGCCTATGCATCCTGTCAGCTTTAAGGGGGGCAGCCATGGGTTGGTAACAAGTTTTTTGGAGGGCCTCACAGGCCATATTTTGCCCTCTTCTGATTTGGGGGTAGCCATTGTGAAATAATGGAAACTGAATTTAAATTGCAGAAACTAATACATGCTAACTGCTTATGTGGCATTCAAGTTCTATGGTAGGAATGTCTTCATGTAGTTTAGTTTAAGCCTCTTCTAAAGTGAATCATAAAGGTATTTTTAGGACTTGTGTGCATAGTGTTACTCAGGAAAATGCATATGAATCAACTAAAGGTTAGGGGTGCACTGATTAAATTTTTTTTTGGCCGATTTTTTTTTTATTAATCCAGCCATATCAGCTGATACTGATCTGATTGCCAGTATGCAGCCCGGAAGTTTGGAAAGCAGTGTCTGGCCAGTAAGTCTGTGTGAGGGGAAGGGTTGTGGGGGGTGCAGATGTAGACCCCTGTGATAAGGGAGGGAGTGG
The DNA here is from genome assembly GCF_001723915.1 of Gavialis gangeticus. Lineage (NCBI taxonomy): Eukaryota > Metazoa > Chordata > Crocodylia > Gavialidae > Gavialis > Gavialis gangeticus. The sequence goes on along the minus strand of NW_017728998.1, from coordinate 46,959,287 downwards.
TGGCTGGGGCAGGGGCAGGCACTGCCTAACCGGGATGGAGCATGGGATGGAGCTCTGGGTGGCTTGTCTGAGGGGGGCGGGGGAGAAGGTGGGTGGCTCCTTCTGCTTCATGCACTCCTGGGGAAAAATGGGGGGGCATATGGCTCCCAGATTTGTGTATAAGGTGAGGGTGGGCTGCCTGCTTCAGGGCCAGGGGCTGTGCCAACCTCTTCCCAGCAAAGTGGCTGGTCTGGGGCTGCGCTCAAAATTTGCCGTAGCCCCCCAGCCCTACCCCCCTCCAGGAAGAGGCAGGTGCAGCCCCTGGCCGCAGCCCACCCTCGTCCTGCACACAAATCTGGGGGTGCATCTGCTGGGGTGTGTGCAGCAGCAGGAGCCACACCCCCTGGACAAGCTGCCTGCAGCTCCATCCCACTTCAACCTCTCTTAACCCATGCAGATCTATGCTTTTGGTACTGAAAACAGATGCCTCCGGCACTGTCCACTGATACAGTGCTCTCATAATGGCAGGCCCTGAACTCCTGTGGCACCTTTTTGCAAGTTCACCCTGGTGGAACAAAATTACAAAATCCTGGGCCCTGAATTCTTAGCCATCTGAGTGGAAGGGGTGTATCATGGGGTACAGTACCGTAAGTTTCTGGGGTACTTCCAGAAGGCTAAGGCACTCACCCAGAGGCACCTTTGGGCACCTTCTCCTGCGCTGCTTTCCAGATAACTTACTAGGTCACTTTCACTGGGGGTAGGATCTGCGCATCCCTGGATTGGGCAAGACTAACTGGCCTTCTTCTAAACTGACTCCCTGTTAGCAGGCCATCCCAGAACAGAGAAGATAGATTGGCTTTCCTCCCACTGGTTTTGGCAGTCATGACTGCAACCCATTTCAGGCCTTTATCTGTTCTTGCAGTGTTTGTGCCCACACCAAGAAACCCATTCAGAAACCTTGCAGATTCCTCTGACCCCTTCCCCTCCTGCTCTGGCCATGATCTGCAGTCTCCCAGGTCCTCATTGTAGACCTGCCCATCTCAACAGTTGTTTTACGATCCTGACTGTAATGAACCAACTCGCTAAAATGACCCTGTGGCGGGTGCAGAGATCCCACCTCAGGAACACAGCTGGGTATTCGTATCCCTCCGCTGTTTCCACCACGTCAGGCAGGCCAGTAGGGGGTGCTCCTGCGTCGAGCCGCCCACCTCCCTGCGCCCGACCACCTTCCAGGCTCAGAATGCCTCCCTAGGGGCGTCTTATGTCCGGCCGACACCTCTCCCGGAGCACACTCGCTAGTCTGGGGGTAACGTGCAGTCACCACCCCAAGAATGGACTGTCTCGCGGCCCTGTGTCCTTGGGGTAACACAGGCCTAAAGTCCCACAGGTACTCAACCCAGTACAGGCACTTGGG
>NW_017728998.1:46941479-46957669 GCF_001723915.1 Gavialis gangeticus | reverse complement strand
ACCGGGCAGATTCCAGCTCCCCAGGTAGAAACCCCTTACCCAGGTAAGTGATGCAAGTCACGTAAGCAGAGGGAGCAGGTTTCCCCCTCCCTCAGGAATGCAGCCAGTTCAAGTTCCCTAAAGAGACAGGCTGAGGGTGTGGTCCCCTGTGTGCTGGGCCCATCCTAATTGAATGGTCACAGCACAGAGATTTAAATCACAGTGTCACAGCACAGAGATTTTTGGGGAGAAACCAAGGTGGCTTTCTGCCACAGACCCATTTACCACTTTTACCATTGCATGGACCATCCATCAGCACAGGATATAGCATGGCTGTGGTTGAACCATACAGTTGGCCTTCAACCGCCTCTCAGCTTGCATCGTGTCTGACCGTGGGTCCCAGTTCATTTTCTGGTTCCGGGGCTTTGGACTTCTTGGAATATATGCCCATCTCACATTGGCCTGCCATTCCCAGACAAATGGCCAGACAGATGAGACCAGCTAGTCCTGAAGCAGTACCTCTGTTGTCACCTCGGTTTCAAACAAAATAACAGGTTCTCTTAATGGTCTCAGAATTATCCTACAGTAACTTTTTGAGCATGTCTTAGCCAGGCAAGGCCTGTTCTTCACAAACTATGGGTTCCACCCCTGTTTGCACCCCACCTTATTCACACATTTGCTCGGCCCCATGCCTATGGATTGGCTACACCAGTGGGTTTTCAAATATTTTGGACTCTAAGCCTCCCTCACTCCTGACCTGCAGCCCCCTGACCCTGCTGGTGCCCCTGACTCCTAACCTGCTGGGGGAGGCAGGGGGGGGAGAGAGAAGGCATGGTCTGATGTTGCCACTCCCCTCAGGTTCTCTACACTACCTCCCCACACATGCATGTAGCATCCCCCTTGGCCTCCTCCTGCTCCCTGCAGTCCCAAACAGCCCTTTGCAAGCTGAAATGCTGCTAGCCTGCCAAGAGAAACCCATTGTTTCCCAGATTTTTTCCTTTAAAAAAGAAAATCCATGTTTTTCTGCAAACCGGGTAGTAGTGGTGGCAGCAGCAGCAGGCTCGGCCCAGGTGTTGGCTGCCCTAGCTGACCTCAGAGATCACAATCGCGCTAGGTCTGCGTCCCCCACAGTTCCCGTGAAACCTGTGGTGAGCCCCCAAGGGGTTGCATACCCCTGGTTGAGGACCACTGTGCAACATATTGATAAGATCCTGGAGGAATCAAAGCAACACTTGGAAAAGGCAAGCGACCTACATAAGCAGTCAGGACCTACCTACTAAGTATGGTTGTCAGCCAAACGCCTCCACACAGGCTGGCCTCACCAAAGCTAGACCACCACTTTAACGGCCACATACTCATAATCGGTCAAATCAACCTAGTAGACTTTGAGATGCAACTCCCTTGGACACTGGAGATCCACCTGATATTCCACATCTCTGTATGCAGCTTGAGTAAGTGTCAATTCTTTTCCACACTGTAACCAACCTCCTCCCCTTCCATAACAATCTAGGGACAGAAGGAGTACCTAGTCCAGAAAATTTTAGTGGAGATTCAAAGTGGAAGTGGGGAAAGTTGTACAACTTAGTAGATCGCATGTGGGAGCTTGCAGAAAATATTCATGCCCCCAATCTACTGAAAAAAAATCCACAATGACCACCTGGGGAAACCAGTGCCTGTGTGGGGGTGATGAGCCACAGCCTCAAACCTGGAGCCCCTTCAGGCTGTCCTTTCGCTAAAGGAATTTATTGTAAGATGAGTATCCAGAGGACATGGAAAAATCTTTTAAAAGACTGTGTTTAACCAGGAAGACATGCAACATTTCTGTTCAGCAAGAATTTGAACCCCAATTGAGGCAGGAAACAGTAACCGTATGAAAAGTTCTGAGAGCCATTTTGTTTTGCGGTGTTGTGCCAAAAGAGAACAATATTGCTGTTTTTCTTTTTCTTTGGGCACCTACAGATAAGCATAAAGTATATTGCAAAATTAATGAAATGATGCAGTAATTGCTGTAAAGATAAATGTTATAAATGTGTCTAGCCTGATTCGGGTCACTTACCTCATGAACACTCAACGTGAATAAAAGCTAGTGAATTATTTAGGCAGTATTCCTGTACCTTTTAAAATAATTTTTCTTTCTGTATCTGCTGCCATAATAAATATGCTTATCAAGAAGTGCAATTTGTTTTGTTCTGTTTTGTTTTCTTAGCTCAGTGGTGCCAGCATCTTGAGTGAGAGGAATGAAGAGGGCCACGGTCAGAGCATGAGAGTGAGATAGAAATTTGAAGAAGCCTGGGAAGGGATATGTGGACAGTAAGTGTGGCTGGCTAAAATATATGGGTGGGATTTGATACAACAGGCAATTAAAATTCTCACTACAACGTGGATTCCATTTTTTTAGAGTTCTGGTTTTGGGGTGGGAGAGGTTGGGGGTGTATATGCCAAGCAGGTAGAGCGAAGCTCCTGCCCTACCCATCATGACACTGGACAGCTGGGATCTAGGAAAAAAAACTTAAATCCCTTCGTACAGTTGTGTTTTAATACAATACAAGATGGTTAAAGGTGACCCCAAACCTGCTGGGGAAATACAGATGCAAAGAAAAGTTAATCTAAGTGTAAAGCTGTGTAGTTTAGGTAGTAATTAGGAATTAATTCATGTGACTCAGTGTGAGCAGTCACCAGAGTGGAGTAATGTCCTGAAATTTTAAAATGCCAAGTAATCTGGATTAGAAAAGTTGAATGTATATGCATAACATTTTCAGGTATACTACCTATACTTTGATACAACATCCTTGTGTAGACAGGAAGTTAGTTTCTTTTGACAGACCCTACCTATAGGTGCCTAATTACATATGTAAGTGTGGACAGTCCCCTCATTAGGATGCAAGCAACTGGAAAAACAATGGAAAGTATTTCCTATTCAGCATATAGTTGTAATATAACCGTGAGTTCGAACTTTGATTTAAGGGTTTCCCTTTACCTTGAATCACTGTTGTACTGACAGATGTACAGAATTTCCATTTTATGTTCAAGTTCTCCAGCTTTCTCAACTTCTGAGCTGCTATGGGCTGTCCAGGGCCAAGGGGAAGTAAGCAGAAGTTGGAGAAGGCAGTGGGAGCCTGGAGATCCTAGTAGGAGCGGGAGTAATGGGGTGAAGGGGAGGGGTGCCCATACAGGAGTCTGCAGGCCACAAGTTAACTGCTCACATGCTGCAATTTGGACAGCCCTATCTTAGAGAATCCTTGTACAGTCTAGTTGAGGTGGCTTCCTATGCTTTAGTTTTGGAAGCTGTTCCTGTTTCAAGTTGATTGCTGTTAGTGTCAAGTTACTGGTTTGTTTGTTTTTTTTTTACCCTTTATCTCTTGCAGAAAAGACTGCATAGCTTTTTTCTTGTGACACTTCACAATATTTATTTGCCACTATATGTGATAGCTTACAGGGTCTGTACAAACATTAGGTTTGCCATTAGAGGAAAGATCAATTGTCTATAGTTTGACATTTTTACTGATAATAAATATGATGTGTTCTTTCATACTGAAACTGTTACCACTTGTTCATTTGTCATGACACTGACAAAGTTCGCTAGGCTTTAAAGGCAAATGGGATAAATAGTCCATGTTCTTCTATTGTTGAAATGTTCAGCACAAAGTGCTTGAAATTTATGTCATTGTTTGCTAATTGGGTGCTTAAGCAACTGTACTTACTGCTATTAGTATTTCTTTTACCTCTCCCTGCTAGCCCTTCCTAGCAGCAATAGAAATTTCATATGCCTTCATTCTGTCACAGCGAAACTTCACAGCACCGTGCAGTTAGCTAGGATTTTGCATGTCAATTTCAAATTTGCTGGAGGAAAGGTATTTGGAAGGATTGATTTATAAAGAGCTTGTACTGTTTAAGTCAGAAGTTTTGTCATTGATTTATTTGGGTCTGGAGCAGAGGTGCAGAATACATAGACTTTCCATGATTTGAAGCTCTGGCATATTTCCACTTGCATTATTAACACCAGGAACTGAACTTTAGAATGGAATGAATTGTAAATACATTGGCGTGAAAGCCTTAAAACTTTAAAAGGGATGTATGTAGGCCAGGTGTGGGCAAAATGCAGCCTGCGGGCTGGATATGGCCCACCAGGCCATTCTCTCTGGTGCGTAGGGCCCCTAAAAAATTTAGAAAATTAATATTTATCTGTCCCTGGCTGCCTGTCATGCGGCTCTCGATGGCTTGCCAAAACTCAGTAAGTGGCCCTCCACCTGAAATAATTGCCTGCCTTGATGTAATGTAATGACATGAGCCATACAGTCAGAAGTACTAGTTTTGTGGGTAGTATTTACATCTGTGTACAAGGGAGAGGCATTGCCAGTGATAGGCATGTCAGTTTAGAGGTGTCCTAATTACTAAGGCAAAACTTAAGCCAGGTCTGCACTATAAGGTTCTCTGTTATGCCACGTTATGATCAGCTGTGCTTGATTTCTCTTTACTGGTTACCAATCATTTTATACTTTTTATTTCATTTACATAAAGCAGTCCTAGTCTTTTCAGCTTGTCTTCTGATGGAGTTACTTGTCCACTCATTTTTGTCACTGGTCATTTTACCCCATTCTGTTTCTACTAATATCCTTTTGTGATGAGCAGGGATCCTGGTTTTCCCTAATTAAAATATACCAAATTCTTTACTAAAAACCCCAAAATCAGTGATTTAAAATTAAAGCCCTGCCCACAGCCTGTGCAGCCTTGGTAGTGCCCCTCACCCCCCAGCCCTGCCAGAGGGGGCCTCCAGCTGCCAGTGGCTAGCAGCTTCTCTGCATGACTCTGCTGTTCCCTGCTGCCCTGCTTCTCTCCCCTGGGGCCTCTGAAGCCCAGCAGGGACAACCTGGCATGGCAGGCATTGGCAGAGCCAGGTAGGGATCTCACCGCTGCTTGCCCTGCACTGCCCCAGTGACATGCCTCCTACGTGCAGGGCTGCAGTGAGGGCAGCGGTGTGGGACTGCTTCCCTCAAAGCAGGGGCAGGGGGCGCATCGTCGGGACAGTGGGGGGCAAACAGCAGTGAAGAGATCCCTGTGCAGCCCCGCTGGGCTGAGCCGTCCCTAGGGGTGTGCGAGGCCCAGGGGGGTATCAGCTTCTGCAGAACCCGGGGGGTGGGGGGCAGGGTAAGCAAGTGGCTGGAGCACAGAGCCCTGTACGGCACTGTCTGCAGGGGCGCCTAAAGTATGGGGCCCTGGGTGGTTGCCCTGATTTACATGCCCATGGCGCCCCCCTGCTGCCGCCAGGCTCCAGGGGCCCTGGGAGAGGGAAGCAGGGCAGGAGCCTGAGCCCACAGCCTGTGCCTGCCCTGGGTACAGGTCTGGGGGGCACTGATCCCACCTGCCCCACTTGGAGTGTGCGTGGCAGCAGGGAGCTGGCCTTCCCCTCCCCCAGATGAGCCACCTATGGCCCCATCGTACTTCCCGCTGGGGCCCTGCATTGTGACTGCAAGCCTCACCTGGCTGGGCAGCATCCTCAGCCCTGCCTAGCTCCCTCTCCCCTTTAAGAGGAGGCTTGACATCTGCCTGGCTGGGGTTATTTGAGCCGGGTTCTTCTCTCCTGCCTGGGGCAGGGGTCCGGACCTGGTGATCTACAAGGTCCCTTCTGACCCTACTTCTATGAACCCTCACCACGCTTACGTGCTGGAGCTGCTCTGCAGGCTGCCTGGGGCCATGTGCGTGTCCATACATGTAGTGCCCCCTGTCTCTGTGCCCTCCTCCTGCTTCCTCCCATCTTCCTGCAGGCTGGAACTCTGCCAGCCTGAAGGACACTCATTGCAAAACGGCAAAATTAGCGGGTTTCTCTTGTAAAATGAGAAATCCGCATTTGCCTCTGGTGAAAGGTAAAATCCACAGTTTACTCTGTTATTCCTTGGGGAACAGAAAACCTGGATCTCTGGTGATGAGGGACCATCGATTTCTTATAATATTTTTTGCATTATTGCCCCTAATTCGATTACTTAGGCCTCCGAATGTTATTTGTTCATTTTGATTGCTCTGGCACCCTGCGTTTTCCACAGTGCTGCCCAGATCTTTCCTGAGTTTTTTATAGTTGACTTAGAACCTTACAGTATGTCAGTGGTTCAGATTATTCTTTTTGGTTTGGATTACCTTGGATTTGTCAGCATCTGGTTTCTTCTGGTCTCATTACTTGTTTATCTATTTTTATTAGGTCCTCCCTGATGTACCTTTCAGTCTTTCCTGTTGACCAAGTTAAATAGATTGTCATCTGCTAACTTCTTCAACATACTGCTCCTTACGTTTTTCCAAGTAATTTTTATATGAATATATGTTAACAAAAATTATGCAAAAACTAATTTGAACTTTATGCTAAATTGAAAACTGACCATTAACTTTTCTCTTTGTTTTCTTGCTCTACCTGGTTACTAGTTTGGGACTGCTTTATTTTCATTTAGTAATTTAAATTTTTACAAAAGCTGTTGAAAAACTGTTTTCTATTTTTATATATAGTTTTGTTAATATGCTCAAAGAATCCCAATAGAATTGAGGAATGTTATTTTCCTATACAGAATCTGTACTGATGTATCCCTATCATGTAACTTCGTTCCTTTGTGTACAGATGGGAAAGATTTCTAGTGCAACAGATATTCCGCTCCTGAAAGCAGTAAGTGCCACATTACTATCAGGAGTCTGTGGACTGATTTACGTGACTGATGTAAACCTATATCCCACTACAGTGCAGTATAATAATGCAATTCAGAAATACAATTTTATTGACCCAAGAGGTTGTCTTCCATTCTTCTGTCCTTCCCTTCATCTTATCCTTCTCTTATTTTATTCTTTCACTTTCATCCTTTTGTCTTCTTCCTTTGTCTTCCTATCATGCTGTTCTTCTCTGGGCTCTTTATTCATAATCAGTTCTCTCTGTCTTCTCTCTATCTTGCTGCTAGGATTTTGGGTACCCAAGGGGTGCCACCTTCTCTTCTCTACGACCTATTCTCTTTCAAGATGATTTCAGCTAGAAAACAGGTTGTGTTTTGCAGTTAGTTAAAGAAAAAAACTGTGTTCTGATCCTTTGAAGGATGCCAGTCAGTTGGCTACTCTTGTAAATCTTGTATGCTTGGCCGTTTGCCTATAGGAATTTAGGGTCCATGGGAAGCTAACTGGTGTTAGAAAGGATCTGCTGGAGCAGTGAAAGGTACTGCACATAAAACAGTAGATCATTATTTTTGGTATTTTAGTGCCACCTGGAGGTTGGAGCTGCTGGTTGCAAACAACATTATATTGTCAGAGATTTCACTTTGTTAGGTAAACCCTTGAACTAACTTCAGTGTTGGAGCATGCAGTTCTCACAAAAAGGCAGTTCTTAGAATGCTTACAATCTCTCTCGTGAGTGCCAAGCAGAATGCCTTCACATGCCATGCACATGTGCCAGAGGTTGCCTACCCCTGTGCTAAAATAGACTTGGATGTGGAGAATCTTGAAAGGGTCCAGAGAAGGGCCCCAAGAATGATGAAAGGCCTGGAGGACAAACCTTATGAGAAAAGACTGTACAGGCTGGGGAAAAGAAGGCTGCGGGTGGACGTGGTAGCCATCTAAGTATGTATGGGGTGAATATCTGGAGCTGGGAGAAAAACTGTTCACTAAGGCGCCCCAGGGGAGAACAAGGAGCAATGGCCATAAACTGTTAAAGGATGGTTTCAGGTTGGATGCAAGGAAGAACTTTATGGTAAGGGTGACCAGAATCTGGAATAGACCTCCCAAGGAGGTGGTACAGTCCCCAACCTTGGAAGTCTTCAAGAGGAGACTTGGGGGGGCACTCAATGATCTTTCCATCCCTTAATTTCTATGATTTAGGATTCTTTCAATACTGAAGCATGCCTTATCATCTGCTACTATGTAAATAATACCTCTCCATGATTCTGCAGTGGTAAGTGTAGTAAAATTGTTCCAGCCTTTATAAGGTTAGTTCTTTATATGAAATTAGAATCATAAAATCATAGAAAATTAGGGTTGGAAAGGACCTCAGGTATTCATCTAGTCCCGCCACCTGCTCCAAGCAGGATCATCCCCAACTAGATCATCCCAGCCAAGGCGTTGTCTAGCCAGGTTTTAAAAACCTCCAAGGATGGATATTCTACCACCTCCATGGGTAAACTGTTCTAGTGGTTTACTACCCTCCTAGTGAGAGAATTTTTCCTAATACCCAACCTAAACTTCCCTTGCTGCAACTTGAGACCACTGCTCCTTGTTCTATCATCCACCACCACTGAGAACAGTTTAGCTCCAACAAGTCACTTGAATTTAGTGGTTTGTTGCCCCAGCAGTAAAATGGACTTCTGTGTATTCTACCAAAAGGGAAAGGGGAGTTTCAGCAGGAAATGCAGGAAGAGTTGTCAATTTGTCTGATTTTGTAGTTTACATGAATTTTTCTAAAGGAAGCCTCTCTGGTTCAGAGGTGGATGAGGAAAATGTTTTTCTCACTGTGCCTTTTACTGTGTGCTGTTAGGGGGCAGTAGTTTCTTTTTTCCAAATAATGGTGATTTCATAAACCTTACTGTTTCTGTCCTTGACAGAGTCCAGTGCCCATAGCTGTTTTCCATAACTCACCAATGAAGGAAGCTAAGAGAGCCAAGTTCTAGCCTGCAAGTTCTTGTTGGGAACACTTTGGTGGGGCTCAGTGTGTGCATGTTACTGTGAATAGATCTCTGTGTAGGACATTTATATACCCTTTTCACTTTAGAGGCTGATTTAGCCCACTTAGCTTCTTTCATCACAGCTCCCTTGGTGGTGGGCTGGAAATGCTTTCAGCAGGGCCAGTGGGCCAGACCCAGAGGTGGGTCTTTTGGACTGTGAGAATTCCTGTGGGCCAGATGTGTAACACCCCAAATTATATTTTTGTTCTTGCTAAGCAGCATTCAGCCAGTAGAGGGCAACAGGCTCAAACATATGTGATTTGCATTCCACTGAAGTCAACATCCTAAAGCATTTTTTGCATGAATAGGAGCAGGATAGGGTGCCAGAATATCCACAGCAAATATAATTAAATGAATTTTATTTTAATCTTTCATATTTAATTTAAAATGCCATGTAAGTGTTTTTAATGACATCTGTTTGGAAAGTATTTAAGTTTTGTGAGCTAGAGGGAGACACAGAAACATGAAATAAACCAGATTTGGGTTACTCATCATTTTGAGTAACTTTTAGTTGCCTATAATTCTTAACCAGTTTACACTTTCTCCAAATCTATAGAAACTTTTAAACTTTTGTAATTTTAGGGACAGGTGAAACTTTCCAAATATATACAGTGCTGCATAACAAACTGGGTACAAACATATAATTACTTTATTTTGATGTCTTCTAAAAAATATGGTCCAGCTTACTATGAGATTACTCAAAGCTATGTTGACTAAGGAACTACATGAGCAATAATTTATAAATAGTGAATAATACCAATGCATATCCTGCCTGTGGAATTTGCAGATTGTAAGAGAAAGAACTTCTGTTAGTGAAGTTGGTACAAAAATGTGCACATTTCAGTTTTGGCTCAATTGCTTTACATTTTAAAACCATGCTAGTAACATGAAATCAAGATAACCTAAATTATAAAATTTTGTTTGGTTTCTGTGTTTGGCCATTAGTGAATGTGTCACTTTTGCCTAGCCGCTTGCCTTCTATTTGATCATCTAGCCTATCAGTTTTCTACTTTTCATGGTCACTAAGTAGTTCCTGTAAATACTTTTTTTGTTTCTGCAGGAGGAAGGTGAAATGGAAGGTGAGGCAGTTGAGGCTATTGTGGAGGAGTCTGAAACTTTCATTAAGGGAAAAGAAAGAAAAACCTATCAAAGACGCCGTGAAGGTGGACAGGAGGAGGATGTTTGTCATATCCCACCTAACCAAGCAGATGGGGGTGAAGTAGTGCAGGATGTCAGTAGTGGTGTGCAGATGGTGATGATGGAACAGCTGGATCCAACACTCCTTCAAATGAAGACTGAAGTAATGGAAGGCACTGTGCCTCAGGAAACAGAGGCTACTGTGGATGACACACAGATAATAACACTTCAGGTTGTTAATATGGAAGAACAGCCTATAAACATTGGTGAGCTTCAGCTTGTCCAAGTACCTGTTCCAGTGACTGTACCAGTTGCCACCACTTCTGTGGAAGAACTTCAGGGAGCGTATGAAAATGAGGTTTCAAAAGGAGGCCTACAAGAGGGAGAGCCTATGATCTGTCACACGCTCCCTTTACCAGAAGGTTTCCAGGTAGTGAAAGTAGGTGCAAATGGTGAGGTGGAGACACTGGAGCAAGGAGAACTTCAGCCACAGGAAGATCCCAATTGGCAGAAAGATCCAGACTATCAGCCACCAGCCAAAAAAACAAAGAAAACCAAAAAGAGCAAGCTTCGTTATACTGAGGAAGGCAAAGATGTGGATGTGTCTGTGTACGATTTTGAAGAGGAGCAGCAAGAGGGTTTGCTGTCTGAGGTCAATGCAGAAAAGGTGGTAGGCAACATGAAGCCCCCTAAACCAACAAAAATAAAAAAGAAAGGTATGTGGCTATTCTTTCCCTAGTCCTTTTACAATATAGATATCAAGAAAGGTGCATACAGTAGGTCTGAAAAAAGGAAGTCAAATGTGTTATTAAACTCCTTTGGAAATAAGGGCTTTACTTACTTTAAACAAAAGTGTTTACTAGAAACACTTTTGTAGCCCTACTGCAAAATAGCTGGGAGTCTGGTACTTTACCATTGTTGTTCCCAAATAAAGCTAACATAGGAAAGATTATATAATTTTTATACATTTCCCTGAATAATACATTAGCTTTCAAGATTTTATTTTTATATCAGAAAATAAAATTCAAGATATATTTTTTCTCTTTGGCAAATGATTTGACATCAGAAGAATACATCTTTGTTTTGTGTTTATAAATATAAATATTTTTTTAAATTATAGAACTACTCATTTTATCCTGTGAATAGCGTGGAGGAAGAAGTTGATTACTGATATACCAATTAAAATTCGAAGATAACAGTTTAATACTCTGTATGGCGAATCAGAATCTTGATTAGTTTTAGTTATTAAAGTTTCTGCTGTCTTTTAAGTGATGATAAGGAAATTAAAGATTTTTGGAACTTAAGTTATGTAATGCTGTGGAGCAGGTAGGTAGCTAAAGATGATTTGTTTTGTGGTCAGGTGTAAAAAAGACATTCCAGTGCGAGCTGTGCAGTTATACCTGTCCACGTCGTTCCAACTTGGACCGGCACATGAAAAGCCACACTGATGAAAGGCCACATAAGTGCCATCTCTGTGGCAGAGCTTTCCGGACAGTCACGTTGCTGAGGAACCACCTCAACACTCACACAGGTACTGTATGCACTGATAACATTGTTTTTGGAGATTTTTAGAGTTACAGTCCTGCTTTCTGTATGAAAATAAGAATGCTGTAGGCTCCTGTGGGATCACCCTGTAGGAAAGGAGTTACATAATGCTGTTTGTTTGTGATATGAACCAAATCAGATTTGCTTTTTTGCTATATTGGGCCAGTACACAACAATAGGACCTTAGTCAGTTTTATAGCAAACTTGTATTGAAGCTAACGGAAAGCTCCCCGTAATTTCTGTGGGAGATGGTTCAAGTTTATGGCTTGGGATGAGTTATTATCTGGTGATGCTGCTGCTCTTTGCAGGCAGGAAGGACAAGCGACCAAAGCAGAACAAACGGACCAGAGGCCAGAGATACTCAAGGAGAAGTGCAGGGTGGGGAGAGTAATAAAATGTTTTAAAAAGATATTTGGTACTTCCTTTTAGTATAACAACTTTACCTGTAGAAGGGCAGTAGGTAGTTAATTGAACCAGCAACCAGAATAAAGCGTGCCTCTTGTTCCTGTCCCATCCCTGGCAATGCGATTAAGTAGATGAAACTTTTCCTTATCCCTCGTTTCTTTACATACGCAGTCTTTGTAAATGACTGTTCAACTACTGTAGAAGATGTAATAAATTCTCATGTAGCCTATTTTTGCTATAGTCTCTCTCAATTTTTTTCCAAAATATGAAGCCCCAATTCTCAGTTTATAATGAGCAAAGCTAGCATGTACTTTTTTCCCCCCTCACTAACTTTCAGTATCTTCCTGTCTTGCAACAAATGTTTAGGTACTCGTCCTCACAAGTGCCCAGACTGCGACATGGCCTTTGTGACGAGTGGAGAGTTGGTTCGGCATCGTCGTTACAAACACACTCATGAGAAACCATTCAAATGTTCAATGTGTGACTATGCTAGTGTGGAGGTAAGTTTGGGTTTAACAACATAAGCAATCTTTCGTGTTGCAGGTAGAAAAACTCTGTTATTGTTACCATTACCATTATAAACTTGTTATTTTCAGGAGGTCATGCCTTGTCCATAAACTTCGCCCTGGGTAGAAACTTTTTTTTAAAAAACACTCTGTCCTTAAAATCAGGTTGGTATTTTTCAGTTAACGAGGACCTGGTTCTAGAATTTGCGCGCACAGGCTAGAACTTTCCAACTGTTTAGATTTAGATTAGACATTAGGAAAAATTTCTTTATGGTGCGGGTTGCCAAAATCTGGAATGGGATTCCAAGGGAGGTGGAGGTCTTTAAGAGGAGACTAGATAAGCACCTAGCTGGGGTCATCTGACCCCGACACTCTTTTCTACCCAGGGCAGGGGGTCGGATTCTGATTTACTGAGGTCCCTTCCAACCCTAAAAATCTATGAATATCTGTGAAATCTATGTTCTTCTGGGGACCCAGTATTGGCTTTTATTTAAAAATAACTTTTCAAGATTTAATTTGCTGACTTCCAGTGGAGGGGAGGGGTTAAATGCACTTCACTTAAATCTCAGAGTATCTCCACCCCCAGGGTTTTGTCAGCCTGTTCCTTAAGAATGAACTTCTGCTGCCAACCTGAGTGATAATTATTATTAGGGCTGTCAAGTAATCACTGTTAACGTGAAATTAACACAAAAACCAATTACCGTGCTAATTTTTCTAACACATTAATTGTGCACATGGTTTTGGAGCCTGTGGCCAGGCTCCTCTTCACTGCCGTCATCAGCATCTCCGGCAGGGCAATGATGGCAGTGCAGAGGAGCCAGTGGGCAGCCCAGGCTTCTTGGATTCCAGGGGCAGGACACACACGCACACAGGTAAGTCTGGTGGGATGTCAAACCTCATGGTGAGGGATGGAGTGGGTTGGAGCTGCAGGTGGCTCATCCCAGCAGGGAGGGTCTGGAGGGCATATCCCGCCCCAGATTTGTGTGCAGGGCGGAGACTGGCTGCCCACTACAAGCTGGAGCTCTGCTGCCTTTGCCCCAGGAGCTGTGCAATGCTGGATGAGTAGGAGGCACAGTATGGGTGGTGTGCAGCTCCCCAGGCAAAAGCAGCAGGGTACATGGTTGCAGTGGGCAGCCCACCTCTGCTCTGTGGACAAATCTGGGAGACATGCCTGCCAGGCCTCCCCCCAGGGCTGTGTGGAGCGGTGGTTCATACATAACATCAGTTTGGATGCTTTCAGGCATCCTACCTAATAGTGAATACTCACCACCTTGCCTTGAGGTGGCCAAGGGCACATTTAGTCAGCAGTTGCTACGGTGATTGAAATTTTTTTTTTTTTCTGGAGGTATAGATGCTCTGTGTGAGGCTTTATCATCCATAGAAAGGAAGGGGAGGAGGGGGCTGTTGGGGATAGGGGTTAGCCATTCCATTTATTTTGCTGGAAATAACAGTGAGAGCTTCTCCCCACCTTATCAGGGAGGCATGACTGGAATTATGGAAGATTGCAGCATTGGATCATCCATGCATGACACCCTTGCTGCTTATCTTGCATCTGCAGCACTTACTCTCTCCCAGCAGTCAGTACTTTTCTCCTATATCCAGAACTGGTTGTAGACAGCTTGCAGGTGCCCCAAAACAAGCTGTTCTGGATTTCTTCATCATCTACCAACTCAGTAACCTGCTGACAGCTTGCCACAAAGTTCCACTGTTTGCCTTCTTAAAACTTCAGTCACTTAACTTGCCTGTCAGTGTTCTGGAAGACCACTTCACAGCAGGCCAATCATGTAGGCAAGAACCATCCTATAATTGCAGGTTCAGCATCATAATGCCATGAATATTGCTAGAATTCAGAGGTGTTTGGCCTCTATCTTCAGGAGCTTGGGGTGGTAGACCTCTATTCTTGTACTTTTGCACTGAGAAATCCTCAGTGCCATCTTCCTGCGTGGTTTGTGACTAGCAAAAGTGAAGACCTGAAACTGGGTCCTTTGGACTCAGACTCCTAGAAGGTATGGCAAATCCTATCATAGGAAGTCTCAAAGCTGAGCCACAAGCAACACTGGGCTCCTGGTCTTCTCCCCCCAGTGACTAGCAGTGAGGTGCCATACTAGTCACTGACTGCATGAGCTCTAAGCTGGTATGACTGGGGTATTAACTGCATATCTGTCCATGATTATCTCAGTAGAATCTTAAATTATCATATAAACCTTTTTATACCAGTTCAAGAGTTTGTCTATCCAAACTCTTTAAGCCAACAGAGTACTTCAGGTTGCATGTGAAGGGTTTTGATCGTTTGTGTGAATTGCTGAATTTCTTGGCTTGTATTGTCTTAAAACTTTGACTTGCCAAACTAACACTAGCTCCATTCTTGGCTTTCAGGTCAGCAAGTTGAAACGCCACATTCGCTCTCATACTGGAGAGCGTCCATTCCAGTGTAGCTTGTGCAGCTATGCCAGCAGAGATACTTACAAACTGAAGAGGCACATGAGAACCCACTCTGGTATTGATTCCATACTTTTAATATCCTTTTTGTTTCAGCATAGAGGTTCAGGGATTCTCATGTGTATTAGAGTTCTCAGCGGGTGTTACTCTGCATTAGGCACAGTAAGGCTGCTACATGCTTATATGAAAAAGTTACGCAAACTCTGCCAATGAAGAAAATGCAGGAAGACTGATCAGCAGGGATCCTGGTTTTCCATTTCCCGTGGAAAAAGGAGAAAACCACGGATTTCCCATTTTTATCAGAGAAAATGTGGATTTTACCTTTTAGCAGAGAAACCCCTGGATTTCCCACCTTTGCAAAGAGCTCTGCAGAGTTCCAGCCTGCAGGAGCTGATTACAAAATGGGTGGGAAACCCCCAGGCCTGCCCGGAGGGGGAAAGGCAGGGCCTGAGGCTCTTAGTCAGTCCCAAGGCTTGCTTCAGGTTCACTTTCCTTCCTGTAAAGTTAGGTAAGTGGGGGGAAGCTGGGTGCGGGGAGCTGGCTGGGGGCTGAGGTGTTGGTAAAAGATATGGAGTGCCTGGCCGGCTGTAGGCCCAACTGGGCTTGGCACCTCCATGTGCGGCTTCCCTTAAGGGCCGATACCGCACCACGCCACTTCCATGTGCTGCCGGCCAGGCAGGCACTCCATGTGGGGCTTCACCAACACCTCCCCCTCCCTCAGCCCAGGTGGGCAGGCGGGTGGGGACGGAGCACGTTTAGGGGTGCAGCTGCAACGTCTCCCTCAGCGCCTTCCCATACTTTTCTTCTTTCCCAGGGGAGGGGGAGGGCCACGTGGCACACCACAGTGCCTCCCTGCCCCCCCCCCCCCCGAAAAGGGGGGGAAGGGGGGGGGGGGGGGCCCCGGGGCCCCCCCCCCCCCCGAAAAGGGGGGGAAGGGGGGGGGGGGGGGCCCCGGGGCCCCCCCCCCCCCCGAAAAGGGGGGGAAGGGGGGGGGGGGGGGCCCCGGGGCCCCCCCCCCCCCCGAAAAGGGGGGGAAGGGGGGGGGGGGGGGCCCCGGGGCCCCCCCCCCCCCCTTCAGCCCACTTTCAGGGCTGGGGTGGGGGTGAGGGCAGCAGTGCCCCTCTGTAGGCCGTACACGTGCTGCCCAGCCGGGGGGAGGGGTGGTTCTGATGTGGCAGTTGCTGCTGCCGTGCTGCTTTCCTGCAGCTGGTCACATGTCTGGCTCCACAGGCAAGTGACGCAGTAGCTGCGGTGGCGGCCACCACATGCAAACCCCAGCTCGCTGCAGGAGTTCTCCCCTAACCAGCAACACGTGGATGGGGGATGAGGGAAAGCAGCGCAGGGCACGGCAGTGGCGGCTGCGGTGCTGGCCGCCCTGTGCCAACCACCTTCCCCCACTTCCCCGAGCCCAGGCGGCGCATATGTGGCCCACAGAGGGGCACCACTGCCCTTGTCCCCCGGCCCTGCTCCTGGAAGCGGGCACGGAGAGTGAGCTGGGGTGGGG